>NC_042624.1:45360524-45677802 GCF_901001135.1 Rhinatrema bivittatum | reverse complement strand
ATCCCATAGATTGTAATGTAATCAAAATATCAAGGTATGCCATGTTCTTCCTATCAAAAATATAGGTGAACTTTAAATTTGCATCACATCTTTCCAACCAAGACATAAATGCTATAAACTCACTTTCCTCCCCCTCCCACACCACCAAGATATCATCAATATATCACCTGCATAACTTCACATGGCTGCTAAAAGGATTATCATGTAAATACTTCTCTTCAAAATTCCCCATGTATAAATTCACTACATCTGGCGCCATTGTAGTGCCCATAGCCACCCCCTTTTTTTGTAGGAAAAAGTTATCAAACATGAAGACGTTATTCTTAAAGCAATACGTGCCAAAGATGTTATAAATTCTGATGGAATCCGGGACGATACACTTTTCAATTTAGCCTCAATAATCTCAATGGCTTCTAGTTGTGGGATATTCGTATATAACGATACCACATCAATAGTAGCCAAAGCCAACAAATTTATTAGGAAATAGCTGTGAAGTCAATGATTCCAATTGTAAAATCAAATCGGAAGAATCTCTAACATATGATGGCAAAAGCTTCACCATTGGAGATAAAAATCTATTCACAAACATAGATAATGGCTCTAACAAGAACCCTTAGTGGATATGATAGGTCTCCCCAGGGGGTTTCACTAGTGACTTATGCACTTTAGGTAGCATATATAATACCGGTGTTTTAGGAAAATCAACAGTTAGAAATCTTTTCTCTCATGATGTAATCCAAAATCTAACAAATGCAGTTTCTACCAAGGAATCTATCTCCTTCTTCAAATCATTAGTAGGATCTTCTACCAATCTAGAATAATATGTTGAATCATTCACTTGTCAAGCCACCTCTTCACAATAATCAGTGGCATCCTTCACCACCACCGCTCCCCCTTTATCGGCAGCTTTTATTACGATTGAGAAATCTCTAGCCAAATCTAAAAACACACTCCGTTCAACTTGGGATATATCTGACTCAAATTCTGATGTATTAAATTTCTTCAAACCTCGTATCTCTTTAATAACTAGATCTCGAAATGTGCTAATAGAGGGGTCCATAACTCCGGGAGGACACCACTTTGATTTAGGAACCACAATCGATGTATTTGTGGTACAAAAAGGTTGATCCGCGAAATAGATTCATAACCATAACTGTCGAACAAATTTATGAAAATACTTCTCAACCTCAAAAAGATCAAATTTAACAGTCGGAACATATGAGAGTCCTCGCTCAAGAAGCGATATCTGTATCTCACTTAAACTGTAAGAGGATAAATTAATCACAGTGGACTCACTCAATCCCGATCTTGTTGGGAGCGAGTGATAGGTCGACTCCGCGTCTGCTGGTTGTTCATCTTGCCTCCTCGACTCGAAAATTTGGGGTTTTTTGATTCTTGAAATTTCACACATCTATTTTGTTTACCCTCATTAGTACTTTCAATATCTTCGCCCGAGGAGTCTGACAAGGAGAAACTAGAGTTATCAAAAGTCCATGGTTTCTTATTTTTATTCTTTTTATAATTGGGTTGCATCCAATAATAAACTGATCCTTTCTGATAATCTCTTTCGTCTTGCATGAATTTCTCCAACTTAGTTTGTTTAATCTGAGCAGCAAAAGATTCAACAGTCTTCTCAACCTCGCTAGATTTATTCTCAAACTCCTGGCTCACCATTTCTATCTTCATCGTTTCCAATAATTGGGAAATCTCAGTCTTAATGCCCTCCACTGTAATTTTAGTCTGTTCAATAATCACCAGCATTAAATCAAGAGAGCATTTGTTTAAAATGTGATTCCATTTTTGCATAAAAGAAGAATCCTCAGTATACAATAGCGGTTCTTTATTAATACCAATCCCCGAGGAATACTTTGTACCCTACAATACTCAATTAATGTCTGTCCATGCATCTCTGTCCGAACAAGTCGCTTTTTCAAATTTAAAACCTGTGTCCAGATTTCGCCTTGTGCTAAACCTCCCACCGGGGTTGAAAAGAAAGCTGGGGTCTGTAATACCTCCTGTAAGTGTGTGTGTGTAAAACTAAACACATCTTGCCAGTTTGATGCAATAATTTAAAATGCTCCCAAATAAATTGATAAATGATCACAACAACCAAAAAGAAGCAGCTACCTCTCCAATTGATCACCAACTAAATACAAGGAGAGAGGAGACAGAATATAATCTATAACTCCACAAACTGTTTTCACATAATTCTTAATCTCACCAAATGACAATATCATAGATTTAGAGCTCTATAGAACTTTAATCTGCAGCCTCTCGGCACGCAATGGGCCGCAGGCTGTATTCAGCCTTTAGAGCATTTTTCTTTTTAATCATTTATTGTCATTTGTATCTACACACTGTTACTTTATTGTATTATTAGTTCTTTATCAAATCTTATACTATTATGTTCAACGAATCTTACACTCGAACACCAAACACCAAAAGTAAAAAGAATACGTAGCCAACAAATCTGTTATCTATTAGTCCACCAGTTTACCCAGTCCTCCTTCAGGGTATCGAGACCCTCCTGATTCTTCAGCCTGACCTCCCCCCAGTTCAGCCAGAGCTCCCACCCAGTCAGTATTTCACAATAAACACATTTAATATCACTTACGCCAGATAATGAGCAGGTATAAACATACGCGAGAAAGTTGCCAAATCTACATGTGAAAGTCTCTTATAAAATAATAAGTTACATGCTTGAATGTTGGTCCGTCCCTAAAACATTCCTAGACCACACCTTTTTTACATGCATATATTTACATGGAAACCCTTATTTAGACATGTTTGAGTACATGCTATTTATGCGCACATATGTTAATTATTATGTGCATAACGTTTTGAAAATTCACTTTTTAATGTGCAGGTTAAGATGGTCCCGCATCTAAAATTAGAAATACTAAAAAATAGCACATACCCAAATGTAAATCTGGAAGCAAAATATGCAAATAAGGCTTTAATGTGTGCACGGTAAATGGCATGGTATACTCTCCTCATATACTATTAATTGTGGGCTCATTATCACCAAAACGTTATCACATGTCTTGGACCGGGTAAGTATGCAAGCATTCTACCTCAGGATACCCACTGTGTTAACTAGTGCCAAGTGAAAAGGCCTTTCAGCAGGGGGGTTTCCTCCCATGCTGTGCTAAACCCCCATCTGGGCACCACCCAACCTAATCCCCTCTCTGCAGCAAGAACAGAACCCTCTCCAGGGCACACCCACTCCCATATCAACACCCCTTCCATGGCAATGACATAATCCCCTCAGGATTACGGTATAAACTGAAAGCCCAAAATTATCTGCTGGGAAAATCCCACAGTGTACTGATCCTCAGGAGCATCCGTCTTTGAAACATTTACAGAGCCCCATCCAGCCCTCTCATCCCGATTGGTACAATGACAGGGTCGTCTCTAAGGTCCTACCCAAGCCCTCCCACCCCCTACCATGCATCTGGAATGTGCACTTACCAGTCTTCACTAACAAGAAGGATGACAGACCTCCTGCTTGTATGGCCACTGAACTCAAGAACGATACTATCCAATGTTGCTTCACTACTTATCAAGCATCCAGAATAGGACCGAGGTCACATTCTTGAGGGAAAGTTTAGCAAGTCCTTGCTGGAATGCATAGCATGTTACAATCAGTTTTAACGTGTATGTAAACATTTTACTGAACTGCAAGCAAAACCTTATTTATTGTGAGTTTCATTGCATAGGCCTCAAAAAGGGCAGTTTTCTAAGTGTTCTAGCTATCCAATCATGGAGTTAGGGGGCTAAAGTACTTGTTTAAATTTTTCCGCTACAAGACAGCTATTTAGCCATTCAAACTAGGTTTCCCTGGGGCAGAGATGAGCCAGCTAGTGTAGAAATTTCTACAGAGATAGTAAGGACAACGACACCAGCAATGCTATGGTTAGCTAGATATAACATAGAATAATAGAAATGATGGCAGAAGAAGACTAATCAGCCCATCCAGTCTGCCCAGCAAGCTTCACACTTCTTTCATACATATCTGTTTCTCTTGGCTCTTAGCAACCCTTGGTTCTATTTCCCTTTCACCCCCACCATTAATGCAGAGAGCAGTGATGGAGCTGCATCCAAGTGAAATATCAAGCTTGATTAGTTAGGGGTAGTAACCGCCGCAACAAGCAAGCTACACCCATACTTATTTGTTTACCCAGACTTTGTTATTCAGCCCTTATTGGTTGTTTCTCTTCTCCCCTGCCGTTGAAGCAGAGAGCTATGCTGGATATGCGTGAAGTATCAGTTTTTCTTCTCCCTTGCCGTTGAAGCAGAGAGCTATGCTGGATAAGCGTGAACTATTAGTTTTACTTCTCCCCTGCTGTTGAAGCAGAGAGCTATGCTGAATATGCATTGAAAGTGAAGTATGCATTGAAAGCGACATTAACTATCAATAAATATTGAATACGCCTAATAATTGGTAATACCTATAGCCTATGAACTCTCCGTTAATTTTACATACTCTTACCCACCCCTGTTTTTTTTTTTTTGTTTGTTTGTTTGTTTTTTAATTTGGAGATGGCAGCCCTCCATCTTTCCGCTCCGTGAAGGTAGAACACCAACCACTGGCCACTGGCATCCCGCTCCGTGAATGCCTCTGTGGCTACTGCCGCTCCATGCAGTGTTTTGCTGCCTCCTCTTTATACACGTCCTCTAGACCTGATGGATCCACAGTGTTTATCCCATGCCCCTTTGAAGTCCTTCACAGTTTTGGACTTCACCACTTCCTCTGGAAGGGCATTCCAGGCATCCAACACACTCTCCGTGAAGAAATACTTCCTAACATTGGTTCTTAGTCTTCCTCCCTGGAGCCTCAGCTCGTGATGTCTGGTTCTGCTGATTTTTTTCTGACGGAAAAGGTTTGTCGTTGTCTTTGGATCGTTAAAGTTTTTCAAGTATCTGAAGGTCTGAATCATATCACCCCTGCTCCTCCTTTCCTCCAGGGTGTACATATTTAGATTCTTCAATCTCTCCTCGTATGACATTCGATGAAGACCCTCCAACTTTCTGGTCGCCCTTCTCTGTACCGCTTCCATCTTGTCTGTCTCTTTGTATATACGGTCTCCAGAACTGAACATAGTACTCCAGGTGAGGCCTCACCAAGGACCTGTACAAGGGGATAATCACTTCCCTTTTCTTACTCGATATTCAGTAGCAAGTTATCAAAAATTGCCTCCATTATTATTTTTATATACCAACATTTGATCACAATTGAGATATCACACCAGTTTACATTCAGGTACTGTAGGTATTTCTCTATCCCCAGAGGGCTTACAATCTAAGTTTTTTGTACCTGAGGCAATGGAGGGTAAAGTGACTTGCCCAAAGTCACAAGGAGCGACAGTAGGAATTGAACCCTGGTCTCCTGGTTCATAGTCCACTGCTCTAACCACTAGCCTAGTGCTCTAACCACTAGGCTATTCCTCCTTGTAGATGTTTTGACAAATGTAAATCTACAAGCATCACAAAGGAGCAAATACTGCTCTCCAAATGTAGTAGTCAAGTCACCAAGGAGATGCAGGAATATAAAGTCAGTCCCAAACTTCAAAATTTTTCAAATGCACAAATATTTTACTCATCAAATCGGCAACTCCATTGCTCAAAAGACACAAGAATTTTTCAACACAGGGTCCCCCGACATGGACCTGTGTTTCGCCAAACGCGGCTGCGTCGGGGGGGGGGGGGGGGGAAACGGTATTTTCTTTATGGCATTCAAAGCTTTAAATCTTAGCATCTTGGCAGTGTTTCAGGCAAGGAGAGCAAAATGTAAAAACATCTACAATTAGAGAATCCTGATTAATATTAGCCTTACTGTATCACTACTTTTATTCCAAAATTATGGCTCCATTTTAATTAGGTAATTTGTAAGCTTCAGTAGTGGGAAAAAGATGATGTGGGGAAAAAATGCATATGAATTTATGCATTTTGTTTTCTGAAAACAAAATGCATAAATTCATATTGATATACAACTAAGTATGAAACGGCCATGGTCATTTTTAACCCTCTTCTGAGTTGATTTGTTCTAATCAACAAGAACCAAAAACTTCCTCGCCTGATTAGAGAAAAAAACAAAAAGTTGATTCTGCTTTCCAAGAAATGTAGCTAATATAAAATCAAACCCCTATAACTATTAACTAATAACTAGTTTGATTTTCAAAAGTCAAGGCTACAGAAGATATTTCTACCCTTTAAAACTGAACAGAGATACCGCAGATCAGTGCTGCAGTCCCCCATCTCTACAGACTTTGAGGTGAAAAATGTAGCAAGTGCATGTGTAGTATAGCATGTACGTGAGTATACACTATATGAAAAACTGCAACATATGCGCATATATTGGGCACCATGAGTAAAATTGAAGGTATAAAAATGGGGCAGGCCAGGGGCATTCCAGAGAGGAGCCAGCAGTTACAGGCATAATTTATTTTACTTGAGTATATTTACCCCTGCTCAATATATATTTGAGACATAGAAATGACGGCAGAAAAGGACCAAATGGTCCATCCAGCCTGCCTAGCTACCTTATGCTATCTGCCACACAGTGCAAGTTACCTCCCATACTTATCAGTTTCCCAAATCGTAAACGTCAGGACCCTTGTAACTCCCTGTAACTCCTTGCTGTTGAAGCAGAGAGCAATGATTGAGTCGTGTTAACAGTATGCAGGCTTATTGGTTAAGGGTAGTAACCACCGCAACAGCAAGTTACCCCCATGTTTGTTTCCCCAGACTGTAAAAGTTGGGGCCCTCATTAGTTTCTGCCTAAATCCCATTCCACTTTTCCCCTGCAGTTGAAGCAGAGAGCACTGATGGAGTTGCAATTATATTCTGTAGGCTTATTGGTTAAGGGTAGTAACCACCACAACAGCAAGTTTCCCCCATATACTCTTTTCTTCATTTCCATCCTCTAGTTTTAGGGATCCACAATGTTTAGCCCATGCCCCTTTAAATTTTTTCACTGTTTTCATCTTCACCACCTCCTCTGGAAGGGTATTCCAGGCATTCACTACCCTCTCCATGAAGAAATATTTCCTGATGTTGGTTCTGCGTCATCCTCCCTGAAGTTTCATTTCGTGACCCTTAGTTCTACTGATTGCTTTCTAACAGAAAAGGTTTGATGATTGTGCAATATTAAAACCTTTCAGGTATCTGAAGGTCTGTATCATATCTCACCTGCACCTCCTCTCTTCCAGAGTATACATATTCAGATCCTTCAGCTTCTCCACATAGGTCTTCTGATACAGGCCCCACACCATTTTGGTCACTCTTCTCTGGACTGCCTCCAACCTATCTTTATCCCCCTTCAGATTCAGACTCCAGAACTGAACACAGTACTCCAAATGAGCCTCACCAAGGACATAGAGAAGATAATGCCCTTGTACAGGACTTTGTTGAGGCCTCATCTGGAGAACTGTGTTCAGTTCTGGAGTCCATAATTGAAAGGGGATAAAGATCTAGTGTAAGGGATTGTAAACATTTCAAAAGTGAAAAAATGATTGGGTGGAGGGTCTGGATGAACTGGGGGACTTCAGGCTGAAGAGCCAGGAGGGTCTTCATGAGCTGCAGATGGACTGGGTGAAATGGTAGACTAACTAGTAAAACTGGTTAGGTTCATTGCTGCATGCATATAATAAAATCCCTTGACTTACACAGATAAAAGATGACTTATGGGGGGTTGTATCTCTTTACATTTTGAAGTACAAATACATGGGTATATCACATGCGCATTCTTATCCAGCTAAATTCAGACTTATCCGGCTAAATAGTGTCTTTGCCACTACTTAGATGGACAAATTTGAAATCTGGTCAAACAGTGCTTTTGTTTGAGACTTACTTTACATAAGTTGTAAAAGTGTTTCTTAGATAGACAGGTAGTGCTTTTCAGACTTAACTGGCTGTGCCGCCATTTAACCACATAAATTGGAGCTTATCTGGTTAAGTGCTGCTAACTTATCCAAATAAGTCCGAACTTGCACGGGTCACAGTTCTTATATACACAAGCATGTGTACTTGTATTTTATAACCTGCACATATTATTTACACACAGGTTATAAAATACAGTAGTAAATTCATGTATGCTTTTATGGAAACATAGAACATGACTAGCAGATAAAGACCATATGGTCCATCCAATCTGCCCATCCATATCACCTGTTCAGCTTTATAATCCCTCAAAAATCCTTTCTACTTTGTCTTATGTTTTCTTAGGTTCTAAAATGGTCTTCGTCTCTATCACCTCCATAAAAGAAGCTGTTCCATGCACCCATCTCCTTTCTGTAAAAGTAGATTTCCTTAGATTACTCCTGAATCCCATGACTCCTTGATACAGTTTCCTTTAAACTAAAAAAGGCCCACCTCTTATGCATTTATTCCATGGAGGTATTTAAATGTTTCCTTTCTTGCCTTTCCTCCAGGGTATTTCTATTTAGATCTTTAAATCTGTACCCATATGTTTTATGTTGAAGTCAATCCAAAAGACAAAAGAACCACAACTAGTCTTGTCGCCTTAAAACAAGCAAACCCAACACAGACTCAAAATGTAAATTTTAAAGCTGTGCACACCCGATGTGTTACAATGTATTCAAAAGTTTTGATGAAACCGCATCAGCAAGCCTGACAACGGCAGTGTAATCACTTGCCGTTCGGACCACTCGTCATTTGCGGCATTTGTTAATCAGTTCAAAATGTATATTCCAAATTTTTAAAGTGTTATCTGTCAAGTGAATGACATCTGTTCCTCGGGATATAGTAGAAGAATAGTAAGCCCGACAACGGCCGGTGTTTCGCGATAAATATCGCTTCTTCAGGAGTCAATTGCAATAGATTATAGAACAGATGCTGTTTGGAAACAGAAGAATATACATGAAAAAAGTGCAATTCTATAATGTACTTAACTTAAGATGTCACAGCAACGCAAACCTTTGTCCCGGACGATACCGTCTCCAAAGTTGATAAACTGAAGCGGGACAGAACAAACCTTGAAAAACCTACCCTTTAAAAAACCCGTGGTTTTGAGCGCGTGATGACGTCAAAACGTCATCTGTGAACCATTGCTATAGCGACCCATCAACAATCAGCTGTTTTCTAAAAACCAAACGTTTGAATTCCGTTTTGGATAATCACAGCTGATTGTTGATGGGTCGCTATAGCAATTGTTCACAGACGACGTTCTGACGTCATCACGCGCTCAAAACCGCGGGCTTTTTAAAGGGTAGGTTTTTCAAGGTTCGTTCTGTCCCGCTTCAGTTTATCAACTTTGGAGACGGTATCGTCCGGGACAAAGGTTTGCATTGCTGTGACATCTTAAGTTAAGTACATTATAGAATTGCACTTTTTTCATTTATATTCTCCTGTTTCCAAACAGCATCTGTTCTATAATCTATTGCAATTGACTCCTGAAGAAGCGATATTTATCGCGAAACACCGTCCGTTGTCGGGCTTACTATTCTTCTACTATATCCCGAGGAACAGATGTCATTCACTTGACAGATAACACTTTAAAAATTTGGAATATACATTTTGAACTGATTAACAAATGCCGCAAATGACGAGTGGTCCGAACGGCAAGTGATTACACTGCCGTTGTCAGGCTTGCTGATGTGGTTTCATCAAAACTTTTGAATACATTGTAACACATCGGGTGTGCACAGCTTTAAAATTTACATTTTGAGTCTTTGTTGGGTTTGCTTATGTTGAAGTCAACCATTCTAGTATTTGTCCTCTGGACCGACTATTTTGTTTATATCCTCTTGCAGGAGACATCTCCAGAATTGTATACAGTACTCTAAGAGAGGTCTCACCAGAGATTTACACAGAGGCATTACCACCTCCATTTTCACACTAAATATTCTTTTCCCTATGCATTCAAGCATCCATCTTCTTTTTGACATCACTTTGTCTACCTGTTTGGCCACTTTAAGATCAGAAATGATCACCCCCAGATCCTGGTCTTGTTTTGTGCACAGAAAAATGTCACCACTTATACTGTACCACTCCCATAGCTTTTTGCAACCCAAATGTATAACCCTTCGTTTCTGAGCATTAAAGCTGCCACACTCTAGACCATTCCTCAAGACTCACTAGATTTCTCATGTTTCCATAATTTCCAGATGTCTACCCTATTGTAAACGTTGGTATTATATGCAAAAAGGCAAACCTTCCACAATGCTGCCAACAAATATATTGAAGAGAACTAGACTGAGGACCCCATCCCTGCAGCATACTCGGATGTGCAAACAAAATCATTTGTTTATTTTTTTTTCTGTTTGGGGGGCAGTATATTCATTTTTCTGTTTCTTTAATGTTTCTTTTGGTTCAGTTTGTTTCACAAAAAAATAAACAAAAATATTTAAAAAAAGAAAAAAAACACCCACTCCTCAGGATCCCCACCACCTGCCACTGCCAAAGACCCCAGGGCTCCTCCATCCTTCATCAAAAAGCAGGGGCCTAGCCTCTGACCCTCCCCACACAAATAAGCCACAGCCAGGGACCTCCTTGGCCCCCACTTCCCCCTTCCATGGGGGTCTTCAGGAAATCAGAGATAGGCGCTGACCAGCCTCAAGACGGACGCAAATTCTTGACAAACACAAAATGGTGCTGGTTTCAGGGAGGCCCCGAGGATAATGGTGGGGGATAGGGGAACCTGGAAAACTGAGGCAGAGGCAGGGAGTAGGGATGTGCAGAGCAAAAGTTTAAGTTCATATGTCCATATGTCCAAAGGGGGTCCCATTTCCCCCCCCCCCCCCCCCCCCCAAGACTTACCACAACTCCCTGGTGGTCCAGCGGGGTCAGGACACCATTTCTGACCAACTTTGCAAGGAGCACGTGACGTCGGCGTCACGTGGGAGTGACGCGGCGTCACGTGATTCCCCGCGAGTTCGCGCCGGAACGCTCGTTCGGCCCAAAAGGAACTTTTGGCCAGCTTGGGGGGGCCTCCTGACACCCCCAAGCTGGCCAAAAGTTCATTTTGGGCCAAATGAGGGTGCCGGAGGGAACTCGCGGGGAATCACGTGACGCCGCGTCACTGCGACGTGGCGCCGATGTCACGTGATTCCCCGCGGGGTCGCTTCCGGGATCCTCGTTCGGCCCAAAAGGAACTTTTGGCCAGCTTGGGGGGGCCTCCTTACCCCCCCAAGCTGGCCAAAAGTTCCTTTTGGGCCGAACGAGCGTTCCGGCGCGAACCCGCGGGGAATCACGTGACGCCGCGTCACTCCGACGTGGCGCCGACGTCACGTGCTCCTCGGAAAGGCTTTCAGAAATGGCGTCCTCACTCCTCGCTGGATCACCAGGGAGTTGTGGTAAGTCTTTGGGGGGGGGGATTAAGGAAGGTGAGGGGTTTAAATTTTTATTTTGGATCAACAATCGCGATTTCCAACTTATTCAACATAGCTATGTTGAATAAGTTGGAAATCCGATCGTTTATGTCTTATCACTTTTTTAAGTTAAAAAAAAAATAAGTAGTGTTTTACATTTATGTTCAATACAAATGCACACCCCTAGCAGGGAGCCCATGGTTCCTCACTGTGGTTCAGAATATCTATTTGGACAGCGGCAGAAGCAGTAACAGCGTTGACAGCTCTGAGGATACAATGTTTCCTGGCCATCTTCAGTCAGGGTAATGTTTCCAAATGGGTTAATTCTGTGCATATCTTGACAGGAATGAATTTGATTTGGAAACAAGGGCATGATGAGTATGATCTCCATCTCTAAAATGTATTGCAAATGCCCTTCTTAATAATTGCATTGTGCCAAAGACAGGTTTCTTCTGGAATTCATAGAAACATAGAAATGACGGCAGAAGACGACCAAACGGCCCATCCAGTCTGCCCAGCAAGCTTCACACATTTTTTTCTCATACTTATCTGTTTCTCTTAGCTCTTTGGTTCTATTTTCCTTCCACCCCCACCATTAATGTAGAGAGCAGTGATGGAGCTGCATCCAAGTGAAATATCAAGCTTGATTAGTTAGGGGTAGTAGGGGAAGTAACCGCCGCAATAAGCAAGCTACACCCATGCTTATTTGTTTTACCCAGACTATGTTATTCAGCCCTTATTGGTTGTTTTTCTTCTCCCCTGCCGTTGAAGCAGGGAGCTATGCTGGATATGCGTGAAGTATCCGTTTTTCTTCTCCCCTGCCGTTGAAGCAGAGAGCTATGCTGGATATGCGTGAAGTATCAGTTTTTCTTCTCCCCTGCCGTTGAAGCAGAGAGCAATGCTGGATATGTGTGAAGTATCAGTTTTTCTTCTCCCCTGCCGTTGAAGCAGAGAGCTATGCTGGATATGCGTGAAGTATCAGTTTTTCTTCTCCCCTGCCGTTGAAGCAGAGAGCAATGCTGGATATGCGTGAAGTATCAGTTTTTCTTCTCCCCTGCCGTTGAAGCAGAGAGCTATGCTGGATATGCGTGAAGTATCAGTTTTTCTTCTCCCCTGCCGTTGAAGCAGAGAGCTATGCTGGATATGCATTGAAAGTCAGGCTTATTTGGTTTGGGGTAGTAACCGCCGTAACAAGCCAGCTACTCCCCGCTTTGTGAGTGCGAATCCTTTTTTCCACATTTCCTCTTGCTGTTGTAGCTTAGAGCGATGTTGGAGTCACAGTAACCATGTGTATGTTTATTGAATAAGGGTATTATCTCCAGGCAGTAGCCGTCATTCTGGCGAGCCACCCACTCTTTATTGACGGCCTCTTGATTTTATGGATCCACAGTGTTTTATCCCACGCCCCTTTGAAGTCCTTCACAGTTCTGGTCTTCACCACTTCCTTCGGAAGGGCATTCCAGGCATCCACCACCCTCTCCGTGAAGAAATACTTCCTGACATTGGTTCTGAATCTTCCTCCCTGGAGCTTCAAATCGTGACCCCTGGTTCTGCTGATTTTTTTCCTACGGAAAAGGTTTGTCGTTGTCTTTGGATCATTAAAACCTTTCAAGTATCTGAAAGTCTGTATCATATCACCTCTGCTCCTCCTTTCCTTACCATAGGGTGTAAAATGTAGAGACAACATGTATAGACGTGCTTGGAAGTTTTTTTTTAATCAGACCAGTAGCGACCAATACAGTAAGGACTATTTCTCTATCTTTCTACCACATGTTCTTGGTCACTGATTGAACCATTTGGTACTTGAGGATCTTCTTCTCTCTTCATAAAATCTATAGAATAGTCACTTCGTACTGACACTTCCATCAGCAATGCTGTTCTTGTGCTTCTGTCTTTTTTTTTTTTTATTTATATTCCGCTTTTTTGGCATTTCCAAGTGGATTACATCCAGATACTGTAGTGCCCAGTGTTTTTTTTTTGCATTGAGCTTTTTATCAATTGGAATAGGATTATCCCAGGTAATCAAAACTAGTTCATTCTCTACATTTCCCTCATGGTTGTGATCCCAGTGCTTTTATGTTACAGGGATGACATCCAACGATGAGGTGCATAACTGTTTTTAATTCTGTTTTAAGGAATCAGAATTTATCTGTTTTACCATTTTTTCTATGCTGGCTGTAAACCGTCTTGTCCATAATCCTCTAACCTGTGCTAAAATTATTAATCTCTCATCTTTAGGTTTAAGATCACCTCTCCGTTGCCATTCCTGAGCCAGATTTTGGTCCATGTTGGTTTTTTGAAGCACTCTCTGTATTTCCCACTCTGTGCTTTTGCCAATTGATTTTCCTTGTTTCCCAGAAAGATTCTTTGAGGAGAATCATCTTTTGTTTTCAAAATTCTGGGGCTTTTTCCCACTCATATTTTGATATATTTTCATTCATTCCTTCCATTCACTAAAACAAATCCTCCAAGCTAAATAATGGAGAGCAGTTTTGGCCATTTACTTTCATACTTCAGCACTTTTTGAGTATCAGGATCTGTCGATTCTGTTATGTATGCTTGAAGGCCTATAAAAGCAGTTCTATATCTATAATCTATTTTCATAATGCCCATACTTGCCTTCGGCTCGTGGAATATACAATCTCAGCATACACTGATTCTTATAGATAACTTAAAAGGCATGGAGAAGTTTTCAACTGTTTAATATCTTTACTAGGCCAGTCTACTATTCTAAAACTATAGGAGAAGGTAGGAATTGCAAGCTTGTATCTTATTTTATGTTGTTAAAGTACTTTCTAAAATCCATTTCAATCTCCTATAGCATACTTAACTGGGCTTTTCTTTCAGTAACTTGTTCTGAATTGAATACATATAACTAGAGATGAATGGAGATACATCTTCCTACTCAAGTTCTTTAATGCGACAATCCTCAGTCAGAGAAATGCTTTGAGTTTTGCTTAATTTTCCTTTACAGCAACTCACCTTTGCACATTTGGATAGACCGAATGCCATCTGAGAAAATTTCCACTGCTCTAAGCTGCTCCATTGAATGAAGATCACAGGAGCTGTAAAGATTTAAGTCACCTACCAAGAGTAGATGCGATGTCCATGAATCCTTAGGGTCTCTGGAATTAGGGTGAAATCCATAGCTTAAAGAGAAATGGACAGCTGAGAACCCAGGTCATCCCACTCCGTTTCTAACCTCCTGACCACCACCAATAACCACACAACACCGGAATAACCACACTCTTAAATTGGATGTAATGCCTGCAGCCGATTATTAGAAACCCTAATATGGAAATCTAATTAGGTGCAGAGTCCCCAAAGTTTTCTACATCTCCCCTCCCCTCCTGCCCCAGGGTCAGTGCTTTTCCAAGTGAGAGAATCTCCCTGAAATATTCCTCACTGGATTTTGATAATAGGAATAACATATTGCTCATAATTCAGATGGAGTATAGTCACATTTTTATGGCAAACTCGATCAGTCCAAGATTTGCTTTGTACATTTCATGGTAATTTATTATACAAGAGTTTGGGATTATTATCAAAAGGTATTTTAAAATAATCTATCCATGCTATACCAAGAAGGTAATTGTCAAAAGGATTTACACGCTTAAAGTTAGGTTTTACATGCATAAATGCATTTTATATGCATAAGTGGGCTTTTAAATAATTCTACACTATATACTAGTGAATTGTCAATAGGCTTATGCATAAGAGCACTTTATTAGTACATAAATGCGCTTTTGAAAAACTACTACGATATATGCTATTTTAATGTGCATAAGTCCTTTTGAAAATCCCCCCCCCCTCCCCCTAATGTTTCTTACAGCTGGGCATGATGATTTTATTCAGTATCAGCTGGTCCTTCATTCCCTATGCTTCTCTTATTTTCTTCTGCTCTATTGCTCTGATGTTATTAAAGTCTATGATCATATATTCTATCTACATCTATTGTAGTGAACAGCTTGTAAATCGGTAGATAATTTTTAGAGATGTTTGAATTTCCCTTGGGAAGTAGAAGCGTTCTTCCTGTTATTAACCATTGTGATAATATTTCTGGTTGTCTCAGCAACTGATTTTTTTGCAGTTTACCAGACCTTGGTGGAGAGTTGTTAACTGCTAGGGATGTGCACACAAATGTGATTGTCTTCTTTTTGTTTTTTTCATTTCTCTGAGATTTTTTTGTTCATTTTTCATTTTCAGGATTTTTATTTTTGGGGGAGGGTTTTGTGTTTGTTTTTGGGAAATAGTCTACACAATTAAAGGTGAATTATAAAAGCATGTCGCACACATTTATTAGGGGATGCACAAATATGTTGGACTCACGCCTGCTGAGCGGATTTTAAAAGCCGTCCAAATATGCACATACATGCCACTGTGTGCATATCTTAGAATTTTTCAAAAAGGGGAGGGGCATTTTCTCAGTGTGGCATGGACCATACTTGGGCATTTCAGGACTCTAACCAGGAATTTGCATGTAAAAATTATGCAATCTGACGAGTGCCATGTAACTTTACTTCTGCTATGGATAGTGCGTATGTTTAAAAAATAAATAAATAATGAGCCATTTGGAGGGGTTTAAAGGGTCTGGGTTAACTGTGTGGTGTACAGGCTATCAAACCAGTGGGATTTGGAGAATTTAGTTAGTAACTGGGTGAACCGAAGAGGAACTAGTAAAACAGGCAATGGTGTCGGTACCAGTCTCTTTTAAAATCCTCCCAATAAGCAGTAGAAGCAGGATTTGCATGCAAAAGAGCATGCCCCGCTTAAAATTCAGTGCACATATGCATGTGGCCATGCTATTTTATAACATGCGCATGTATGTTGTAAATAGTTGCGTCCCTAAGCATGAGTCAACCAACGTTCACACATGTGGGCATGCACGCAGGTTTAAAAGTAACCGTCCCAGCTAATAGTACATTCTGTTTGGAAATAGGATGCATTATTTGCAAATAGTGTGCACTATTTACCAAACATGAAAAATGTACATCTTTTTTTTTAGTTCATTTGAAACTAAGCAAAGGCAGGTTCATTCGTCACATTTTACACTTGTTTTAAATGAATGCACATTCCTATTAACTGATTAAACCAAAAATTGGGCACCCCATCAGGGCCAGGATTCTTCAAATTTAGGACTCATTTTACCTGGCTTCCAGCTCTCTCTTTGTTACTTCAGACCCAGGGCTGGAAGAAGCACTAAACAAACTAGGCCTGGGCCTGGGGCTCTACCATAAGGGGGCATGAGCTATGTGGAGCCACGAGCATCAGCGGCAAAGAGGAGTGGAGGTTTGGTGGGGCCGTGAGCAGCACCCAACCTGCTCGTGGCCCAAAAATCGAGAATGAGGTTGGAGTCCGAGTCGGAGCCAAGACAAGGGTGTCGCGGCAAGACTGGGGGGACGCAACCGGGCAGACGGCGAGCACAAGGCAGAAGGTGCCTAGGGTACCTAATCCCCTTGCACCAGCCCTGTTCAGACCATGCCATAGTTTTGATGGCTACCCATTCTATAGGCTAGGAACCATTCCACTTCTCTGTTATACGTTATAGGATCCTCATATAAAATTTCTCCAGAACTTTTCTTTTTATTTTAAATTTTCTTTATTAATAATTTCAAAAATGAAATCTTAGGAAACTTATCAGTTACACTAATTATAACTAAACTCTTCTTTTTAACCTTTGGTCACTGGTGTTTTAAATGCACTGTCTTTCTCAAGTCCCAATAGAGTTGCTTGGGTTCTGTCTAAATATTTTATTTTGATGTCTCCCCATTTCTATTTTCTTCACATCTCCATAGTTTTGTGCTTTTTCTGCTAATTTCAATTTATTATTGTAGTATATGAATAAGATCTTCTTCAGTTAATGCAGCATGTTTTAGCTTGAGGTTCTGAATTTTTCTCATTTTTTGATATTCTAAATCCTTTGAGGTTCTCATCTACCAATGACACCTCCAAGGCACTTTATTATTTCAGCTGTAACAAATTTCTGGTACCCGTTGAAAGAAATTAGAAAGACCTACCAAAATACCTACCGGTACTTTTTCCTCAGCTGCCCTTTAAGAATAATCAGCTAATCTAACTACCACCTTCACACGCAGAATCCTTGTTTATAGTTCTGTTTTCTTCCTGTCATTAATTTGAAATATGAAGTGCTTTATCTTATCCTTTCAGACTATTATATTTATGTAGTTTAGTATAGTTCCCTTTAAAGTATCTTGTTGCTTAGGGTGTAAAAGTAAAACTAGACCAACTTAAATGTATTTATTTATTCAAATTTATATTCTGCGTCTTCCAAATTAATTTAAAAATGAATTACCAAAACACACAGTCATAAAAACATGCAGATAGATTTTAAAAACTTGACGGACACATCAATTAGAGGGTGTGCAAATATGACAGGCCAGTGCATGCCGAGTGGATTTTAAAAGCCACACAGATACGTGCATATTTCCCACTGTGAGTATAAATGAAAAGTTTTCAAACAGGGGCAGGGTGTGATCATGGTCTGGGTGGGCATGAGCATGGGTGTTCTAGGATTTTAACCTGAAATGTGTGTGTAAATACTTATGTGCACCAGTGTGCACTGGAGTCTCCTGCCATGTAGCTTTACTTCTGCTATGGATGATGTGCAAGTGATAAAACAAAAGATCTGGGCAGACCAGCAGGGTTTTAAAGGTTGGGGCTAACAGGGGGAAAGGAAGGCAATTAACCTAGGGGGGTTTGGAAGACCTATCCCTTAACTGGGCAAACTGGGAACAAACTGGTTTTAGTGGCAATAGTGTTGGCGTGCATACCTTTTAAAATCCCCCCACATATTCGGAAGAAGCGGGATTTACGCACACAGGCACATGCCCACTTAAAGCCGAGCACACGTGCATGCAGCCAGGCTATTTTATACATGTATATGTTATATAATATCAATCACAAATGAATACCCCAAACACAACCAGTGTATTCCAGTCACCTAATTTGTATGCAATAGTGGTTCGACTGGTTAATATTAACTTAACACAATAATATAGCCAAAACAATTTTCTTATGTAGGCCCCTTACTCCAAGGGTCTGTGAACCACAGACTCTAGTATGGTATAGGGTCACCTTGCTTTAAACAACTTTTAAATTTATTTTTTTTTAATTTTACTGAATTTAATAAAATTGATGTCCCAACTGTGCTGATGAACTCCAAATTCCTAACACCAATTTTGGCTCTCAGTTTGCTATATTTCAAAGATATGAGAAACAAAAAAACATGAATACTCATCCATTGAGTGTCCTAATCCCGACATGATCGTGTTTCGGACAAAGTCCTGCCTCAGGGGATTAACTTCTGTTTCAGCATAGCAACCAACAAAGTCCGTCCTTTTCAACTCAGCAAATGACATCCATGGCTTCTGCTTTCTTTTTCCATTACCCGCGGTCTGTCTCTAGATATGCTCGCTAGTACCATGGCGGCGTACCGGGCGTTCATTTAAACTTCCTTTACCGGAAATGACATCACCACCAACAGTTTCCAACAATGTCGTCTTTGAACAGGTCCGCTCGCTAGAGCAGTCTTCAAACAAGTCCGAATCGATGAAAAAACAAACCACAGGTTTGGGCACACTTCCCCAGTCTTCGATCAGGTCCTCTCTACATCTGCATCTATTCACTAGAGAAATCTTCAGAAACGTCCGACCCAATCGAATACATCCTGCAAATTAAAACACATTACCACAGTCCCCCATCAAGTCCTCTGTCCATCTAATGATTATCCCAGTCCACCATCTATATATTCACACGATGCTAATAAAGCGTTTTAGATTAAAGAATATCAATTGATCTTCTCATTTAATCCAAACGGATCTATTGTATTAAGGGTAAAAATCCAATGATGTTCCCGCTTATTCAAACGTAACTGCATATCTCCCCCTCTCAGAGAAACTTGTATTTGTTCCAAAATTGACCACCCTAAATCCGTGAAAGTATGTTGTAATTGCACACAATGTTGTACTAATGGAGCTGTAAGTTTTAAAGTCTTTATACAGCTTCTATGCTCTATCAATCTTGTGCGGATCTTCCTCTTAGTCCGTCCCACGTAAACTAAATTACATGGGCACTGTATAACATAAATGACACATACCGAGTCACAGGTAGTTAATGTGTTCAATTTGACAACAACATCCAAATTCGGAGCCCGCCACTGTTCCCCCGTAAGAGCAAGGGCGCACATATCGCAATTGCCACATCTCTGGTGGTCCCCCACCTCAGGAATCTGCCGTGTTGAGACAAAGGTGGATTTAACCACCAAATCACGAATGTTTTGGCCCCTGAAGAATGCAAATCTGGGACCCGATTGGAATACAGGATGCAGGGCCAGGACCTGCCAATGTGACCGGATGACATTCACTACTGCGTGCATTTGTCTTAAATATTTCAAAGTGCATGTCAGATGCTGGGAGAAAGGGCATTGTTGATATTGCAATAGTAAACCTCTATTTGCATATAGAGCTCTCTTGAATGCTTTCCTGATGATGGATCTGGGATAACCCCTCTGGGTAAATCTTACAGATAGAATGGATGCTTGTGTACGAAACTCCTCTACAGTAGAACAGATCCGCCGCAGTCTCAAAAATTGGGAAATTGGTAGTCCATTTTTTAATCTAGTAGGATGATGGCAAGTATATTGTAAGTAATGATTTCGATCTATATCTTTTCTATATAGCATAGTTTTAATATCCCCACCCTCGTGCTGAATTAAAATGTCCAAAAAAGCTATGGACCGCTGGTCATATTGTGCTGTAAATTGTAAATGTATGTTCAAGGTGTTCAGCCATTGTAGAAATTGCTTTAACCTTTCCAAAGATGCTGACCAGATGAAAAATATGTCATCTATATATCTTTTGTAAAGCAATATGTTCTGAAACCAGTGTGATACATACAAAAATTGATCCTCAAAATGGGCAACATATAGATTGGCAATATCCGGGGCGACCATGGCCCCCATCGCTACTCCCTTAGTTTGCAAGTAAAATGTATCATCAAACTTAAAGAAGTTTTTAAACAACACCAACGCCAACAAGGCGAGTAGGAAACCCGTAGGAACTGTGTGTGGGCGTGGACGAGCCCAAAAAATCTTCTTCATCAAATCAAATGCTTCCTGTTGGGGGATGTTAGTATATAGAGAAGAAACATCTAAGGTAACTAACCAGCAATCCCCAGGTAAATCCGATATATCTTGAAGGAGCTGCAACATATGGGATGTGTCTTGGAGAAATGATGGGGCTTCCCTCACAAACGATTTAAGAAAAAAATCTAAAAAATCCGATAACGGTTCCAAAACCGAGCCTTTGCCCAACACAACTGGACGTCCCGGTGGGGAAACCACACATTTGTGGATTTTAGGTAAAGTATATAGTACAGGATGCACCGGCTATTTCACTTTCAAAGCACGGGCTTCCCTGCCCACTTACTGCTATGAAAGTTACCATCATAACATAAAACTCAATCAAAAAAATAAAATAAGACATCAATAATATTCAACAATTAAAACTGATAAAAGAAGTCACTTATATTGTTCTCTAAAATATAGTGCTTTAATCTTCTTCCTAAATATCTTTAAGTCATGTTTCCCCCATAGCTCATCTGAACTTGCACAAGAAAAACCTCTAAAGTTATGGAGTTTGCAATCTATAAACACAAGGTGAAGAGATCACTAACTGGCAATTTCTAACGGAGCACAATGAGTGTGCTGGTATGTACCACTGAATCTTATCCTTCAAGTTATGTGGTCTCTAGATACAGCAGTTTATGAATTAATACTAAGACATTAAATTGTTTATGCCAGTTCACTGGTAACCAGTACAAACAAGAGAAAAATTGAAGAAATGTATTCAAAATACCTTTGACCAAGCAACATTCTCACTGATGAATTTTGAATAATCTGTAATGCTCAAATATGAGTTTTAGGTAATCCCAAATATGACCATTGCAATAATCTATCTGGCCATATAAAATAGTCTGTAATACTGATCTAAAGAAAGCTATTGTTAGGAAATTTCTCAATGACCACCACAATTTCTATTTATAAAGTGACAGTTTAACTACATAATTTAAGTGAGATTTAAAAAATTAATTGGAAGTCTAACAAAACTCCCAAATGTCTTGCTTCAGAAACCAAACTACAAGCATTAGGTGGGGGGAGTTGTCCTACCCACAATAAAGTAATTTTATGACATTTAATGCTAAAGAATTAGAATACATCCAACTACTGATTATTCCCAAGCATCTCTGAAAAAACAGTTCTGGAAATACACCATCAACAGAAAAGGGTATACAAAATTGTATGTCATCAGCATAAGGTATGTCAAGTCTAACATCTTAAAAACTTGTCCCAAAAATGCTAAATAAATAAACAGCACAAATGGGAGTGCTGATCCTTGAGGGACTCCATTCTCTAGCTCAGTCCAAGGTGAGAAAATGTCACCAACTTGGAAATATTATTTTCTAAAAGACTTGAATGAAGCTATGAATTACCTACCCATCCCTATATTGTAAAGCTGAGTGAGCATTATTTCATGATTGATGGTATCAATAATTACCCAAGGATATAATAAGATGCTACCAATCAAGCTACCCCTGAAATTTACTTATTTCTTTTCTGTTTGCCGATGACAAAAATGTGACCTAAATCACTTACTTACTCTCCCTTTCCTGACACAAAATCTAAAATAAGTTTCCTACTGTGACCTTTTTTTATGATAAATTTCATTCCTATAGACTCAATAAAAATAAAATGGATGTTATACATCAGAACAAATATGGATAATTTATGAAACAGCTCTGGAAAATGCTTCAATAGTAATAGTATTATAGAGTCAGACAGTTTATGAAGGAGAAGCCATGGGGTTAGAGCCAGGGAAGCCAGGGAAGCCAGGGTTCAAATCACACTGATGCTCTGTGTGACTTACAATTCACTTTGCTGTCAGTTGCCTCTAGGGGTGTGCATTCGTTTTGAACTTAAATATAAAACGCTACTTATTTTATTTTTTTAACTTAAAAAAGTGATGAGGCGAAAACGATCGGATTTCCAACTTATTCAACATAGCTATGTTGAATACGTTGGAAATCGCGATTGTTGATCCAAAATAAAAATGTAAACCCCTCACCTTCCTTAATCCCCCCCCAAAGACTTACCACAACTCCCTGGTGGTCCAGCGAGGAGTCAGGACGCCATTTCTGCCATTTCTGAACTCCTTTGCGAGGAGCACGTGACATCGGCGTCACGTCGGAGTGACGCGGCGTCACGTGATTCCCCGCGGGTTCGCTCCGGGACCCTCGTTCGACCCAAAAGGAACTTTTGGCCAGCTTGGGGGTGTCAGGAAGCCCCCCCAAGCTGGCCAAAAGTTCCTTTTGGGTTGAATGAGGGTCCCAGAGCAAACCCGCGGGGAATCACGTGACGCCGCGTCACTCCGACGTGGCGCCGACGTCACGTGATTCCCCGCGGGTTCGCTCCGGGATCCTCGTTCGACCCAAAAGGAACTTTTGGCCAGCTTGGGGGTGTCAGGAGGCCCCCCCCAAGCTGGCCAAAAGTTCCTTTTGGGTCGAACGAGGGTCCCGAAGCGAACCCGCGGGGAATCACGTGACGCCGTGTCACTCTGACGTGACGCCGACGTCACGTGCTCCTTGCAAAGGAGGTCAGAAATGGCGTCCTGACCCCGCTGGACCACCAGGGAGTTTTGGTAAGTCTTGGGGGGGGGGGATTAAGGAGGGTGAGGGGTTTAAATTTTTATTTGCACATATGGACATAGACTCAACTTATGGAATTCTCCATATGTCCATATTGACCGCAAATGGGACCCCCTTTCGACTTATGGACTTATGAACATAAACATTTGCTCTGCACATCCCTAGTTGCCTCATGTACAAATTTAGAGGCCTATTTACCTAAGGTTTTCTCCAATAATTTTGTATCTATGGGAAAAATGTTTAGTAAATAAGGCCCTTAAATTGAAAGCACTATGGGGACAGAGAAATAGCTAGTGTACCTGAATGTAATTCACCTTGAACTACCAATGAGCTAAATAAGAATAAATAAATTATAGATCTTAGAGCTGTTAACTACAGCACCAAAAGAGCTATTGGAGTATATTTACCACTATCTACATTCTAAGCTGAGAATGATAATCAGTTTGGAAAATAAGTAAGAAAAGATGATGCAATGCCTTAATCACTGACTGCACAAATCTAGGAATATGCATTTCCAGACAGACTCAGAGGCAATAAAATTGACTCAGCTCAGTAAACTGTATCATCAGCGAAGCCAGGCTCATCCAATGCTATCTGTTCAAAGCAGTAAACTACAGCCACTTAAATCTATCAGATGAGTAATTTGCATGATAATCAGTGATTACCAAAAGACCCTTGAGGCTCAGATTATAGCTGACTATGTAAACTTTCTCTATTACATGTACAGGTTTATGGGAAAATGTGGACTTGTTAGAAACGGGTTTGCAATTTATAACCAATCGACTATAGAACAGTAGTCACATTTTGGCAGAAAGATGGTATTGGTGTCCATGTATCAAGTTGCAAACCTGTTAGTTTAGATTTCAGATTTTTTTCCTGCAAACCTGGAGTTTACAAAATTGTGGAAAACTATAGTATTAAGGCCCCATGTAATAAGATATGCAGCTCACATTTCTTTTTAACACATGAAAAATAATGAAACTCATAATGCTGTAAGTAAATTGTATGCTAATGCATCACTTGTTAAAAAGCACACACACCCAAGACAAAATATGCAGCCAGCAGTTTGTATAGGCTGAGAGTACATTTTAACTCAGAAACAGGAGAAAGGATTTTACGGGGAGCGAGCAAGATCCAGCATTGTAGAAAAAGCAAGGGGGCAAAGGAAAAGCCACTTTTCCCTTCCATTTATGCACAGAAAGCATGCTTTGCGTCTGCACATAAAATATGATTTCAGTTTGCTGAAAACATTTGTGTGTGCATAAATCGTATTTTATGCACAGAAAATATGCACAAAGTATGTTTTCTGCCCGTAAATCCCAGAACTCCAGCTTCTATCCATAGAATAACTTTAGCACTGGAAAGTGCCTCTGAGTTAAGTTTCCACTCCTAAGAAAACATCAGTTAAGTCAGTGCACCTCTTTGCATTGGGCATTTGGATTCTTGTGCACATCTTTTTTGTGCACAAAACTCCTTTTTGCATCAGCAGTAAACTTCGCAGATGAAAAAGTGTGCGTATAGCTGCGGGCCAAAAACTGTGACTCTGTCAAACACACCTTATTACATCAGCCCCTAAAAGTGTAATGATAACCAGGCAAAAGGATTCCCCGATTAAGGAGTGTTTGAAGATGTTGAGAGTTTTTTATTTTATTTTTAATTTTCCAATGAATAAACTACAAGTAACCACTTACCAAAAAAAAAAAAAGAATAACTAGCCAAAATGTATAATTAGAAATAGATTTCAGGAAGAGAAAAAAAAAAATAAAAAATAAAATAATAACACGTTAAGCTTCCAACCCAACAATTTGAAGGATCCAAATCACAAATTGAAGGAAATAAAGTTATAAATAAAGTGAAGAAAAGAGAAAGCAATTCATCAGATATTAAACACTTTCAAGCAAATAAGCCTCGAACCTAAGTAATACTAGATATACTCATTACCTGTATAGGAGCAGCCACTGACTTATTACTAACAAAGACCATCAGCTGAAATGAACAAAAGAAAATATCTCTCTTTCCTTAGAACTTGATTAAACATTTACAAGAAAATCTAAAAAAAAAAAAGTCTACCTAACTGCAATACTCTTGGCTTTGACAAAAGAAAATTTTCCCTCTTCCTTTGCAGGCCTGGATGTGCTAATAGGCACACTAGGCCTGTGCCTAGGGTGGCACAAATCTGGGAGGCAGCAGGCCAGCTGAAGATATGTTGCCTCCCAGCTATGCCGAATCTCACTCAGCATAGAACAACCCTCTGCTTTCTGCTTCATACTCTCCCCTCCCAGTGCAGAGAACAGGAGGAGGGATTGAGACTGGAAAAGAAAGAGCAAAGAAAAAGTTTTCTACTCCCTATTCCAGCCTTCTGCGCCTTTTCCTGTGCAGGGAACAGGAGGAGAGGGGTGAGGCCAGAGCACACGACAGGAATCACTCTGCTCCCTGACCTAGGAACGTGAGGGGAAGAGGTGAGCCAGAAGCAAACAGAGCAGAGCAAAAAAGGCTGTGCCTTAGACCTTCTGCTCTCTTGTCCCTTGTCTGCGGGCTGTAAGCAGTGGGCAGGGGAGGGCCTGGGAGGGGAAGTGTAGCAGAAGGAAACAGCATCAAAGGTTCCTAGGGGTGGCAAAATTCCTAAATGTCACTGTTCCTCTTCATAGCTTTAGAGATGTCTAGAAATATGCACAAACAACAATTCAAAAAGAAGAACCATTTTAACCTTAAGAAAAACATCTTTAACATCCAATCCCAGTCATGGTCAACAGCACATTTAATAATCAGTGTGGAAGGCACTATCAAGCCTGCTTCTGGATCTTACTCATTTCTTGGAGAAGTCAAACTATCAAAGGAGATCTGTCTCAAGTTCTTATATGAGGGCAAATAGAAAGCCTTAGAGAATGGTGAAACTGACTCATTTGGTATTTTCAAAACTGAGGTAGCAAACATATCTAAAGCTGAACTAATAGGTATTCTAGTAAAGCTTAATAGATGTAAATTATATCTGTAAAACTAAGTTTCAAAGTTCCCCAGCTTATTATGTGTAACCTAAGAATCCTTACCAAAAATCTCTGCTTTATCTTGTAGCACCTTGACCTGCCTCTTCACCCTAAGAAATACTGTGTAATATGTAGTGTTTCAGTTACCTGAGTAGCAAAGTTCTTAAAGGAATTTACTAACTTTTGTGATATTGCTTGATTCTGAATAGAAAGAGGCAATTCCATAGCTTAGATACTATCCCACAGATTCTGATTCTAAATTGGGCCGGTCTCAACAGTATGGCACTTCTGGAAGGAGGAATAGGTCTCAAAGTCTCACCAAGGCTGCAGCAGTCTTAATCTCAAGCTCCAGGACAAAGGCACCAATTACCAAGCCTCCTTCCTCTACCAAACACCCATGGTGTCTCTCCATGCAGCTGAGTAATTCCAGCCATGCCACTGATGACCTGTTCTGCCAGCAAACACTCCACCACACCAATCATCACCAATGCAACCACAACTCCAGGCAAAGGCTAAACAAAGGGTCCAGAGTCATCGGAGAACTTCCTTCTGATCCCAGCGTCTCCAAGAGTGGCACTAATCTCCCTTAAAACCTCTTTTACTCCTTGATCATCTAATGGTCTGACTCCCTCATAGGCTTTTAGCTTCGGATGTACCTGAAAATGTTTTTATTATTTTGCATCCACAGCAAGCTTCTTGCATCTATCTTAAGAACATAAGAAATTGCCATGCTGGGTCAGATCAAGGGTCCATCAAGCCCAGCATCCTGTTTCCAACAGAGGCCAAACCAGGCCACAAGAACCTGGCAATTACCCAAACACTAAGAAGATCCCATGCTACTGATGCAATTAATAGCAGTGGCTATTCCCTAAGGGTCAGATTTTTAAAAAGTACGCGCGCACGTACCCCCGTTTGCGCACCCGGCGCAAACAAGAGTATGCCGGATTTCAATAGATATGTACGTAGCCACGCGTATCTCTTAAAATCCGGGGTCGGCACGCGCAAGGCTGCAGAGCAGCCTCAGAGAGGCCTCAGAGGGAACTTTTTTTCTGGCACCCCCCCCCCCCCCACCTTCCCTTTCCTTCCCCTAACTAACCCGCCCCCCGGCCCTAACTAATTCCCCCTCTACCTTTATTTCAAATGTTACGCCTGCCATGTTCTGGTCTGGGGGCTTGTCCAGAGGCTGTGGCCATGCCCCCAGAACACCCCCCGATGATGTGCCAGCCGCGACACACCCCCCGACACACACCCCAGGAAAGCCTCGGGACTTATGCGCGTCCCGGGGCTTGCGCGCGCCACCAAGCCTATGCAACATAGGCTCGGCGTACGCAGGGGGTTGAAGGGGCAGCTTTTCGGGGGTTACGCACGTATCTTACATGCGTACCCCTTTGAAAATCTGCCCCTAAGTGAACGATTAATGTAGAGATTACTTACCTGATAATCTCCTTTTCCTTAGTGTATGCAGATGGACTCAAAACAAGTGGGTATAGTGTGCTCGTGCTAGCAGTTGGAGACGGATCTGACGTCAGCACGGGTACATATACCCCCGCAGGAAGTGCAGCAATTCAGTAATCTTCCTTGCAAAAGTTTTATGGATATATGTGTAACTGACCGATCGATTAAATGAACAGGATTACCCTGACCGATTGATAGTAGCTGGAGACCGCCAGTGTTCTCAACCGGAAGGCGTCGACACCCGGCAGGGTGGATGCCCTATCATAAGAAAACATGGCTTACCATGAGTCGGTGAATCCCCATATATGCCGGAAGCCGGGCGGGATGCTGAGTCCATCTGCATACACTAAGGAAAAGGAGATTATCAGGTAAGTAATCTCTACATTTCCTAGCGTGTAGCAGATGAACTCAAAACAAGTGGGATGTACAAAAGCTACTCCCGGACTGGGTGGGAGGCTGCCCGAGGACTGTTTAGGATTGCCCTCGCAAATGCTGTGTCCTCCCTGGCCTGGACGTCCAGATGGTAGAATCTGGAGAAGGTATGGAGGGAGGACCACATCGCCGCTTTACATATCTCTGCAGGCCACAGCATCCTAGTTTCTGCCCAAGAGGCCACTTGTGCTCTGGTAGAATGAGCCTTGACCTGTAGAGGCGATGGTTTTCCTGCCTCTACGTAGGCCGCCTTGATAACTTCTTTGATCCAGTGGTCAATGGTTGGCCATGAGGTCGCTTCCCCTTGCTTCTTCCTGCTGTGAAGGACGAACAGGTGGTCCGTCTGTCGTACTGCTTCTGACATTTCCAGGTATCTGGACAGCAGTCTGCCGACGTTGAGATGGCGTAGCATTCGACCGTCTTCCGACTTCTTCAAACCTTCCGTGGTTGGCAAGGATATGGTTTGGTTGAGGTGAAATTGTGAGACTACTTTGGGTAAGAAGGAAGGAACCGTGCGAAGATGGATAGCCTCTAGAGTGATTCTGAGAAACGGATCATGGCAGGACAGCGCTTGTAGCTCTGAGATGCGGCGTGCTGAACACACAGCCAGCAAGAACATCATCTTCAAGGTTAACGAACAGAGACAGGCCTCGAAGGGGCCTGAAGGTGGGTCCCGCTAGAAATTCCAACACTAGGTTGAGGTTCCACAGGGGCACTGGCCACTTCAGTGACGGGCGAACGTGTTTGACTCCTTTCATGAAACGTGAGACATCTGGGTGTGTGGCAGTGGTGTTGCCGTCCCTCCTGGGACCGTAGCAAGACAGCGCTGCCACCTGAACCTTGATGGAGTTGAGGGATAGACCCTTCTGAAGTCCATCTTGCAAGAAATCCAAAACGATAGGGATTTTTGCAGCATGAGGATTGGTGCTGTGAGTGTCGCACCAGGCTTCAAATACTCTCCAGATCCTTATATAGGTCAGAGATGTGGAGAACTTGTGTGCTCGGAGGAGTGTGTCTATTACCGGCTCCGAGTCTTCAGGTAGGCTTCTTCTATGAATTTAGTCGTTAGAATTTGGAAACACGCTCAGCGAGCGTGAGGTAGCTCCAAACTGCTTTGGAGACGGAAATTACTGAATTGCTGCACTTCCTGCGGGGGTATATGTACCTGTGCTGACATCAGATCCATCTCCAACTGCTAGCATGAGCACACTATACCCACTTGTTTTGAGCCCATCTGCTACATGCTAGGAAATAGCCATTAATGGTCTTCTCCTCCAAGAACTTATCCAAACCTTTTTTGAACCCAGCTATACTAACTGCACTAACCACATCCTCTGGCAACAAATTCCAGAGCTTTATTGTGCGTTGAGTGAAAATTAATTTTCTCCGATTAGTCTTAAATGTGCTACTTGCTAACTTCATGGAATGCCTCCTAGTCCAGTGTTTATGCTGTTTTCTGTTTCCTTCATTTCGATCCTTTTTTCATTTTTTGAAAGATGTTATTTTGGCTAGAATCGCATCTATAACCTCATCTTTTAACCATTTTAAATCGTGAAATACATCTGGTCTGAGCTTCCAAAATGGTATTTTTAAACACCATTCATGCCTAATATAAAATCTTAACCTTTACAGTTGCTCCTTTTCCTAACCATTTTCCTCATTTTATCAGTCTCCCTTTTGAAAGTTAAAATATCACAGTAGATTTCCTTAGTGTACTCCCTCCAGTTATCAACTCAAATTTGATCATATTATGATCACTAATGCCAATTGGCAATCATGTTTTCCACTCAGGATTAGGTCTAAAATAGTTCCCCCTCTTGTCATTTCTTATACCAGCTACTAAATAAAGCAGTCTTTTATTTCATCTAGAAACTTCACCTGCTTAGTATGTCCTGATGTGATTTATCCAGTCAACACAGGAGTAATTGAAGTCACCTATTATTACTGCTGTTCATTTTATTAGCTTCCCTAATTTTTGTTAATGTCATTGTCTGTCTGTTCATTCTGGCCAAGTGGATGGAAATACACCCCCACTACTATTCTATTCCCCTTCTCACATACAATTTCTGTCCATGAAGATTCTACAGTGCATTTTGTCTCCTGCAGAGTTTTTATTCTGTTTGACTCTATGCACTCTTTAACATATAGTGCCACCCCTCTATCACTTTGATCAATCCTATCATTGCAGTATAATTTATAACTCTGGAATAACAGTGTCACATTGTTTACCCTCCTTCCACCAGGTCTTTGGGATGCCAATTATATCTATAACTTTATTCAGTGCTATACATTCTAACTCTCCCATCTTATTTTTTAGATTTCTAGCATTTGTATGCAGACATTTCAAAGTATGTTTTTTGTTTGTATTAACAATCTGCTCATCAGTTGACTGTGGTAATTTGAAATCTTTCTGCTCTGTCTGCTCTTTATTTAAAAGCACCCAGGTGACTTTAGCAATTATTGCAACCTCTCTATTGAGATGCCCTATCCTCATTGTTTTGTTTGTATCCTTCAAGGATATGTCATTCTGAACCATGTGCTTCTGAGTGACTATCAGCTTTCCCCTATCGTCTAGTTTAAAAGCGTTCTCTCTTCTTTCTAAAAGTTTGTGCTAGCAGCATGTTTCTACTCTGGTTAAGGTGGAGTCCATCACATTGGAATAGGCTCCCCCTTCCCCAGAATATTCCCCAGGTCCTAACAAACCTAAAACCCTCTTCTTTGCACCATTGTCTCATCTACACATCGAGACTCCGGAACTCAGCTTGTCTCTAGGGTCCTGCACATAAAACATGAAGTCAGTTCTGAGAATGCAAACCTGGATGTTCTGGATTTCAATGTCTACCTAAAAGCCTAAATTTAGCCTCCAGAATCTCCCTCCTGCACTTTCCTATATCATTGGCCCCACATGTACCATGACAGTCAATTCCTCCACAGCACTCTCTAAAATCTTATCTAGGTGGTGCATGAGGTCTGCTACCTTCGCACCAGGAAGAAAAGTTACCAAGCAATTCTCATCCCCACCAGCCAACCCAGCTATTTAATTTCCTAACGATTGAATCACCCACTACAGTGGAACCAAGCTGCTGGCACTAACTTTTAAAAAGGAGATAGCAAACTTAGTCCATATGCCTATATGTAAAAAATCACCGAAGCTAATGATTTCCGAATTATCTCTATCAACTGAAAAGCAGTTTGTTCATACAAACAAAAACATACTTTGAAATGTCTGTATGCCAATGCCAGAAGTCTAAGAAGTAAGATGGAAGAGTGTATAGGAGTAAATGATGAGATTGACATAATTGGCATAAGAAATTGCCATGCTGGATCAGACCAAGGGTCCATCAAGCTCAGCATCCTGTTTCCAACAGAGGCCAAACCAGGCCACAAGAACCTGGCAATTACCCAAACACTAAGAAGATCCCAGGCATCACAGAGACATGGGGAAGGAGAATAACCAATGGGACAGTGCTATAACAGAGTAAAAATTATATTGCAATGATAGGGAAGATCAACTTGGTGGGGTTGTGGCACTTTATGTCTGGGAGAGTATAGAGTCCAACAGGATAAAGATCATACAAGAGACTAAATGTTCAGTAGAATCTATATGGGTAGAAATCCCATTTGTGTTGGATAAGAGTATAGTGATAAGACTATACTATCGTCCACCTGGACAAAATGGTCAGACAGATGATGAAATGCTAAGAGAAATTAGGGAAGCTAACCAATTTGGCAGTGCAGTAGTAATAGGAAATTTCAATTACTCCAATATTGACTGGGTAAATGAAACATCAGGACATACTAGAGACATAAAGTTCCTGGATATAATAAATGACTGCTTCATGGAGCAATTGGTTCAGAAACCAACGAGAGAGGGAGCTATTTTAGATTTAATTATTGGTGGAACGCAGGATTTGGTGAGAGAGGTAACAGTGGTGGGGCCACTTGGCAATAGTGATCATAACATGATCAAATTTAAACTAATAACTGGAAAGGGGACAATAAAGGAAATCTACAGTTCTAACACTAAATTTTCAAAAGGGAAACTTTGATAAAATGAGGAAAATAGAAAAAAAACTGAAAGGTGCAGCTGCAAAGGTTAAGTGTTCAACAGGCATGGACATTGTTTAAAAATACAATCCTCGACGTGTAGTCCAGATGTATTCCACGCATTAAAAAAGGTGGAAAGAAGGCAAAACAATTACTGGCATGGTTAAAAGGTAAGGTGAAAGAGGCTATTTTAGCCAAAAAAAAAATCCTTCAAAAATTAGAAGATCCATCTGAAGAAAAAAGGAAAAAGCATAAGCATTGTCAAGTTAAGTGTAAAACGTTGATAAGACAGGCGAAGAGAATTTGAAATGAAGCTGGCTGTCGAGGCAAAAACTCATAATATAAAATTTTAAAATATATCTGAAGCAAGAAACCTGTGAGGGAGTCGGTTGGACCATTAGATGATTGAGGGGCTCTTAGGGAAGATAATGCCATTGCAGAAAGACTAAATGAATTCTTTGCTTCTGAGTTTACTAATGAGGATGTTGGGGCGATACCAATTCCAGAGATGGTTTTCAAGGGTTATGAGTCAGATGAACTAAACCAAATCACTGTGAACCTGAAAGATGTAGTAGGCCAGATTTACAAACTAAAGAGAAGCAAATCACCTGTACCAGATGGTATGCATCCTAAGGTTCTGAAGGAACTCAAAAATGAAATTTCAGATCTATTAGTTAAAATTTGTAACCTATCATTAAAATCATCCATTGTACCTAAAGACTGGACGGTGGCCAATGTAACACCAATATTTAAAAAGTGCTCCAGGGGCAATCCGGGAAACTTTAGACCAGTGAGCCTGAATTCAGTGCCGGGAAAAATAGTAGAAACTATTCTAAAGATCAAAATCACAGAGCATATAGAAAGATATGGTTTAATGGAACACAGTCAACATGGATTTACCCAAGGGGAAGCCTTGTCTCACAAATCTACTTCATTTTTTTGAAGGGGTTAATAAACATGTGAATAAAGCTGAACCGGTAGATGCAGTGTATTTGAATTTTCAGAAGGCGTTTGACAAAGTCCCTCATAAGAGGCTTCTAAGAAAACTAAAACGTCATGGGATATGAGGCGATGTCCTTTCGTAGATTACAAACTGGTTAAAAGACAGGAAACAGAGTAGGATTAAATGGTCAATTTTCTCAGGGGAAAAGGGTAACAGTAGGGTGCCTCAAGGATCTGTACTTGGACCGGTGCTTTTCAATATATTTATAAATGATCTGGAAAGGAATACGATGAGTGAGATTATCAAATTTGCAAATGATACAAAATTATTTAGAGCAGTTAAATCACAAGTGGATTTTGTGATACATTGCAGGAGGACCTTGTGAGACTTGAAGATTGGGCATCCAAATGGCAGATGAAATTTAATGTGGACAAGTGCAAGGTGTTGCATATAGGGAAAAATAACCCTTGCTGTAGTTACATGATGTTAGGTTCCATATTAGGAGCTATCTATCACCCAGGAAAAAGATCTAGGCATCATAATGGATAATACTTTAAAATCGTCGGCTCACTGTGCTACAGCAGTCAAAAAAGCAAACAGAATGTTAGGAATTATTAAGAAGGGAATGGTTAACAAACGGAAAATGTCATAATGACTCTGTATTGCTCCATGGTGAGACCGCACCTTGAATACTGTGTACAATTCTGGTCACCACATCTCAAAAAAGATATAGTTACAATGGAGAAGGTACAGAGAAGGGCGACCAAAATGATAAAGAGGATGGAACAGCTTTCCTATGTTCAGCTTGGAGAAGAGACGGCTGAGGGGGGGATATGATAGAGGTCTTTAAAATCATGAAAGGTCTAGAACAAGTAGATGTGAATCAGTTATTTACACTTTTGGATAATAGAAAGACTAGGGGGCACTCTATGAAGTTAGCAAGTAGCACATTTAAGACAAATCAAATAAAATTCTTTTTCACTGAATGCACAATTAAGCTATGGAATTTGTTGCCAGAGGATGTGGTTAGTGCAGTTAGTGTTGCTGGGTTTAAAAACATTTTGGATAAGTTCTTGGAGGAGAAGTCCATTAATTGCTATTAATCAAGTTGACTTAGGGAATGGCCTCTGCTATTACTGGCATCAGTAGCATTGGATCTTCTTAGTGTCTGGGTACTTGCCAGGTTCTTGTGGTCTGGTTTGGCCTCTGTTGGAAACAGGATGCTGGGCTTGATGGACCCTTGATCTGACCCAGCATGGCAATTTCTTATGTTCTTAATCAGATAATGGCAATACCTAACAGCCAAGTTCAGGATTAACAAATACTAGATTCTGGAAGGAGATGTAATCAGACACAACTGACCAAAGACAGTTGTTACAATGACTGGACCATTTGGGAGAGGGGTTAATATGGGGGCAACCTTAGGTAGTTTCAAATGAAGGTGTCATAGCCCAGTAGGGATTTCCAAATGACCTGGAAATCCAAAAGGGGACAAGGAAACTGCCAAGCCAACAAAAATAAGAGGCACTGACTATTATGTCATATGGGTCAACTTACTCCCTTTAAGCTGCTTAGCCTGAGCAATTTTTGCTATGTTTTCTCTGTGCCCCATGGAACAATGAAGAAGTTGCCATTGCATTATGACTCACAAACATGGCAAATTGAGCCACCTGTCTCTAGCATATTGGCATTTCAAAGATCATCCACTTCTTTTCTGCCAGCTGGGAAGAGACAGAGGAGAGACTGGAGGTGGTTGGGAGTGTGATAGGAAAACAAAGAGTTAGAGATAGGGAAGGAGATGCATGAGGTAGGGAAATCATTTTAAAAAAGGGGAGGAAGGTAAGAAGATGAGACAGAAAGATGATAAAAAATAGAAAGGAGAGAGAAGGAGATAAGTTACAGTCAAGAGTGAGTGAAAGAAGGAGAGAATGAATGAGTTAAAGAGACTGGGACAGAAAATAAACAATATATCTACTTTTCTGTTTCCACTTCATCTTCTGTTCAGAGGACATATATAAAGCTTAATGACACTATTCAACAACTGTTCTCATTCTATGGACAATCAAGTATTATGGAAGCTTTTGTATACTGATTTAGTAGTCACCCATACATCCAGACCAATCACAAAAAAATCTATATATAGTCAGCCTGTCACTTAGCCTCTGCTATATATCTTAGACAAATGGCATTTCTCTTTCTTGAGTCTAATTTGAAAATGGAGCAACTTAAGGAATTCTTGAATAAGGAACAAATGTTTCCAGACTTGTTTAAAAGGAGATAATGTCACAAGATGTCTCTGTTTTAGGGATGCCTAAAAGCAGTACTGAAACTAGCAATAATCCATAGAACTACTTAAAATGTATGCTGGAGAGCAAGGCTTCCCATACCTACCCTAGTAAGCCCACAGCCAGTCTGAAATTCAGGATATCCACCATAAATATGCATGAGATGAATTTCCATATACAGAGAACAGATGGAGACTCTTACGTTACACAACTCAGAAATAAGTCACTTTTAACACTCATTCCTTCCTATTCAGTGAGAATTTTCTAGGGATGTACAGACAAAAAGTTTGCGTTGATAAGTTGATAAGTTGAAGTTGAGGGTCGATTTCGTTCAATATGGACATATGGAGAATTCCATAAGTTGAGGGTCTGTCCATACGTTCACCGGTTCCCTAAATAAAAATTTAAACCTCTCACCCTCCTTAATCCCCCCCCCCCAAGACTTACCAAAACTCCCTGGTGGTCCAGCGGGGAGTCAGGAAGCCATGCCTGTATTCCTTTGCGAGGAGCACGTGACGTCAGCGTCACGTCGGAGTGACGCGTATGTCACGTGCTTCTCCGCGCCTCCGCTCCGGGACCCCCGTTGGACCCCCGTTGGACCCAACTTGGCCAGCTTGGGGGCCCCCAAGCTGGCCAAAAGTTCCGGTTGGGTCCAACGGGGGTCCCGGAGCGGAGGCGCGGAGAAGCACATGACGTACGCGTCACTCCGACGTGACGCCGACGTCACGTGCTCCTCGCAAAGGAATACAGGGATGGCTTCCTGACTCCCCGCTGGACCACCAGGGAGTTTTGGTAAGTCTTGGGGGGGTCAGGAGGGTGGGGGGTTTAAGTGTTTATTTAGGTTCAACGTATGCAACATAGCTAAGTTGAATAAGTTGAAAATCGCGATGCGTTGTGCATCATCACTTTTTTAAGTTTAAAAAAAAATAAGTTGCGTTTTACATATGCGTTCAAAACGAATGCACACCCCTAGAATTTTCTCTTCTAGACAATTGCAAAGTGATACAAATAGGGAAAATAATGCTATAGTTACCCAGTAGTGAATTCAGTGCCACTGAGGAGGGTCAATGCTGCCATTGTTTAAAGTGCCAGACAGGGAAGGAGAAACTGGGCCTTACGTCTGTCCTTTTGAAGTCACAGCAAAATAATGTGCGGCAATAAATTAAACTGGACAATAGCACTATAAACGAAGCATAAACAGTTTAATAAGTGCACACACCAATAGTGCACAAAATTTAAATCAAACGAAGCGTAAACACATAGCTATAACTATGTGTTTACGTGTTTATGCTTTATAACAGTTTAATAAGTGTGTGCACTTATTAAACTGTTTATGCTTCGTTTATAGTGCTATTGTCCAGTTTGATTTATTGCTGCACATTATTTTGCTGTGATTTAGCTAAATGTGTGTGCTCTTAACTCCACCCTTCTTGCATGCTTGTGTCCTTTTGAAGTACCAGGACCTCCAGGGAACATCTAAGTCAGGGCAAGGGAGGTCCCTAACCCACAGCCCTGCCATATTTTTTAAGCAGAGAAGGAAGTCACAGGGGTCTTGCCAGGCCCCGACTGGATCCAGCTTGGCCCAGCTAGGTAAACCCGGGCCTTTTCTGCAGGAGGAAAGAGGGTATGAAGGGCCCTGAGAGACCCAGCTGGCCCAGGCCCATGGGATTCTGTTGGAACAGGAGGAGCAACTGGAGGGCATCCAGAAGGTTCATTCACTTTTTTCTGGGTTTTTTGTTGTTGGTTTTTTTTTTTTTTGGGGGGGGGGGGGGGTTAGGCAGTTGAAAATTTCAAGTTTTTTGTTCAAGAAATGAACCAAACTAAAAAAACAAAAAAATAGAAATACAAAAACAAAAAAATGAACCAAAACAAAGTGTTTTGGGCTGCATATCCCTAATGTTCTTATGAGTTTTCAATACATACATATTCATTGTAGATATTCTGAAAACCCAACTGGCTATGGGAATACAAGGACAGGTTTGGGAAATGCTGCTGTAAAGAAAAAAAAGAAAAAAAAAAAAAAAAAAAAAGCAAAGAACACAAGACAAATTCCTAACAGATTTAAGCATTCAATATTGCATCAAAATAACTAAGCATCTAATTGTTGCATCTTTGATCTCTTTCCCTTTTCCTTCTTTTTTTTGTTCAAAACTAATTCATCTTGTGCGAGTCACTTTAGTTGCTGGTATTTTGGAGCATCCCATGGATTTGCTGAGGGATGCCAGGGCATTGAAGCTGATGGTGCCATGGTGAGCTGCTATGGCAACCAGAGGCAACAACTCAGATTGCCGAAAGCTTAAAACATTCTGGGTTATAGCTTCCCGCTAATTAGAAACCTGAATGCATACCTACGTGAATGTTAACAGTCCCTAGTGAGCAGGGATCTTATCACCCTGACATGGGAGAATTGACAGTATTGCAATATTAACTTTCTTTTTTCCTTTCCATTGGGCCTGCCTTTTTAAAAATGCATCAGACAGTAGGCTTAATTACAAAATCTGCATGAAATCCTGGAATGGGAACAAGGCAGAAATCTAAAGGAAGAGCAAAGTTCACTGCTACTGTGGAACAAGGTCAGTTTTCATAGGAACATGGTAAATGCGGCAGAAAAAGTCCAAAAAGGCCCATGCAGACTATTCAGTTGAGATTTACTCAAGTAAATGGGCTAGAAAGTGGCCTGTCTCTAGCTGGTTAAAAGTACATGCAGCCTTTTACAGCGCACAGATTTAAATTTTATATATACCATGCCTGGCACATGTCACATTGTGCAAACTGGGGACAATGAAGTTAGATATACTATAATCAGGATTTAATATATAGACAATTATTGTACATATATATTCCAAGAAACCAAAGCAAGCAGTAATGTGCTAAGAGGAGAGGGCAAACTGTTCTGACAACTAACGAGACTGCTAAGTTCATGTGAATTTTCGCTGTGACATAAACTGTGTAAGTACTTAAGGGATAAGCTGCATGCACAGAAGAGACCCTTTAGGGCCAATGAAACAGAAATGTGTTTTTACTTGGAGGTATTTTAACAAACTGCTATAGATAATACCTCATGCGAGTCATGCACACAATTCTAATTCTAGGAGGCTCCATGAGATGGGGATACAGGTGGAGGATCTACTGCCTAAGGGGCCGGTTTATGCCGCTTTCAGAGTTTTATAATGGCTGCATCTGGGAGATAATCACCAGAACCAGCTGATTAATGACAGTACAAAGCACGGCTGAAGGATTTTCTGACATGTCTTAGAAAAAAAAAAAGAGAGAAAATTCTTCAGACAGTACAAAACCTGTCATTCTGCAGAAAAATTAATACAGATTATTGGTCCTAAAGGACTTTGTTGGCCAGCCTATACTTTCTGGGATTTACATTTTGTATTATTTAAACAATAAGTGAGTATTTGATACATGGATTTTCCTTTAATGATATATATAATATTTAAATTTTTATTATTCTATACTTGCTAAAATCACATTAGTGCTTGTTTTGGTTTCTTGCAATTTGTATTAGTCTTAGCACTTAAGTTATTTCTGTACACTACCATTCTTTAGTCTCTCTCTCTCTCTCTATATATATATATATATACACACACACATAGACAGACTCTTACCTAATACAGAATAAGGGATTACAAAACAAGCACTAATGTGATTTTAGCAAGTATAGAATAATAAAAATTTAAATATTATATATACATATACACACACACATGCTGGACTGAAGGGAGGCACTCCCAGAGGGATGTCTGGATCAAGAAAGGAAAACTAATGCCTAGATTGGATTTCCAAACCTGTGCATGCTATTTCTTTTGAAAATTACCCCCTTCCCCCTCCTTGCAAGAGGCAAGGGCATAGTTGTCAGGTCTTTTGTTCACATGGACAATTTTCAAAGGGAAAGAACACAGATACTTTCCCTTTGGAAAATCAGATACAAGGGTCGGTGAATACCAAGTACTCCCAGCCTTTACACCCAGGCAGAAAGTTAGAAAACCGCCCCCTCAATGACATAGAACAGTGATCAGGGAGACACACGAGGTCAATATTCAAAACTAAACATTTAAATGGATAACTTAAGAGTTAGATGGATAATATGGAGTTAGATGGCTTTGAATCTTGACCTCATTAAGTTTAGTGTACAGTATATAGTGATAGTTAACAGGGATGTGCATAGTCACTGTAAAAATAAAACCAGCCAAAAGCAGACCATCTAAAAGACACATTAAATGGGAGATGGCACACTGTATGGGCAAATCTGACCATACCAGTCATGTTTAAGCTGTGGAGGCATTTTGAGCAATAGAAACTGCCACCTGGATGAATCCAGCCACGGTTACTTGTTTGCTTGGATGCAGCAGAGCTCTGTCTCCTGTTTTATGACTGGGCCTTGCAGCACTTTCCAGCTCAGACAGAGATGGAGCAGCAGTAGCTGAAGCAATTGGAGCTAACAGGTTGGACTCCCTGGTGCTGAATACTGTCTTGCTTCAGATTCTGCTTGTCTGCCAGTTTAGGAGATTAATTTAACCAATGACCGGTCAGAGTAGAGGATCCTAATGTAAGGCTTGAGACCTGGGGCTGAGAGTGGGTTTCCTCTAAGGATTGCGTTGCTGTGTGTAAAAATTTTGTCCGTGAGCAAAAGTTTTTTGTTTCATTACGCTGTGAGCACTACTTTCTTTGATGCAAAAAGCCTATCAATGTTATTGCTCACAGCAACCCACTCCTTAGGAGGGAAAATTGGTAGCAGCATACACACTCTCTCTCACATACACACCTGCTCATTCTCACAAACACACACACTCACTCTCATTCCTTTCATTCACTCCCCAGACTTTCAAGTGCATGCACACTCACTCAATTCTCCTCTTCCACATACACACTCATCTCAGTAACTGCAAACCCTTCACTGTTAAAACACTTTTGACGAGTAATACAAACCCCTGCAAAAAAAAAAAAGATACCTAGAACCCTGCCATATCATACCAGCACTATCTCAGGTCTCAAACAGCAGCAGCCTTATTTATGTCACGGCAGCAATGCAGGTAATTATACCATGCCCTAGAACACCAATACACCACCTACTACTGCTTCAAGGCCCTACAGAAAAACTACATGCCAACAGAAGTACTGCACCTCAGTTACACATGCAGAACATAGACAGACTCTTACCTAATACAGAATAAGGGATTACAAATTAGAAACAGAAGCATGCAGACAAAAATAAAATGGAAAGCCCAAGAAATCAGACTCTGAACAGTGGAATACTAAAAAAAAAAAAGAACAATATACAAATATATAATACATATTCCCAAAGAGCTGCAGTGACCAACACCAGGCTCCTAACCAGCATTATTATTATTAATTTTTTTTTTTTATCAGGAGCCTCACCCGAGCTTCTCCTTACTTTTTAGACCTCATGAAAAGGCAGCAGTGGTAAGGCAGCTCCATGGTCCCCCTCCCACTGCTCTCCTTCCATTCCCCACCCCAGCAATGAGAAGTACTTCCATTGCCTCCCCTGCTTCACCTCACCTCACCTCTGCCCAGCGCTGTATCCTGCCCTTCTGCTGCATCCTGCTACTCCAAGTAAGGGCCCATAGCAACTTACCAGCTTTATAGGGCCAGCACCCAGGATTTCCTGAGTGCAGATTGATGACCTCAGCACTGCTCTAACATAAAAGGAAGCTCACTCCTCTGGGCAGGTGCCTGAGCAACAACAGATCCTGGTTCTTCATTCCTCTGCGTCTGACTGTTCCCGACTGTTGACTGAAACCCAGCCTAGCTCCTGACCTTGCTTCCGATTGCAGCCTGCCCTGATCCCTGCTTGTCTCCTGCTACTGAGCAGACTCTGCCTAGCTCAGGCTTGCCACCATGGCTCAGCCTCATGGTTCTGTCAGTCAGCAGTCCCAGGATCCACTCTTCACGCATATCCACTCACACATATCTTCACGCATATCCAGCATAGCTCTCTGCTTCAACGGCAGGGGGAATGAAGAAAAGTGGATCTTTATACAGACAACAACCAACAAGGACTGAATTACATAGTCTGGGTAAACAAATAAGCATGGGTGTAGCTTGCTTATTGCGGTGGTTACTACCCCTAACTAATTAAGCTAGATATTTCACTTAGATGCAGTTCCAACACTGTTCTCTACATTAATGGTGGGGGTGGAAGGGAAATAAAACCAAAAGGTTACTAAGAGCCAAGAGAAACAGATAAGTATGAGAAAAAAAAATGTGTGAAGCTTGCTGGGCAGACTGGATGGGCTTTTGGTCTTCTTCTGCCATCATTTCTATGTTTCTATGTTTCCAGCCTGTGACACCTGTCAGTGAGTGACCCCTAGTCCTAGTGTTGTTTGAAAGGGTAAATAACTTTTCCCTATTTACCTGTTTTACTCTATTCAATCACATCCCCTCTCAATTGTCTTTTCTCTACACTGAAGATCATAACTTGTTTAGCCTTCTTCCAACCCCTTAACCGTTTTTGTTGCCCTGTATCTTTTCTAACTCCACTACATCCTTTTTGAGATGGGGTAAACAGAAACGTGCGCACACGGTGTGACCGCATCATTGATCTATACTGAGGCATTATGATGTTCTCAGTTTTGTTCCCCATACATTTTCAAATAATTCCTAGCATTCTGTTTCCATTTTTGACTGCCATCACACACTGAGCTGAGGATTTCAATGTTCTGTCCACCCAGTGAATCCTAAATCCTTTTCCTGGGTGGTTACCCTTAATGTGATCCCTATGTGTGTCACTTAGTTCTTGTCCATATTAAATTTCATTGGTCATTTACTGTAGATGCCCAGTTCTCCAGCCTTGCAAGGACCTTCCTCACAATCTGCCTGCTTTTTAACTACCCTGAATATTTGTGCAACATCTGCAAATTTGTTCACTTCACGTCATTTATCACTCCCCTTTCTAGACCATTATGGGCTAATTTTAAATCGCTGGTGCGCTTAAAAACCTAGAGATACGTGCATGGCCGGACCGTGCGCACACTGTGGCCATTTTTAAAGACCCGCGGCCACATGCATATCTCCCAGTAATCGCCGAAAACCGGCAGGAGGTAAAAGGGGCGGGCCAGGATAGCGCCATTAGGCACAGTTCTGGTGAAGCGTGCACCTGCAGCCAGCCAGCTTGCACAAGTTACTGCTGCTCCGGAGAGCAGGTAAGTAAGTAACAAAACAAAAATAAAAAAAAAAGTTAGATAGAGGGGTTTAGAAAGTTCCCTCCCAGTCTGCTCCAATAAAGGAGCACTTTATTGGAGCGAACTGGGAAAAGGCCTAGTCCGTTGCCGTGCATTTCTTAAAGAATTTCCCCCTCTTGAGTGCGCGAGTCAGCACACGTGCACACTGATATAAAATCGGGCACATATGCATGTGATTATTGGATTTTATAACATGTGCATGTCACCGCGCAGTTTATAAAATCGGTGCCTCCATGTGCGTGCACCGGGAACTGCGTGCACATGAACGCCCGCACACGGCTTTTAAAATTTACCCTTTAATGAACAAATTGAAGAGCACGGGTCCCAGAGCAAATCTTTGGGGGAACTCCCAGATTCGCCTTTCTCCACTGGGAAAACTGACCATTTAGTCTCTCTCTGTTTCCTGTCTTTTAACCAGTTACCAATCCAGATTAAGATGCCTCCTATCACATGGCTTTTTAGTTTACTGAGGAGCAATATGGGTTCCAAGTCTTTTTTTTTTTTTCTGCAGGGTTTTCTGGTTGGCACTACAGAAGCGCATGCAAATATAGAGGTCCATATTCAAACACATTCAGTCAGATAACTAAGAAGTTATCTGGCTAAATGAAAATTTGGCCACTTATCCAGCCAAAGTCTAGCTGGACAACTATTTGCCCAGCTAGAATTTGGCTGAATAAGTGAGGGGTGTTTCAGGGAGGAGCAGAGTTAGCAGGATACATTTTCTAGCTTACTCTGGTTGTCCCGAAGAGCAGTCCTAAATTTAGCCAGATAAAATTATTTGATTAACTTTAAGATGGTTGGGATGGGAGAGGGGTGCAAAGCTTTAGATTCATCTATAGAGCCCAATACTCTTGCATCTGCACTAGCTCTACATATCAAAGCAGGTTTCCATCTGGAGCTGTGCTGTTTGGGTCAGTGGCTCTCCCCACCCACAGTGTCAGAGAGCATGGGTGGGTGGGGTGTAAGTCTTTCTGACTCACACACATACTCTCTTCTCTTGCTCTCAGATGCAGACACCCCCACATACTGATAGCAAGAGAATGTGTATGACTTTTTGTCAGAGAGAGAGAGAGAGAGAACCTGACAATGGCTGGCAGTGTGGTTGTCTCAATATTTGACAAATGATTCAAGAACTCATTGGTTGGCAAGAGACTTTAACCCCAGACCAGGAATCCAAAATATATGTATGAGACATGTAACCAAACTTGAGGGAAGCCCAACCAATTGCATGGATGGAAGGGGGACTGCAGGTCAGTTTGCTCACCCCTGGCCTAGGGTGTGCTGTAATACTTAGCTTTAGGAAAATAAGAAATTTAGGTTTGAGATTTTTTGACTCATTTCTGCCAGGTTCCACATGATGTACCTCTCAAGAGGTCTGCTTTTGGAAGTTGTTGAAGAGTGTGCTTCAGGGAAATCATACAAGGCCATCAGACAGATACCCCATGGATTGGCTCTGAAAAAAAATCCCCCAGGCTGATATTTTCCTGTAATCCATCCCAATGTGCGCATATGTTTGCTTTGAAAATCTTCAGTAAAGTTGACATCTACTCAGTACTCACTGATTTTACTATTCTGTGAGGTGTTTGAAAATCATCCTCATAATCTAAACAAATGTCAATGTGAGGACAGAATCACAAGCATATAAAATGACAATCTTCTCCCCAGGGATCTCTCAGTTTTCAGAATGATTTACTCAGGTACCCAGGAAGATTGCCCTGGCTGGACATTTTCACACTCGGAATGGCTAGAACCACACCTGGGCTCTCACATCTTGCACACTGGGATAAAAAGAGACATTCCTGAGGGCAAACACTGAATGTGTGCATTTGATATTTTCATTTTCAACTGCATACAGCAGAACTGACAGGGGCAAATGATTCCCCCACTTTGAAAATGATGTACAAAGTGCACACATACCACATCCAACACCGCAGACTATTCAAAAATTGTCCTGTATAAGATCCCATGGGACACACAGGTAATAAGATAAAAATAGCAGGATGCAGCAACTACCTAGCTACTAGATAGGTTTATTGGCCATAGAAGCAGCTTATTTATCTATTTAGGTGTTTTATATACCATTGTTTCAACAGAAGATCACAATATCAGTATTCATATTCATGGTCAACGATCACATAGTTTGTGTCAACATTCACCTTCTAGTTCAACACCACAGAGAATACATATTCTAACTCATAATCATATATATTTTAGGATATCACAATAGCTACTATATAATCTAGTTCATTTTCATACATTTTCTTGGTCGACATAACAGTAATTGCAAATTCTAATTCTACTAACAATACACTTTACATTATTCATTACTTATTGCTCACTCCACTAACATTTTCTCTGGTATTGTGACATTGCAGTTATCAGCATATCGGTATTTTACATTAAATCTTATGCATTTCTAAAAAGCCATGTTTCAGTTCCCCCTTGAAACTCTTTCTGTTATCTGATGTATTGACTCTGGAAGTGAGTTCCATAAATTTGGGGCCCGCTATGGAGAACATTCAGTCTCTTCTTTGTGTTAGGAGTGTGTTCTGAGTGGAAGGTACCATTAGAAGTCCTTTGTATAGGAAGTTTTTCCTGGTAAAATTTCAAAACTTAAAAATAAAGAATTAAAAAAAAAAAAAAAAGAAGTCCTTTGTTTTGTGATCTTAGTTCAACAGCAGTGTGTAGATAAGCTACTGTAGCACTCAGTGGTCCATGAAAACTCACAATACAAGACAGACTGTTTCATTATAAACGCGGCACAGGAATTTCTACCTTTATTTTGCCTAACCCCAAAATGTAACCTTTTTTTTCCTGCCTGGCTCCACCTATAATGTTCATGTCATTTCACGCTGTATGAGGGTTGCCACCTGGCTCTATGTGGTTTAGCCCCATTGCATGTCTCTTTTCTGAGAGGCAGTGCTCTTAGCTCTCTTTAATGGGCAACCAAGTGTTCTGAACTGATCTGGTACCACTGCCACATGATGGGACCAATCTAAAACAGATCTGAGAGGCTGAGTGCGCACCTTGAGCTCCCGCTGCAGAGATGTAAATTATTTTCATTTATGTAACCTTATACTGTGATAAAGTTCAGTTACGTATACATTGAGGAAACCCTCCTCACTCTTAGCTAGTTTATTTCATTTATTAAGATTTAGTTTGTTTTGAGGGGAAGGCAGTGGCTCTGCCATCTCTTGTATACAGGCAGTAAGCCTCCCTTCCCTTCTCCTCGTTTATTTCACACTTTTATTACTTTCTAGTGCTAGTGATATTTAGGCTGGGACAGTTTTTGGAGGGCTTTAGTTCTAGGGTGAGTTTTATTTTAGGTAGGGTCAATCCTAGGGCACATTTGTTTGTGTTCTGCTCTTCAGTCCCCCATAGGAGCAGGGCTCTTGCTCTACCATTTTGTTTCATTTAGTTATTTTATTTTACTCTTACCCCCATAATTGCCCTCTTACATTTTCTTTTAGTTTTAAAACACGAGAGAGCAATCTCTTACCTTTTATTTTCTTTGCTTGAGTCCTGAAGCAGCTGGAGCTCGGGGAGGAGACTCACTCGGCTGCACCACAAGCTCTGAAGCCCAGCTGAGCTAATCAAACACTTGTAGCCCAAGGAGCTAAGCACATTTTTTTTAAATGAGTTTATTTCCAGTTTTTTTTTTAACATCACTCCCCTGTACACTTCCTCTAACTTTTTTGGAGCACAAGTTTACTTTTTAATTTAGTGTTTCACTTATATTTCACTCATTCTTCTATTTAAATTAAAAAAATAAAATAAAATAAAAAAGTCACATTTATAGGGAGCCTTCACTTCCCCTTTAATTTTATAATTTTAGAAAAGGATACTTCAAATCCAGTCCCTATTGCCTATATCTCAAAAGAAAGAACAGCCTGGGCAAAGGGGAAGAAGTAGCCTCAAGCAGAATGAAGGAAAGATGCCAGTTGGAAGGCTTTGCCAAAATCAAACATCCGTCCATTTCTGACTGGCACCCCCTTAAGCTGCAGCAATGACATCAGCTGCAATTGTCCCCCTCCGGTATCCCCAACCACTACTCCTCCTAAAAGTGTTACCCCCAGCAGCTGTTATTGTCACTTCTGGTGATGTGCACACTACTCCTGCCCCAGCACTGTCAACTGCTGAGGCAGAGACTTTTCAGTGACTGCCATTACATCACCAGCCACTGCAAACATCATTCCTGCTTCAGACCCATCCACTGCTGAGGCTGCCACTCAGACCAGCAAAATCTCTCCTTCCACCTCGGAGGTGGCTGCATTGTTGGCCAGCGAGACAAGCAGGGTCCCTGTTGCTGCAGCTAATATCAATATATATATATATCAGGCAGCAACAGGGAACAGAAAAGACCAATTTCAGGGCCTCAATTCCACCCCTGTCATCGCATCCACCTCTGCTGCTATCAAACCACAGCAAATTAGATCCTATTCAGCAGCTGGTGACTCTGTTGGGTGAGAAGAGGTTCAGACATTAGAGCCACTCCCCAAATAAGGTATATCATCTACCCTTTCCATGTTCTTACCCACAGGCATGGGGCCAGGTGTCCAGCAATGGGAGGGGCAACTGTTGAGGTCCACGTAATGACATTGACTAAAACAGTGGTTCCTGCTGCCATAGTGGCAGCTCACAGGACATATGGAAAAATAGTATTTTTTCTTCCATATGCTGACTACCACACACATCATAATCATAAGTAGTATGGTAATGGATATTTGTACCAATCGACCCTCTGGAGGTCCATTTAACAAGGGTGGACTCCCTAATGTAGCATCCTATATACATAAGGCAGTGTTAATGGGGAGCCTATGCATCCTGGGGAAAGTCTGCTTGATGGGAGCAAGGATAGAACCATATACCATGTCCTGTCCTACAGAGTACAGGCCACCATGAAGCTGATTCAGAGGAGGTGGAGGGCCCTTTTATCATTCTACATGAGGGAGGCCCTACATACCATCTATTTTTTGTAATGCTTTTAGGTGTTTGATGTCCCAGGAGATAGAGTATATGCATAACATATGCCGCAAGGAAAAGAAAACCACCAAGTCAACTAACCCCAAGCCTCTGTCCTGTGCTGCCACCAGGCAATTGCAAAGCCCTCCACCCCAAAATCCTATTGTGTCTCCAGGTTCTAGCATCTCTGTTGCTGTCACTAGGATCAACCCAATTGACATCACCAGGGTGCACCACTCCACTGCCACCACAATCACAGTCACCCACCATACAAGCACAGCCACCAGTGCCAAGGAACAGCAGGTGTTGACAGGAGTACCTCCATTATCACCTGTGAGGTCCTCAAGACCACCAGTGAATCAACCCCCTAGTAGGTAAGAGAGTTCTCCAAGCATGCCAAAAAAAGCAGCCAGAAAAACTAACAAGACATGCCAGAGGGGGTATGAAAGAACAGCTTTTCCAGTTCCCACCTCAAAGAGATTTGTCCCTTACCCACTGAGGCAGCTACCTCTGTGATTTCCATCTTGCAGGGGACTTCTTCTGATAAGAATGTGGCAGCAACCTCAGCACTGCTACCATCAGCAGAGGCATTAATATCCCCCCCCCCCCCCCCAATTCCAGCAGAGAGAGCAATGAAACTCAGCTACTGCCAAGGAAGAAAGGAAGCAGATTAAAGAGGCTAAACAACTTCCCTCCCTGTTCATTTCACACCTCAGCCAACCCCCATAAAAGAAATTTCAAACCCTCCCAACCCCTTTCCTGCATCTTCTCCCCTTGACAACACCACCAATACTGAGGAGGAGGGGAGATAAAGCATGTGAGTAGACAGGGGTGGAGTGGGTGTGGGGCAAATGCACAGGAGAAGAAAAAGCTGCTTCCAAGGTCAGGAGGAAGCTGCTGGCCTGTTACAGGACAGAAGACTTGGAATTGGACCCAGAAGATCCAGGCCCAATTACCAGCAAGGGCCTGGATCTGGGGCCTGAAATCACACGGTCAGAGATTTGATCCCTGGAACATCAGCTCCCTTAAGTAGAGAAGATTCCCCAGCAGGTTTCCTTTGGGTAGATCCTCCCATTGCCATCATGGCTCGAATGGGGGCAGAAAATCCTCCTCCTGGCAAGACCACCAAGGAAAGCTCTTGCTCCTTTCTCCAACCACCATCAGCCAGCCTGCAGATATTTGAGTCTCAGGAAGCTGAAGAGGAAGTGGAGAGTCCCTTAGAGTTACCACATGGCCAAGATAAGAAGCCAGGTCAACCCCAGGTTGAAATAATCAGTGGAACAGATCTGACCTCAAGAGGGATGGAGCCAGAATAAATAGCTGAGTGTTGCGTCTGTCGCTGCTCGACGTCCTCACTCCGCCCTCTTTACCTCTGTGGCGACTCCCTCCAGGTCTGATGGACGGTTAGCTGCCGCGGCGTCTTCTTGCCGTCTCCCTCCGGCGTCCCCGGACCGGCACGATGCTGCAGATCCGCCATGTTGCCTGATGACGTAGGGCGCACGTGCGATCCGATTGATGTACCAGCAAGGGTGCGAACCTCGGGGGCATTCCCCTGGGATAACGTCATCCGCTTCCAATATAAAGGTCTCACTATTCGCTAACGAATTGAGTTAGCAAGGATTCGTCCAAGCTACTCTGCCTCCTCGGACTTACCAGGGGTACCCGCTCCTCGGGGGCCTCGCTCTCTTTTCTTTATTTCAGATTGCAGATAAGGAACTGGTACTCGCTCCTCAAGGGCCCATGTTCCTGAACACTCTGAAGATTCTCTACTTCCTGGAAGCTATCGCAGATACAGACATTTGTGAGTTACCATAGCTCTCTCAGAGCTTTCCCTGGAACCAGGTACTCGCTCCTCGAGGGCCTAACCCTTTCCAGCTACTGAACTTCTTTAAGACCTTATGTGAGTTGTCATCCAGTTCTGGCTATAAACACAGCATACCCTGTCTACTCACTATCTATAGTTTCTCTACAGCTCAGCAACCCTGGGATTGCTGTTCCAGTACCTGAGGGACTTCAGTCCTGCCGGGCATATCAGCTCACTACTGCTACCTCTGGTGGTTCTACTAACCTGTCTAATAAAAGAACTATCTGTGTCTGTCTCCATATCCAAGCCTAGCTGGTGGTCCCTCTCAGGATATCCTCCTGGGGGCGCAGTCATCTGCCATTGGCCCAAGGATCCACCTATCTACATTCCTCTAGAGCCGAGTGTCCTCTTCAAGACTCCGCTGGCTACTCCTTCCCCATCAGGAGTCTTCAGCTACAGATTCATAACAGATTGCTACTCTGCAGTCTATACCATAACAGTTTGTTAACTACTCCCTCTACAGGAGCTGAGCATATCAGATTGCTAACTCCTCCTTCCACAGGAGCCAGTTCATACAGATTGCTACTCCTTATGGAGAACCGTAACAGATTGCTAACTCCTCCCTCTACAGGAGTCAATTTGTAACAGACTGCTAACTCCTCCCTTCTTGAGGAGTAGAGCATAACAGATTGTGAACTCCTCCTACCACGGGAGCCAAACCATAACAGATTGCTAACTCCCAGCTCTAACACAGAGCTTTCCTAACACTGAGGAGAAGGAGGCTCTCTAAACTCTCAGATACCTCTGTCTTGGCCATGGAGACTGTCTCCACAGAAACATTCACTGCTGGAATGCTAGAGGGAGAGGAAGTGACATCTTCAGCCTCTTTAGAGGTTGCTTCTCCCCTTGCCAGCAAACCTGAAGAGGTCCCAGCAGCATTGACCATGACCCCTCCAGGGAAGCTTCTGGCCTTCTCCTCAGTTCTGGAAGCATCATGCCAATTGCCTCCAGTTCTCCTCACTGATCTGCAGAGTATTTGATCTAGAGCTAGAGAATTCTATTCAGTGCTCTACTCTATCGATCTTACTGACCCACACACCAGCAGGATTTTGTAGGAGGGCTCCCCATGATCAAACCTCTCATTCTAGCCAAGCTCTGAAGCTCCCCATGGACAAACCTCTCATTCTAGCCAAGCTCTGAAGCCCAAGATTGATAACCTATAACTAGTCTCCAGACATCAAAGAGCTGACCTCAGAGTTCTATCACAACTTCTGGACTGAGCTAGAGCCCGATCTCCTGTGGGTCCTGGAAGAAGCCCTCAAGACTGGAAGTTACCACTTTCATGCCATCATGACAGAGGTATCTGAGAATTTAGAGAGCCTCCTTCTCTAATACCTAAGAAGGGGGATCTGTGTAATATGAAGAACAGGCTCCTGGTCTTGCTTCTCAGCACAAACCTATAAGATCATAGCCAAAGGTATCTTGCTATAGTTTAAATCTGTGCTAGCTAGTATGATTTACCCCGACCAGTCCTACATGATCCCAGGCTGGACCATATTTGATAATGTCTTCCTGGTCCAGGATCTCATCCATCTCCCTTGCAGGACTGGTCTGTCAATCACAATTCTCCACTAGATCAGGAGAAGGCGTTCAAAAAGGTGGATCACGGATACCTAATAGTAGTCTTGCAGGCATTTGCTTTTGGCCACATCTCGTTGATATTCTCCAACTCTTGTTCAGCTCTGCAGAGTGCCTCATGAAATTCAATTTATTCTTCACATCACCTCTTGCATTCAGGTGAGGAATATGCCAACAGTTCTCCTTATTGGGGCAACTGTACGCATTGACCGTTAAGCCTTTTCTGCACCTCGTATGCAGCAGAATCACCATGCTGGTGCTACAGGAACCTGAGATGTGGGTGATTCTTTTGGCATATGCAGATAATATACTGTTCATGACCTGAGACCCAGTTGATCTAGAGAGGGTGCAGGTATGCCAGCAGAAATTTTCTGCTGCATCCAGCAGAAATCAACTGGGTCAAATGTTCTAGGCTCTTAATAGGATGATGGATGGACATGCTGCTCCCTGATGCTTTCCATAATCTATCATGGAGCAAAGAAATGCTGAAATATCTAGGAGTCCACTGTCAACTGTGGAGGCCACAGTCTCTGTCAACTGGCATGAGCTAGAAGACAAGGTAGCTGAATGCCTTAGGTTGTGATGGGTCTGCTCAAGCTGCTGTTCCTCAGAGGAATAACCTTGCTAATCATCCAGTTGATGGGAAGCAGGCTCTGGCATTGCTTGATTGCTCTGAGTTCAACCTCTGTTCCTGCCTGAATCAGATGTTGTGAGCTTCACTCTGAGAGAGGGTGGGCAGGGTCTGGTATGCATCCAAAGCCAGGTCTATACCTTCCAACTCCAGACTCTGCAGAGCTCCTTTATGCAGACCCACTTTTGCAATGACACAAACTGGCTTGCTACAATCTTCACCAGTTGCCCAACCTACAATATGACAAGCAGCTCTTTTGTATCCATTAACGGTGTTTTGGCAGAGATGTCTCGATGCTGCCAGTCTAATATCAAGATCTGATTAGAGCCTAGAACTAGATTGCCGCATCAAGAAAAGACCCAGCAACCATAAGTGCAGAATATTTATCCGAGCCTCTGTTCTACAACCCTTGCCTGATTGCGAGCATGCTTGGATCCCCTGCAGTTTACAGTTGATTCATCTCAGTCAGGATCATAATGGTCATGGATCTCCTGAACTATGATAGACAAAGATGTGTGACCACAGAGATTATTGCCCTTCTCATGGGTCTCACAACTCCTTGTGTCACCCATCACCTACTCCATGAGATCAAGAACACTGTGTCTCCTGACCAATGCTCCTTCATTGAGGAGGTTCTGCAGACTGGATGTCCCCACCCAACTTATAGTTCCATGCATTTGGTTCTGCTCATCATCTCCAAGCTCTACAAACCCCCTTGGCCTCTCCACCCTTACAATCCATCAAGGTTGTCTGAATTCAACCTGATATGTTTTTGTACCTTGTTGAGGCAGGAGATCTTCTTACTCATGTTGCACATCATAGACTTCCTCGCCTCATCTCTCATACAGACAACATCTGGAAGGAAGCTCTTCCATTGTCTGAGGGCAAGGACCTCCAGTGGGCATCCTTCTATTCCTAGCCCATCTTGAGGCTTACAGGGGACCTGAGCTGGAAAATCCTGCATGGTGGCCTCAGTATAGTTGAGCTTTTATCCCACTTCTTGGAATCCTCACCTTCCTGTCCCATTTGCATGAGAAAGTCCATATTTCATGTCTTTTTATTTTGACTATGCTGCAGCCCTTTTTTCTTACTTAAAAACCTGCTTCTGAATCTCTGGTTACATTTCTCCCCACACATGTTTATTTTTAGGTTCACTGTGTCCAGAGCTCCAGGATACAAGGCAGAGATCTCCTCATCAACCTCCTCCTAGCTTTTGTGAAAATATCTATCCACAAGACCAGCAGGCAGCAATTGGATGTATCTGGTTCTCAGACTTTGCCTCATCACATAATAGGGGAAAGATCAGGTTGACACTATTTTGAAAAATGGCATTAATGGGCCCAGAGCTAGGGGACACTTCAGGTCCCCACTGGACACAAATGATTTTATTGGTTGAGGGGCGAGGAAAGAGGGTTGGAGACACTACTAGACTCCAGGGATATTTCATTATTTGGATAGGGGGCAAGGGATGGGGCTCATGGGGGAGGGGGGGTTTGTAAGGTTAAGGGGCACTTTTTTGAATTAAGGGGAGGGATTGGGGAAGAGAGAGGGCCTAATTTTTGCCTAATTGTTTTACTTCTCGGGGGTTAGAACCACCTCAAAAGGCAATGGGAGGGTGGGCAGGGGTCCAAAGACCCCCATGGTATTTTTTGTATAATTTGGGGGAGACTTTTGGGCCTTGGGTCATTTAAGTTTTGGTAGCTCCAGCCAAGGTAAGCTGCCATCAAGCGGTTAGGCCCCATACAGCAGCATCATTTTTGTTATACTTTTGTGCCATGATAAAAAAAAAATCATTCTGCAGTACTGCCGTGATAGCTTTTCAAAAAGGGCTCTATATCTCAGGGACCCTACACACGCACACACACACACACACACACACACACTTACAATATTTGGTCTCTCCCGTGATACACTATTGCGGCTTAGTAAATCTCCTTCTAAAATTGATCTGATTGTCCAGGTAAATCAATGGGCCAATCAGAACTACAAGTCCCTGCATGCAAATGGATAAAACTAGGATTGGATTAGATTGTTCCTTATGACATAGAGTCAGGTGGCAAACCTACTCTGTCTGTACACCCTTGTTAACCTTTTAGATCCCGCTCATTAAAGGACTTATTTCCTGATGCCCCTTTTTACATATCTTACTTAACTAGACCCAAATATGGTATAACAAATTTTTCAAGGAAATCTGACTATGGGTTTTTGAGAAAAACGCATGTCCACTAGTGGAACGTTGGGATCAACAGGAGTCAAAATGCATGTCCACTAGTGGAACGTTGGGATCAACAGGAGTCAAAATTTACTTTTTCAAAAATTCTTTATTTTAGGTAATTCTTGTAACATACTGCCTAGTTCCAACCGATATCTTTTTTTTTATGGTTTCAAACAAATTAAACAAAAGGATTTGCTTAATTCATGAACATCCCCTAATACATATGTTTCAGTTTGTGTATATATTTCCAAAACAAGAAAATGCATATTTTCTCTACCCATTTTAAAAAGATACATTTTATGCATGAAATCATGACACTGCAGGAAAAAACACCCAGAAATAAATGTTGAGGCATGCATTCTGTAAAGTTTGCAGTTATACCATTTTGAAAATACTTATTTACACGCATATTTGGAATTGCCAGTTTGCTGCTACCTCTGCTAGTTCACGCAGTCCTTCATCAGTTCACCTAGACCATCTCGTAGTAAACTAGCTAGTCTCGCTCGTGCAGCCCGTGCAGCTCGTGCAGCCCGAGAAGAGAACGCCGTCGCGGAGCTAGCCTCGCGGGGCCCGAGAAGAGGACGCCATCACGGAGCTAGTCTCGCGCGGCCCGAGAAGAGGACGCTGTCGCGGAGCTAGTCTCGCGGGGCCCGAGAAGACGACGCCGTCGCGGAGCTAGTCTCCTGCGGCTCGAGAAGAGGACGACCGACGCAAGCCTGTTGTGCTCAGTCCTTGCACCCTTGCATCCTGAGATGGAGGCCCAGGAGAGAGTAAGATTCCTCATATAGTGTATGGGAGTGATAAGCCTGTGTGTATGTATGTTTGAGAGAGAGAGAGAGCATGGGAGTGAAGCCTGTGTATGTGCTTGAGAGAGAGCATGAGAATGAGAAGTCTGTGTGTATGTGTATGCATGAGAGAGAGCATGGGATTATATGTAATTTACCATTTTTTTTAATATTTGTGAACCGTTTTTTGCATTTTATTCATTTTTCAAAAATGTGTATATTTTGGACCACAAAGATACCAACATTCCACATGTGGAACATGCAAACATAAATTGGTGCTGATCAATTTGTATCTTACCTACAAAAGAAAGATTTATGCCAACATGATCAGAAAACCCTTGGGAACTTGAATATATCACACAAGTCCTTTATTGACACTCAGTATCATACCAAAAGGTGAAAAGGTCAAACTATGTCAAAACTTCAGTTTTTGACCTACTTTGCATATTCATATCTTTAAGAGTATTCTTAAATATGCATAAATATGCATGAGAGAGACCTGCATACACACTGCCTCAGTTGTATGCAAATCTATTTCATGCATATTCATTAGGGGTATCCTGAAAACCCGACTGGTTTGCAGCCCTCGAGGACCGGACTTGCCCACCCCTACTCTAGTGCTATATTTGTATGGAACTGATGTATCAAGCAATGGACAGAGTGGGAGAAAAATGCAAAATAAATTAGTCCCAACACTATGGTATTAAGTCTTTAGTAGTTATCCTCCCTCGCTTTTGCAGAGAGTAGGATAACCAGCACTGAGTCCTTTCTCTAGTTTCTCTTTAAATAATCAATATCGCACTAGCTAGTAGCTACAGGAAAATCAACAATTCCCTAAGAAATTTTCCAATGATTAACTCCAGAGAAAGTTTTAAAAAAAATAGCAAAGGAAAGATTATGAATCTCAATTTGTTTTCAGTCTAATGCCCGTTATGTAGAATAAGCCAGTATAATTATTAATAGACTTGCACAGCATGATTAATTAAAGACACTTATGCTGTCAAGCATTCTTCATAATATTATTGCCAGTTTTCCCAAAATTTGTTAAAGTTTGATGTAGTCATTATTAGCCAATACTGTTTAAATTAATTTGCAATAGATATTATTAAGTAATACATATTAATGAGTACTTCCCTTGTGATCAGTCAAAAATGGCATCAGACATTTATAAATTTGCAAAAATAAATTATAACTATGTTTCTGAGCAATCTAAATATCACACATTAGTCAACCTCCCTATAAGGATCATGCTCTGACTACAAACTCCAAGCACCCCATTCAATGTCCTGATGCCCTGCAAACCCCCTACCCTGCAAAAATGCAGAAACCCCATCTGGATTCTATCCAAGGCCTTCTCACTCCCCTAACCTCTTAATAGTGGGCACCTACCATTCTGGAGATGCCTCCTTTCTTCCACAGTATGGAAGAAATCAGAACCCTCTTGCCAATATGGTCACCAACTCAGAATGACACTACTTATTAGATCTTCACTATATTTGATACCAGTCTGTCATTTTACAGGGCACAACCATCCAATTCATTGTCGCTCTGTGAGGAGCCACAGCCATCCAAACCAAGCTCCTCACCTGTTGTCCTGCAATATGATCCTGCTATCAAATTGTTTATTCAGTGCAGTCATACCCCATTCATGAAAAGCATGGGTGTTCAGCCTCACCAGAGTGTAGATAATTTTCAATGTATAGAGCGAGTTTTCCCTTAACTGTAAAAGCCTAGGATTGGCCAGACTCTCTCCAATGGTACTTAGAAATTTCTCTTGATGATAGAGGCAGGAAAAATGTACTACTTGTCCTGTGTGTCCCTTCTTAAAATCTTATTTTACTTTACTTCTGCCACATCCTTGGTGGTGATTAGGGATGTGCAGAGGAACCGCATATGTTGCATTCGGTATTCGTATTCATGGGGGGGCAGATACGTTGCATTCGGCAAGGGGGGGATCCAATCCGTTCATGCGTTCCATTCTTATTCGTTTCCCAGCTAAAATGTAATTAACTACAACCCCCCACCCTCCTGACCCCCCCCCCCCCCCAAGACTTACCAAAACTCCCTGGTGGTCCAGCGGGGGTCCAGGAGCCATCTACTGCACTCACACCATCGGCTGCCGGTATTCAAAATGGCACCGATTGGTCGGCCCCAGTCACATGGTAGGAGCAATGGACGGCCGGCACCATCTTGTGCTCCTACCATGTGACAGGGGCTGACCAATGGCACCAGTAGCCTCTGTGACATAGTAAGGGCAAAGGCTATCAGCGCCATTTTGAATACCGGCAGCCGACAGCCCGAGTGCAGGAGATCGCTCCCGGACCCCCGCTGGACCACCAGAGACTTTTGGCAAGTCTTGGGGGACCCTCCTGACCCCCACAAGACTTGCCAAAGTTCCCTGGTGGTCCAGCGGGAGTCCGGGAGCGATCTCCTGCACTCAGGCCGTCGGCTACCAGTAATCAAAATGGCGCCGATAGCCTTTGCCCTTACTATGTCACAGGGGCTATCGATGCCATTTTGAATACCGGCAGCCGACGGCCTGAGTACAGTAGATGGCTCCTGGATCCCCGCTGGACCACCAGGGAGTTTTGGCAAGTCTTGGGGGGGGGGGGTCAGGAGGGTGGGGGTTTTGTTTAAATTCACTCCTTTAGATGGCCGAATAATTTAGTGAAGATTCGTTGTATTCGTGGGAATTGCGATACGTTTTGCTTCCCCACGAATACAACGAATATAGCCCTATACATTGCAAACGAATGCACACCCCTAGTGGTGATGCCTCATTTACTGGAGATTCTTCCACACCCTTGATGCACGTATGCCTAAGTAGTAAATATTCAACTATTTTTCACATATCATTATTAGAAGTAACAGCACTCACGTCAGACAGATATACCCTGTCTAGTCTATACATCCCAGCGTAGCAGGCAGCAATAAGATCATATGAAATAACTAATACATTGCTAGCGGATACAAACATATGCAGGCCTTTGCTTGTTTTCTTTCTGGTTCTGTCGTGTGAATGGGAAGCTACCTCATACCATACTCTCCCGGGGATGCTATATGACCAGATAATGTGAGCAGACGGTGGGAGCTTGTGTCTCTTTCTTCTGCAACAGTTGAGGCATTAACTGGTCTCACAAAATGCCTCTCCAACTTAAGGATAACTGACATTTAGCAAGGCTATGGCGGCCTCTTGCTAATTTAGTTAATCCTTTCTTGTGGGCCCAAAAAACAAAGGAATGTCTGCATATCCATATATCATGGGACACCCTTGTTGCTCCTCAATCAAACAGCAAAGCAACAATGTTATAAAATACAAGTGAATGGCATGCTGACACTAATGCTACTCAAGTCATACATAAAAAGGTAGATTTTTAAAGCTCGGCACACGCAAAATACTGGGGATACGCAAGTGACCGGGACGAGTGCATTATAAAAATGGCCTGGCCACGCACATATCTCCCGGTACACGCGGAAGTGCCGGGTTCCGTCGAAGGGGCAGGCCGAAGAAGGGGGCTGGGCGGGCCCTGTCCCGGGGAAGCACTTCGCTTTTCCTCTTTGGCATTCCTTTCTTCCATTTGATCTTTTGCTTTCCTGATTTCTTTCTTTGTCTCCCTCAGTTTCACTGGATATTCTTCCCTGTGTTCCTCTTTTTGGGATCCTTTATACTTCCTGAACATTGTTCTTTTTGCCTTTATTTTTTCAATCACTTCCTTTCATTTTCTAAAGCACTTTGGGTCTCATTTTTTGGGGAGATGGTGTACAGAAGTACATAATGTAATGTAACTTAATGTCACATACATCCCAGCAATATTCATCCCTACATATTCATCTGCCTGCAAAGCTAACTAAGCCTATAAGAGACTAAAATGCTGCAAGGTCACTTTTTTTTTTGGCAAGCCTCCAGTAATATAGTGAGTGCCTTATTTTTGATAACTTCTGTTGTGGGAGCCTGGAGACCCTAGGCAGTGCATTCATTTCAAATCCTAGTGTAACCCCATCTCCGGGTGCGGGTTGCTACCTGATGAGGTCATAAAAATATTTGCTGTTCTTGTGGGGACAGGAATCTTCCCAGGCTAGCTTAATCACTGACTCTTCCTCCCAGGGCCTGGATTCTTGGTCAAATGGGGAGGAAGGTGACTCCACAATAATATCTGTATCAATTAGTCCAGCATCCAATGAAGCAACAGTAACCTATAATTAATCACGTTGTATCAATAAAGCTTTTTTACTTTTTGTGAAAAAATATATCTTATTTTTATGTTTGCAAGTATATAATTTGTAATTTTTACCGCTGTTACATACTTGCAAACAACGGGTAGTATGAGGGTCCAATATATTCACATAAAAATGAGATACTTTTTTTCACAAAAAGTAAAAAAGCTTTATTGATACAAAGTGATTAATTTTAGAGGAAGATGACTCCCAAGGCCCCAAGTGCTAAGGGAGAGTCCCGTGTACCCTTTTATACTTCCGCAGGGGCAACCACTGTATGTCTGCCCCACAGTGAGCTGGGTGTGCCAAAGAAAGACTGCAATCACTGTATTAGTGTCCAAAGGAATTTTTACTGATGAAAAAGATGAAACTGGCACAATTTTAATTCGCAGCAGCACAATGATTTCTCTTGTTACAATTTCCTACTCAATCTGTGCAGGAAGGTCAAATGCCAGCCAGGGGAAATCCTACCCTCCAGGGCTTGGAAAATAGGGTCCCCCGGTGGGCAAGGTGTCCCTTTTGATGGGCAGAGCCACCCCCTCAAACTGGCAAGGATATTTTGTTGCAGTTTCTGCATAGACAGGCCGATTCAATAAACTCCGCGGGAGCGCCCGCTCTCCTGACGCGCGCCCAGGCACCTCTTCTGGGCGCGTGATTCTTTAAATTAGGGCCCGCGCTAATAAGGAGTCGCTAGGGACACTAGCGTGTTCCTAGCACCTCCTTAGCGGAAACGGCGACTGTCAGCGGGTAGGACAGCCGATGCTTAATTTTACTGGCATCTGTTGTCGAACCCGTTGACAGCCACGGGTTAGGAAATGGACGCCGGCAAAACTGAGCGTTTGTTTTCCTACCCACGGACAGATTTTTTTTTTTAAAGAAGTTTTTTTTATTTTTTGGGGGGGGGGCCTACGAATTAATATCGCTATGATATTAAGTCAGAGGGTGTACAGAAAAGCATTTTTTTTCCTGCTTTTATGTACACTTGCCCAGTGCTGTCTGAAATTAACGCCTGCCTTTGGCAGATGTTAATTTCTGAGAGTAAAATGTGCGGTTTGGCCGCACATTTTACTTTCTGTATTTTGGGTGACTAATAGGCTCATCAACATGCATTTGCATGTGATGAGCACTATTAGTTTCGGAGGGGTTGGCCGCGCGTTTTACACGCGCTATTACCCCTTGGCCGAGCGCACCATTCTGTATCGGCCTGAGTGAGATAAACCTCTCTCTCTCCCCAGGGTTTGGCAGCACCAGTTGGGTGACCTGTTGAATAGTAGGCTTTGCCTTTACTCACAGTTTGTTGGATTAATCTTGGTTACTGTTTCAGTCCTTTTTCTTTCTTCCAGATTCCTGATGGGAGGAACCCCTTGAAGCAAGATGCTAGATGCTCCTTTTAGAACTTCCGACCTGGATATTGAAATCAGGTTTACCAAACTCAGGAAAACTCTGGCGTGGCTCACAGTGGGTCACTGACACCCCCTTCATCACTGAGGCTCATGGAGGGCATGTCTTCCCTAACCTGTCCAGGCCCAGACCCATGGCTCTCCATTCCCTGAGCCTGGAGCTGAACAGGCTCTAGAGAGGCTCCAATACGTAAAGGGTAAAAGGTCCAAAAAATGACCTGGGGGAAATCTCCCAAACCAGACAGTGGACTGGAAAGGAATCCCCCTATCAACCCTAGCCAGGACCTCCAAGCAGGAATTGCCTAGCTGAGCCTGGCTGGCCCTGTAAAACAACAAAACTCTACCTTCTATACTCAGTACTAAACCCAAAGACTGCCTCTTCAGCTGTAGCTGGAGAGCTACTATATAGCATTACTAGTGGGCAGGCCATGGCAAACTCTGAAGAAGGAGGGGCTGTATCTGCATGGACCTCTCAATATCCATCCTACGCTGACTAGATGACACTATCACTAAATACCTAGGGCTTACTGGTAACCGAGAAGTACCCAGTTACAATAGGAACAGCTGGCCCACTGTAGATCTTTTGATGACTGAGAGGCCTATTTCCAAGCCCCAGGTCCTGTCTTACTCCTGCTTGCAGACCCTTTCTTCTTGCTATGCTGTTGGGCTGGTGTAGCTTTACCCTAACCCCTTGATATCATCTGGATGAGCCATTTAGCAAATCCCGCTATGGGGGTGCGTCGTTCCCAAAGTGGCTATCCTAAGGGTAAAGCCCATTTAGGAGCTCCTTCAAGAGTAACCAGAGAAATTGGAGATTTGATGTCTGTTGATGGTTGTCTGAGGATGGTTGGGGGGGAGAGGGGATTGGGCTGTTGAGGATCTGGGAAAATTGTGATGTTGGTAATTGTTCTAATTTATTTATTTTTATGGCCTTCCTCCCTAGTGAAAAGAAGGGTAATTTGGGTCATGATGTTAAATTGTTAGTATATTTATTATATTTGCTGATGTTTTTGCTGTTATGTATTATGTATTGAATTATCATGTATTTTTGATTATGTATTGTACTTTATGTATTATTTTGCTATGCATTGCCGTACTATTTTGTGATGTATTGTATTTTATTGATGAATTGTAACATGCGTTCAGTTTGAATTTCACTTGCTAAAAAGCATGATCAAACCTAAAGTAGATTAGGTTAGAACAGAGGTGAGCAAACCTTTTGAGCTGTGGTCCCTTACATTCATGCATCTGGTTGAAAATCTCTCCAAGATGGGTTGCTTTCTATATATATATATATATATATGGTATCTACCACGCAGCCACACTGCCAGCCATTGATCCAAAGCCCCCTTTTTGTTTCTCTTTGTTGCTGAAAAGAGCAAGAAAACATACACACACACACACAGGCTCAGAGAGGCAGACACCCCAATCCCTGACAGATACAAAGAGAAACATTCCTCATATCCAGGCAAAAACAGACACCCCACACCCAGATCAACAGCCAGAATAAAACAGAGACCCAGATGAACATAGACAGACCCAGACACAGAGACATAAGCATAGTATGCCTGCCTCTTAATGATTTACACAGTATCAAGAATTCTAGTGAAAAACAGCATTTCTCATTCCAGAACTTGTGGTATGTTGTTTACAACATCATGTTGGGATTATCAGCACCTTCTGAATACCAGCACTGCCAGTGGTCTGACACAAGTCATTTTATCTCCCTATATTCTGACAGTTTGGATTGAACAGTAATTGGGTAACTAATAATGACAAATATCATACAGCCAGCCATGTAGTACACACGCACAGAAAAAATGCCAGGCTGCTCCTTTCAGTTTACGAACTGGCTGAGATGTCTGGAAAACCATGTGTGCTTCATGCAACTACTGTTGATCTCTTCTGCCAATAAATGTTTTTAAATGATGAAAATTCAGAACTATTCCAAATAACCAGCGTGAATATAAAATATGATAAGAATAAAGATGGATTTCCACTGACCACAGAAGCAGATGCGTGAGTTGGAATTTAATCATTTACTGTTCAATCAAACTACAAAACAAAGTCTAGAATTGCATGCATGGTAACTTTCAGCCTACCCACCCATGCAGCATCTTTCCTTCTTCCAGCTTCACTCCCCCACCTGCTCACCCCTTCCTCTAGGTCTTCCCTCACTACTCCTCATCCAAGCTTTTCCTCCTACCCCCCACCCCCACCCCCAATTGCCTTGTCCCTTGCTTTCAGCCTACCACTCCAGTTTCTTTTTCCCTGCATACACCAGCCTCCACCATCACAGCACAGCCACAGACACTCAGGCTGCTTCCTCCAGCTGGCAATGGGCCCACAAAGTGAAGGCCTTGGGCCTTGAGTGGCAGAAACGTTTTATCAGGGAAGACGTCCAGCAGCATCAGCCATGCAGTAGGATTCTGGAGGGGCCAGGACTGGCTGTTTGGCCTTGGACACAGACTGCTTTGGCAGCAGTGGCATAATCTATGCCATCAAAATGGGGCATCGAAAGGGCAGGGAATTGGGAGGAGAGGTTCAAACTGAGTTTCTCCTCTGCTGTGGCCAGGCCCGGGGTGAGGTTGCACAATGCTGGAGAGAAAAACAGCAGAGTATCCAGCCCACCTGAATTTGCCAGCACTCCTCCTGCTGACTGGGGTATGAGGAGAATTGGGAGAGGAGGTCCGAGCTGGAAATGGAGACTATGCTTTGGTAAAGTGGGATTTAGACACAGATGATACTCCTACCTCCAGTTTCGCAGGACAGGATACTATGCTAATGTGTTTCATTTGTTTACCTGCCTGTTAGTCCTTGTCTGTGGCATCAGTGGCATCGACAGATGGACAGACATTCAGACAAGCCAAACACATAAGCATATTTTGCTAACAAATTTAAAAGAATACTGAAATGAGTTATATACAATAAAGCAAATGGTAATTTTAGCAGAGCATTAAGGGGCAGATTTTAAAAGTCCTACGCTGGATTTACGCGCGTAGAAGGTTTACGAGAGCCAAGCCTATTTTGCATAGGCCAGGCGACACGCGCAACCCCCGGGACGCGCGTATGTCCTGGGGCAGAAAAAGGGACGGGGATTGGGCGGTCCAGAGCGGGGTGGGGGCATGGCCAGATGCCTCAGTAGGGCCTCTAGGCCGGGGGATCACGTGCCGGCACTCGGCCAGCGCGTGCAACCTACACAGGCATAGAACAGACAAACAAACATGAATCATAAAATCATAAGACAAAAACTCATAGAATAAAAAAAAAAGCAAAAATAAAAAAGACTTTATTTGATTTGTCTTTTATGTTTTCCATTTATATACCATATGCCCAAAAAATGATTCAAGGTTGGTTAAATGTATCATCCAAATACAGCATACAACTATACATATAGTAAATTAAATCCTAAATACATTTACAAACTTTTCTTACAGTCCTAAATCCATTTCCAATAAATGGTAATTGAAAGAGAAACATGTTTCATCTAGAAGTCTATGCAAATCTATGCAGAACATAAGAACATAAGAAATTGCCATGCTGGGACAGACCAAGGGTCCATCAAGCCCAGCATCCTGTTTCCAACAGAGGCCAAAAACCAGGCCACAAGAACCTGGCAATTACCCAACAGAAATTCCAACATCCTACTCTGGTAACTTTCTTACCCTCATGTCAGTGTTAGGTTATTAAATCTCCAACTCTTGAGAATGGAAACATATTGGGGTGGATTTTAAAAGGGTTACGTGTGTATATTACGCACGTAACTGCGAAAACCCGCTCCTGCGCATGCCGAGCCTATTTTGCATACGCCTGGCAACACGCGCAAGCCCCGGGATGCACGTATGTCCCGGAGCTTGAAAAAGGGGAGTGGTGTGGGCGGGGCAGGGCGGAGCCATTTGTCGCTGTGCCCGGGACCACAGGCTGGCCATCGGCTGGCGCACGCAACCTACGCCTGCCCAGAGGCAGGCGCAACTTATAAGAAAAAGGTAAGGGGGGGGGGGGGTTAGGTAGGGCTGGGGGGCGGGTTAATGAGGGGAAGGTGGGGGGTGGAGGGAATGGAGGAAGGCTGCGCGGCTCGGCGAGTGCTAGTTGCACAATTGTGCACCCCCTTGCATGTGCCGACCTAGGATTTTATAACATGCGCACGGCTGCGTGCGCGCAACCTCCCAGAGCCCTAAACTGCCAGGGGAGAACAGTACAGAGATAGTTCAAATCTTTCCTAGAAGAGGACAGTCTAAAAGGCAAATTATATATGACTACCTCCTGCAGAGCCATAACCGAGGCCAAAATATGAAGTTAAGATTTAAAAGCCCCTGATGACTTATTTGTTTATCTTCATTATGCAGTTGTTATTACTGAATTTACTGCTACACAGCCTCTGATTTTTTTTGTCGACATTAACAAATAACTGGTCACTCTGACCTCCTATGAAGACTCAAGTTAGGTGAAACAGGCTTTTTAGTTTTACCTTTAGTCTGAACTTTAGGATTGGGTAAGTGCAATTAACTTAAACCTCTTGAGTAATACATTTGAAAAAAGAAAATATCAAGGTGCAGTCGCTCAACAAGCAACTGCAGGATATGGTTCTTACCCAGAACTTCTGATAAGGAGCACGAGAAGCACAGAATCATGTGTGATACTGATACTAATAAAAAACCTAGAATGCAGAACATTTCAGGGCATGCATAAAACCTCAACACTAAAAAACATTTCAGGGCATGCATAAAACCTCAACACATATATGCACTTTATTTCTCCAAGTCTGAATTGCAAGATCTTGCTCCTAATTGCCAAAGCCTGGGATACAGCCCTTGGGTTTCGTTTCCAGTCTTTGAATTGCTAATGTGCAGTGTGCTGGCAGCACTTACCACCCTCCTCCACATCAGCTGATAAATGTCTTCCTATTATTGAGTTTTCTTCTTACTCAATCTGGGAAAAGTAGCATGGTGAATAGATAGAAGAGATGACAGGATACAAACGAAGAAAAAGAACATACAGTAAGAAAAACAAATCCAGTAAATTCATGAGAAGTAAAAAATCCAGTACTCTTGCCTTTCAAGTCCTCATTTGTATTTGTGCTATATTCTTCTTTACAGGTGTTAGATTGGGTTCTTTTTGCTTCTCAGATGATCTGAGTTCACGTATAATTTGACGTCTGATACATAGAGGAGTTGGTGAGGACGGATAATCAAACACCACTCTGCCTTGTCAGACTGATACGACGAGAAGGATTTGGGATGATGTGGAAATGCTTTTATTATGGTGCTTTCTGAAAAGACAAAGACAACATTTGTTCAGACTGATATGAAGGCCTGCTTCTGAGCAATTAGTTGATTTCCTCATCTAGGAAAGACTGACATTTATTATAGTTTAATAATTTTGTACAACTTACCTTCTTTAACTTAGGGAAAAGAATGAGTCAGCATTATATTAGATGACTGATAAATGAAATTCTTCAGTTATGTTACAAAGATGGATATTATTAATTATCAATTAAATAAATTGCTTCCCCTTCAAAGAACGCACAGTGCTGTCTATGTTTTACTGAGATAAATGTATTCTGTTTCATTTTATATGTTTTGTTTTCCTTCGGTGTTATTGTGCATTTAAAGGTGATTCATTTTATAGGCACTAAAAAAAGGCTTACAGTAGGATTTGTAAACCTACAGATTTATCAGGGTTTTGCTTCTCACTAAAGGACTGGAGTGGAGAAGTAGCCTAGTGGTTAAAGCAGAAGGCTGCAAACCAGTACCATCAGGCTTCAATTCTGCCTGCTGCTCCTTGTGACCTTGGGTAAATCACTTCCCCATCCATTGCCTCTGGTAGAAACCTACATTATAAGCCCTCTGGGGGACAGCAAAATACCTACAGTATCTAAATATAAAAGCAGAATATAAATAAAATTCTGCCTGTAAAAATGAAGTAGTTGATACACAGGTAGGGTAATTTTCAAAGCCTCTTCCACAGATAAAACAGTGCTTTGCCCAGAGAAATATATTTTTTTTACAAATTGCTGGTCCAATATGGGAAGAAACGTGTACATGTATGGCCCTTAGGCATGTTAGTTTACACACAGTGAGCAGAGACATTCCCAGGGTGGAGGTGAGGAGGGCTTTGGAATTGCATGCCTACTTTCATATTTTCAAAAGTGTACAGGTAATTATTCCCAAAAAGAAAATGATGCACATATATTAGCAGGTGTAAAGGTGTGAGGATAGTTTGGGTGGGCTAATTTTCAAAGGGAAAATAAGCATGTACTTTCTCTTTGAAAATTGGAGTAAAGTCTGCGGGTAAAATGTATCTGCAGATATTACATCAATGCAGGCAGTTACAAAATTACCCCATTGAAGGCAATTTTCAAAGCCATTTCTATGGGGAAAAAAACAGTGCTTTAAGGGTCTGATTTTAAAAAGCATTTACATGCGTAAAACTGGGTTTTACGCATGTAAATGCACTTTACTCGAGTAAGTGGGCTTTTGAAAATTGCTACAATATATGCCATTGAATCGTCCATAGGATTTATTCGCATAAGTGCACTTTACGTGAGTAAATGGCTTTTGAAAATTGCTACAATAGTAGTTACATTTATGCACGTAACTCCTTTGAAAATTACCCCCTAACTGCAGTTATGGGGTCTTTGAAAATTGGCCCATTTACACACTTAGGGGGTAATTTTCAAAGGAGTTACGCATGTAAATGTGACATACTATCGTAGCAATTTTCAAAAGCTATTTACTCGAGTAAAGTGCACTTACTTGAGTAAATCCTATGGACAATTCAATGGCATATATTGTAGCAATTTTGAAAAGCCCACTTACCTGAGTAAGCTATTTTATAAAAATTGAGAGTATGTGTGTATTTTCCATTTCATGAACATTTTACTGGTGGGAAAAAAAGGCAGGCTGGGGCAGGGTTCAGAAGTACGCATTTTATAAGAGATATACATGTACAAATTATCAACCTTATTTGTACACTTTTACACCTGCTAAATGACTAGCGCAAGTGCAATCAGATTTGTTTACTGTCTGCAGTTTTGGGGTAGGAGGTCTGAGTGAACTGGTGAGGTCTCAGGATGACGTGCTAGAGGGTCTAGATGACCTGGAGAAGGACTGGATGAACTGGCGGAGGTATCAACAAACTGGTGATTCCAAGCATTTGCACAAGTATTTTCAAAACTACATACACTGGGGGTAATTTTCAAAAGGAGTTACATGCGTAAATGTAGCTACTATTGTAGCAATTTTCAAAAGCCATTTACTCAAGTAAAGTGCACTTATGTGAGTAAATCCTATAGACAAGTCAATGGCATATATTGTAGCAATTTTCAAAAACCCACTTACTCAAGTAAAGTGAATTTACTCCAGTAAACCTGGTTTTTACTCGAGTAAATGCTTTTTAAAATCAGGCCCATACATTATTTATAAAATGCCTGCTTCCACATATAAATCAGAGTTATTATGTGGACGTTATATTTTTTCACGCCTAAAATATATGGGGCGGATTTTCAGAGCCCTGCTCGCCTAAATCTGACTGGATTTAGGCGAGCAGGGCCCTGCGCGCCGGTGCGCCTATGTTCAATAGGCCTACTGGTGCGCGCAGACCCCGGGACTCGCGTAAGTCCCGGGGTTTTCCGAGGGGGGCGTGTCGGGGGTGTGTCGGGGGGCGGGCCCGATCCGCGTGGCGTTTTCGGGGCAGAACGTAGCGTTTCGGGGGCGGGCTGGGGGCGTGGTTACGGCCCGGGGCGGTCCGGGGGCGTGGTCGCGCCCTCCAGACCCGCCCCCAGGTTGTGTCCCGGCGCGCTAGCGGCCCGCTGGCGCGCGGGGATTTACGTCTCCCTCCGGGAGGCGTAAATCCCCCGACAAAGGTAAAGGGGGGGGTTTAGACAGGGCCGGGCGGGTGGGTTAGGTAGGGGAAGGGAGGGGAAGGTGAGGGGAGGGCAAAAGAAAGTTCCCTCCGAGGCCGCTCCAATTTCGGAGCGGCCTCGGAGGGAACGGAGGTAGGCTGCGCGGCTCGGCGTGCGCCGGCTATACAGAATCGATAGCCTTGCGCGCGCCGATCCCGGATTTTAGCGGCTACGCGCGTATCTACTAAAATCCAGCGTACTTTTGTTGGCGCCTGATGTGCCAACAAAAGTACGCCAAATCGCGCTATTTGAAAATCTACCCCTATGCGCGTATGTTTATAAAATAGGTAGAGAAAATGAGCATTTTCTTGCACAAGAAATATTCGCACGTATTGAAACATAGGCATGTATTTTCAGAGCAGAACTACACAGTATTTTATAAAAATACTTGGAGAAATCACTGTGCATTCACTTGCATGCACAAATGCTATACAACAAATAGATTTGAAAGTTAGGCTCCCTCCTTTTAAAACCCAAAAGTATGCAAGTGTTGACACTGCCCCCAACTCTGCCCCCTGGTATGTCTCTCCTCAGTGGTCATAAAAGTACATGTGAAACCGAGTTATAACTGTATATTTTTTAAAATGTTCAAAGTGTGCACATAGAAATGTGACAGCAGATAAAGATCATCCGGCCTACCAAGTCTGCTCATCCTTTACCAAGTGCTCAGCTCTACAATCCCTACACTCTCCCCAGAGAACCCCCGTGTTTATCAAAACTTGACCAGTATCAACTTTCTGTGGCCCCTGAGCATAACGTTTGCCTGGAGAATGTGAGATGAAAAGTCATGCAGGTACTTTTCCTTTGGTAATTTTCAAAGGGAACATTTTCCTTTTGAAATTGGTGCAAAGTCCACAAATAAAATGTTTCTGCCGAGTGTGCATTTCTGTTAGGCAAATTGAAAATTGCCCTCATAAATGGTGTTTTCATTTTTTTTTTTTTTTTTTTTTGCTGCAGAATAAAAAGAAAGCAATATGCTAGTCTTGCAGACCAATTGCAAAAGTTTACCAGTGTGAACCTAATTTTATTTTTGCAGGAAATCTTAGTATACATCTACTGTTAAATTGTCTTCTTTAATTGTGATATAAGTCCCATTTTATATAAGGGTATGCTTTAACACAGATACATGGTAAAGCACAGAAATGAAGGTTGACAAGTAAACACAAAATTTAAAAGGTGATGCCTTTTTATTGGACTAACTTCATTTCATAACTAGCTTCATTTCTTCACTAGCTTTCTTCCTCAGGTCAGAGTGGAATGAGCAAAAGATGACATTACCAAGAAATCTAAGTGAATCACAAAAGGCTTTCCAATAATAAGGGGAAGAGGGAGATCAAAAGGTGACAGGCAGTATAATTTGATAGTTCATAATATGATAAGAAACCAAGGTCTCTGTTGAGTCCTTTCTTGTCAATTCCAAAGTGTCTGATCATTTTGACTTCAAACGTCTTGCGTGCCTGGATTGTTTTACATTTTCCTTTATAATTATCAAGATCAGGTCATTGTAGCAGTGTTCTGGTTCCAAAATGAGCTCTCCATAAAGATGTCACCTTTTTCATCTCTGTGGTGTTTGATCTTGAGTCTGTGTGAATTGACTCATACCTTTAACGTCTGGCCTGTCTCACCAACATAGTACCCTTCTACACATTTTCTGCCTTAAATAAATTATACTACAGTAGAAGAGAAACATGAGCAGGATCACCTTAACTCTCAGTTTCACAACTCTTTCAATACAGTCCATCCTTCAATCAGATTCAAAATGGTTGCTCCACAGAACGGGTTAACCTTCTGCATACCATGGTTTATATCAACCATGGCCATCTACAAAGTCTGTATACAGGAAACTGACTGACAGATGCAGTCACCTTCACCGATCCAACTTCCACCTTTCACACACAAAAAAATCTATTATACACAATCAAACCACACTCGACCACCGTATATGCCCTGATCCAATAGACAGGGATGAACACCTTGCCCGTCTTTTGAAGACTGAATCATTCAAACAAAATGGCTACAAACCCAAAATCATCTCCAGGGAGGTTACTTGTTCTCTTAAAAAAAAAAAGGAAAAATCTACTGCAGTACAAAGAAAGGAAAGCCATAGCATGAGTACCTCTATCAGTTGCATACAACCCAGAGCTGGCAAAATTATGAAAAATAAAAAAAAAAGACCCACAGTTTCAGTTCCTGGAGGATGAATCACTGCTCAGCCTTCAGGCAACTACCTAATCTGAAGCAAAACTTAGTAAAAAAGCAAGCGTCTAACAGAAACTAAGAAGGAAGAAAATGGCACACATCCCTGCATCGTACCACACTGCAAGCTATGCCACCACATATCAAAGATCCCACAATCACCAACATGGGAAAAAACATTCAACATAAGGGAATAGCATTTATCTTAGAGCTTTTCATTCAAATACTTTTCAAGAATGAAAAATGCTCCCTTCTCCCAACGCTCACCCTCCCACTCCCTCCCCACTCACCTTCGGTGGCAGCAGTCCCATCACCCACCCAGTACTCAGGAGTGTGCTCCCTCTCCCTTGGCTGTCTCCACCTCCATGCAGCGCCAGTGACTTGAGCATTCTGGATAGTTAAGTGTTGGATAAAGGGATTTTCACGGTATAGCTTATAGGGATGTGAATCATTTTTGAACGATTAAAATTATCGTCAGATAATTTTAAAATCGTCCTAAATCGTTAGAGTGCACGATACAATACAAATGCCCCCGATTTATCGTCAGGGGCATTTGTATTGTATCGTTAAATAGGGCACGGGAATTATTTGGGGGAGGGCGGGAAAACCGGCACACCAAAACAACCCCTAAACCCACCCTGACCCTTTAAAACCAATTCCTTACCCTCCCCCACCCTCCCGAACCCCCCCCAAAATGTTAAATTACCTGGTGGTCCAGTGGGGGGGAGGATCCCAGCGCGATCTCCCGCTCTCGGGCCATCGGCGCCATTTTGGCTGCCACTAATTAAAATGGCGCCGATGGCCCGATAAAAAAAAACCCCACCCAACCCTTTAAATCGACCACCCTCCCGACCCTTTTTTTTTAGGGAGGCCTGCGCCGCTAAAAAAAAAAACCCACCTGACCCTTTAAATCAACCTCACCCTCCCGGGGGGCCTTGGGGGGCCTCGGGGAGAGATCCAGGGGGGCCTCGGGGAGAGGAGAGATCCAGGGGGGCCTCGGGGAGAGATTTCCCGTTCCCAGGCATCAGCTGTTCTAAAAAAAATGGCGCCGATGCCCCTTTGCCCTTACCATGTGACAGGGTATCCGTGCCATTGGCCGGCCCCTGTCACATGGTAGGAGCACTGGATGGCCGGCGCCATCTTTAAAGATGGCGCCGGCCATCTTTACTCATTAACGGCGCGGGCCTCCCTAAAAAAAAATTAGCGATGTGAATTGGAATCGGAAACGATTCCAATTCACATATCTTAACGATCAGATTCCCCCCCCCCCCCCCCCAGCCGAATCTGATCATTAAGACGATCTGGCACACGATTCACATCTCTAATAGCTAATGCCTCGGATTCCCTTACTGAATCTACTAAATCAAAAACATCCCAGGGCTTTACTGGAACTATCACACTATCATTCAAATTCTTGACTTACTTTTTGAATTTTGGTTTCGAAATACTCAGCACAATGATTGCAGGACATCCTGGATTTAAGACCTCTTGGGCATATGCTTGCCATGTTAGCTTCTCCACCAGGAAAAATAATCCCCTTTGCTTTGTAGTAGCTCTTGGGGATGGCTCCCCCTTGGTGTATCTTTTGCTACTTGAATGTGATCTCTATGCCTCTCACTGCCTCCTAGGAGAAGGGACCTGCAGAGTGGTATGCATGTCAATGTCTGCTCTTTCACTCTGCTGTTTCTCCTCCTCCTCCTCCTCCATTTCCCCTTGCCTGGCTCTGCGTCATGTTAGGTGCTGACCTTTCTCTCATTGCTGCTTCTCTACTTTCACCCAGCACTCTTTGTAAGGACCAGAAACATGGGATAATATCGCTGGCAGTCAGCCTCTGCTGTGCTGCACTGCCCCGCACTAGTGATTTTCCCTCCCTGCTATGTAGCTCCTGATGCTTCACACATGTCCTCGGTGAAAGGGTCAAAGTCTCCTATCCTGAGGGAGTTTATGTGTGTGATAAGGGAGAGAAGCAGGGGGCAGATGCTGGGGAAGGGGAAAAGTTTGTAGGTGAATGGGAAGGAAATGGTCAGAAAAATGGAGGCTTGGTGGAGGCAAGGGGTAAGAAATATGGAAGGATGAGAGAGGTAGCATTACATGAATGAGGCATGAGGTGGAGTAGATGGAGGAATAGAAGGAGGTGGTGAAGAGGATGGGAAAAAATGAAAAAGAATAGGAGAAAGGGAAATGGCGTGCAGAGGTAAAAGCCCCAAAAGGCATGAGAAATGCTACAAAGGAGTGAGAAGAGATGGCAGTTAAGTTAAGAGAGAGAGAAAATGAAGGAGAAAGGAAGAGAAAGATAGCTGTTACTATGTATGCTATAATGGCTGGGAGCTTGGGTTCCTGGTGGCAGCAGCAGAAGGTGGCAGAGCAATGGAAGAAACAGCACACAATGGGGAAACATCACCTTTCCCTCCCCCACCTCCCACCCCCCAGACTGCAAACTTGCAAATGTAAATATTAATACACGCCCACACTCACCCAGGCATTAGAGGCAAGCTTGGTAGGAGCTAGAAATCAGAAAGAAATAGAAATGTTTTCATCAAGCAAGTGCCAGGCACCCAAAATCCAGATGGATAGATTATCCATTTTTAGTTTAAAGTCGAATCAAAGAAAAGTTTCTTCAGTTTAGAATTGCTTTCAGATATCTTATACTATGCAAAAGCTTTTTATTGAGAGTTTCACTAAATCCCATTAAATCCTCTTCTCACTCATTTAGCTGTAGCTCTGGTCACATCTAGATAGATGTAATGCTAGGTGGGATTATATTAATAAAAGAACCAAACTCATTGCTACTTGAATCTCTCTTTTACATAACGATAGGTATATGCTTTTTAAAGTTGGTTTTATGCTTGTCAAGATAAAGGGATGTAGTATTAACAATACAGAGCCCAATATAAAATACTAACGATCATTCATAATTCATTATATATAATAATAATGTCACTTGGCTAAATAGCTCACTTCATCTTTACATTCCGAATAGAACACTCAGATCCACAAGCAAAGGTCTTTTACAAGTTCCTACTGTTCATGGCGCGCTCTTGAGGTTAGGGACAGATCAATTTCCATAGCCGGCCTATACTCTGGAACACTATGCCGGTTGAGCTAAGACTAGAACCGAATATTAAGATCTTTAAAAAAGCACTGAAAACAGCTATTTAACATCGCACATCCGAAAAACGATAGCGGTCGAATATTGTAAAATTGATTATAATTTTTTTATGCTAGGTTACATTTTACTGTAATTTAGTTTATGTATAGTGTTATTTTATGTTACTTGATTGTTGTGAACCGCCAAGATTGTTTTATCAGATTGACGGTATACAAAGAAATAAATAATAATAATAATATAAATCTTACTAATAAAGGTACTTTAGTCAAACCTAAACTTAGGGAGAACCTTTCTGATTTAATAATTCTTCCATAGTATAATGTAGAGATAAAGGATTATTAGGAATCTCTTGGCGTTAAGGAACAGGCCTGATAAAAGAAGGAAAAGAGAAAGGCCCTATAAGAAAATCCTTGCTAAATCATAACCAAAAAGTCTTCTGATGATGTTGTCAAGATAAAGAAAAGGGAAGGGTTTTCACTAGCATTTTTTAACCAGCTGCAGTGGTAGGGTTCCTTCTTTATTTCCATGCTCTGTACAACAAATAGAGGTTCATATTCAGCAGTGCAGGGAGCATGAATTGATCCCGCTAACTTTAAATGAGAAATTCTGCTGCTGAATATGCTTGCCTAAAGTGACCTTGTTACCCTGCTAACCTGAGGCAAACACTTCCTCCAACCAGGCTTATCAGTGTAACTTTAGCCAGGAAGAGTTCATTATAGATGCTATCCGGCTAAACTTAAGCTCTACCCCAGGAATTTCCCCTACTTTCCCTTGTTTTACTTTGTTTAATTTTATCCAAGTAACATTTAACTGGCAAGGGGGACATATTCAAATGCAGATTTTTGTATGGGAAACTTAGAAGTTAAATATTGACCCCCAAAGGGCACAATTCACCCATATTCAAAATGTATACACATTTTTGTAGGTGGGTTGCCTTCATGGCTCAGGCCATTATTGCACTGCAGTGTGCTGCACTGATTTGCTCTCGGGTCTGCTGTCCAATGAGGGCAGCAGGGCTGAGGACTGTAATAGATGTGACCTGTTCAAACTAGAAACAGAGGTGTCAGGACTGGCCACTGGTGAGACTTGTGGAACATGATCAGCTATTCTCACTTGGGTGATCCTTTATGTAACCCTCATTCTCAAGGCACTTCCTAAAACAGGGAAGGGGCCACCCCCAGATGCTCCAAAATATGGAAAAACTCCGGATCAGGATTCTCCAGTGGGAGGCAGCAAAAGAAATGCAAGGAGCAAGGGGATCACCTGAGAGTTTCTCAATCAAAATAGTCCACATGCTGGGTCTTGTTCTAAAACAAAAAAAAGGCTTTGTTTTATTATTCTGACATTCAATCTCAATTGAGATATCACACTGGTTTACATTCAGGTACTGTAGGTATTTCTCTATCCCCAGAGGGCTTACAATCTAAGCTTTTGTACCTGAGGCAATGGAGGGTAAAGTGACTTGCCCAAGGTCACAAGGAGCGACAGCAGGACTCGAACGCTGGTCTCCTGGTTCACAGTCCACTGCTCTAACCACTAGGCTATTCCTCCTCCCTCAGTATGAGTTTTACCACCTCCTTCCCTCCCTCAGTATAAGTTTTATTCCACCTCCCTCAGTATAATTCCTCCTCAGTATTCAGTATAAGTTTTACTGAAAACAAAATGAAAGGGTTTCAGCGATATAAAAATTTGAAGAAGCATCATGAGTTACAAAACACAGCTCCTCATACAGCTTGAGTAACCAGTAGGAAATCGGACTTCCTCTTGTTCAGGGACCCCAAATGAATTAGAAGTGCCTCTTGTTCCTCTCAGAACTGGTATAGCTGCTGGTTAGGGCACTTAGGGGGTTATTTTCTAAAGCTAGCGCTAGCTAGATCAGAGAGGAGTAACCACCGGAAGGGGAGGAGTCTGGGCAGACGCCGCGAAGACAGCACGGATGGCGAAAAGGTAAGGAGCCTTTTCGCTTCCAATTTCGCGCCCAATAGCACCACCTTTTATAATGGCGTTATTGGGTGCAAAAGCCGGCAGCGATCACACCACAGAGGTGCAATTGCTGCCGGCTTTCGCAGGCCCGCCTCCCGCTTCACCCCCCCCCCTGTACTGCGCAATTCATAGAGCTGTGCGTCATTAGAAAATCCCGGCCTTAGTCTCTCAGATAAGTCTCCTTCTCCCTTTGAGAAAATAACCCTCCAGGAACTCATCCCCACCACATAACAGAGTAAAATTATTTTAGAATGGATAAGAAAAGCAAACAACCCATTTTCTTCCAAGAGCTAAGAGAGCCACAGTCTTTGCTGCCTTCCTCTTGCTCCTCTTGACAATGTCTCCTCCTTGTGATCCATGCGGTCACCTTTATAACCTTTGGACACAGACTCACCATCTCTATCATTCCCCACTAGATATATAATCCTCCTGCTGGAAAATTGCACATGTTCATCTGTGGTGCAGCATAATAAAAATATACCTTTATACAGCTTTTAGTAGAACAGCCATCTTAGGAGACTTTCCCAACAGCAACAACCCCCTCCCTGGTAGCAGAGAACAACTTGAGTATGCCAAGTAACAATATTTCAAAAGCAATGGTTTTTATCTTGCTGTTATTAAGTGGCAGCGACATATATTATACTCCGAAACACTTTAGCTGGTGAATTTCAAACTGTACATGACAATCTAAAAAATGAAGATAAGTTTATCATCAGTATCTACTGTACTAGTTTAGTGAACCATCATAACCACTGTTTATAAATTCAGACTCTCCCTAGGCTTGTGTGACCTTTTTCAATGGCATAAGATCAATGAAATTGTTTCTGGTTCATCAGTAGGTGCCATGAAATGGTCTGTCTCTGCTATCGCCTCAACAGGAGTCATGATGAAAGGCATAATGTCATCAGATGCTGTTGCTGTGCCTCTTCCCACCTCTTTTTATGTAACCAGGGACCTGTAGACTCATTCTTCACCAATTTGCCCCTCTACTGCCTCCTGTGGACCCTGTGCAGACAGGTCGTCTTCATGAGACAGTGACACTTGATTCAGATGTCACCAGATCTACCTTCCACCCTACAGTTCCACCACCAGGAATGGGGCACGGCCTGGGCTACAGCACAACCTGTCAGACAGCGTGGCTCATGCCCAAAATTGAGGTATAAACGGAATTATCAACCACTAATTTTTGTGATGCTACATTAACATCATAGTAGAATTTTTGCACTTCCTGCTTTTGTGTTACTTTAGTATTATCACCAGGGTTTTAAAACTCCAAGTATGCATGTAATCAGTTTGACTGGTGACTTTTCAGTGGTGGAATACGGTATGGTAAGCCAACCTGGTCTCTAAGGAGCCATATCATTTTTTAAAGCCATCTCCTTAAAGGTTTCTACAGTTCATGCTGCAAGGTCACTTGATGCTGGGTGATTTGGTGTAAGTCTCACGTGCTTTATGTTGTTTTCCTCCATGAATTCCTGAAAATCTGGACTTACAAATTAAAGTCCATTATTACTTACTACTACATCTGGCAATTCAAAAATAAAAAAATAAAACAATTTATGAATAGTACAGTCAGCAGTAGTAGAGGACATAAAAAGTGTACTTTTCAAAGGCATTTCTGTGATTAAAACAGTGCTTTATGATTGAAAATGACTTGTTATGAAATTGTTAACCCAATATGTAGGTACACTTAGCAGTATGCATGTAAGTTTGCCAGGAGTGAGCAGAGGTGTCTTCAGGACCCAAGTTGGGGCAGGGATTGCACTTATACGCATTCTTTTAGATTTTCTAAAGCATGCATGTAAAATTCACTGAAAATTTCCTTGCACATATTAACAGGTGCAATTGTGTGAGGATAGTTTTGGTAGGATAGTTTTCAAAGCAAACAACATTGCATAAGTTCACTTTGAAAACTGGTATAAGATATGCAAGTTTTTCCTGACTTTCTTATGCGAGGTGATACAAAATCACCCTCTAAATGTACATCAGCCCATTTGAAATGGGCATCTGCTATTACAGAGAAGATTTTTCCTATACCTGGGCCCATAAAATCTATGTGAAGAGTGTCCCAGGGTCATTGCGGCCAGTCCCATGGATCTATTTCTTTTATTTTTTTATTTTTATTTTAAAAATTTGTATATACCGCATAATGGATAAATATATATCCGTCTAGGCGGTTTACACATGGTCAAAACATACATAGTATAAAAGTACAAACAATTGTTAAGAGGTTAATTAAAAAACTTGATATTATGCAGTTATCTAGGGATACCTTTGGAGGAATTGGATCGACAGACTTTACACTGTTTACACGTAGCCTAGAATAAGCCAATTTGTTGGCTTATTCTAGGCTACGTCCCATAACTGCATGTTAATTCTTATACTCATACTATATCCTGATATACTTTGTGCAATAACTTTAGAACCACTGGTTTAATCCCTGATGGTACAATTACTCTAGCACCCAACAGCAAACTATCCTGGATACTTGATGATTCCCTGCTCTGATAGTAGGGCTGTTAATGAGTAGTAGTGTCCCTTTTTTTCCACCCATTTGTGACCATATGTCGCAATCTAGACAAAAGAGGATTTTGGTCAGGCTCTCTTTTAATCTTTGCTGCATCTACAAGGGATATGGATGGGTATCATTTCCATAAGAAAGATAGTTTCAGTAGGCTGGGGTACCCACTTTGGACTGTTGGATAATGGAAGTCTGCTAAAGGCAGCTGCATTTTTTTAGCTTGATCTGGCTTATATTCACATTTATAATCATAAGCAGACAATGTTAAGACCCATTTCTGAAACCTAGCAGCTGTAATTGGAGGAACTGGCTTATTTTCTCGCAGCAGCCACTGAAGAGGTTTATGATCTGACAAAATTAAAAAATGCCTGTCATAAAGATGAGTGGAATTTCTTTACTCCAAAAATCACTTCAAGTCCCTCATGTTCAAGCTTATGAATAATTTTTTCTGCTGGTGCCAGGGATCTTGAGGCATAACTAATTGGAATTCTGATCTGCCAGGCATTTGATGTTCTAAAACAACACCCACTCCATATGGAGAGGCATCACAAGACAAAAGGAATTCCTTTTCTGACAGTCGTAATGAACCAGTGAGGTATATGATTTCAACAAGTCCTTTGCTGCTGTGACCTTTTTACCCCAATTAAATGTCACCACTTTTTGTAACACTTTATGCAAAAGGGTTGAGATTAATGCTAACCTGCGTAAGAATTTGCCGTAACTCCAACAACCTCAGAAAGGGCTTTAATTGTGATAGCAACCTGGATGCAGGGGTCTGAGTAATGGCACGTTCCTTTTTCTGCAGAAGGTATTACTGCTGCCTCTCTTCTGGACACACCACTTCAGGAGCCTGAGACATACACCTCTCTTTCTTGAAATGCATGGCTGCTGCTGAAAGTCTTGACAAGGCTTCCTTCAGCTTGTGTGAGTGAGCTGCCTCTGTTTCCCCTATAATCAAAATATCATCAAGGTAGACACTGATACTTTCAAACAAACTGCCCATAGCCCTGTGAACTATCCTAGGGTCTGTGGAAGCCCACATAAGGGCGATAGTGATATTGGAACAGTCACATAGAAGCATTTATGGTTATTGTTAATGTTCATTGAGAAAATCTATTTATATATACATATTTATTTATTTATGTATTTAATATCTTGCCCGCCCAATTAGGAGATATCTTTCCTGGGTGGTTCACAATTTCAACTAGTCGATTTTAATAAAAGTTTTTCCTCCAGTGAGGGTAGTATACAAGTCTTCAATTCTGGGAATTGGATTTATGTCCAGAATAGCTACGCAGTTAACCATGTCTTGATAGTCTCTGCATATTTTTACCCTGTCATCTAACTTAAACATAGAAACAATGGAAGTAGCCCAATTCCTTTTATTTTTACAAATAGGAAATACAATGTCTCATCTGCTCATATGACTTCCATACTGATACTATCTTTCACTGAAACCTGACCAGTATATATGCTTTAGGGGTGTGCATTCATTTTCGCCGTATTGGCGATCCACAACCTATATTACACTATTCATAGTATTCATGGGGAAGCGAAACATATCGCGATTCCCCACGAATACACGAATCTTCCCCCAAATTATACGGCCAGCTAAATAAAAATTTAAACAAACCCCCCACCCTCCTGAACCCCCCCCCAAGACTTACCAAAACTCCCTGGTGGTCTAGCGGGGGGTCCAGGAACCATCCCCTGCACTCACACCCTCGGTGCTGGTTTCGTCATGGCGCCGATAGCCTTTGTCACAGGGGCTACCGGTGCCATTGGTCAGCCCCTGTCACATGGCCATCGGCGCCATCTTGTGCTCCTACCATGTGACAGGGGCTGACCAATGGCACCGGTAGCCCCTGTGACATAGTATGAGCAAAGGCTATTGGCGCCATTTTGAGTACTGGCATCAGACAGCCGGAGTGCAGGAGGTCGCTCCGGGACCCCCGTTGGACCCCCTGGGACTTTTGGCCAGCTTGGGGGGGCCATTTTGAATACTGGCAGCAGATCGCCTTTGCCCTCACTATGTCACAGAGGCTGACCGTCGGTACCTGTGACATAGTGAGGGCAAAGGCGATCGGCGCCATTTTGAGTACTGGCATCGTACGTCCGGCATGCAGGAGGTCGCTCTCGGACCTCCACTGGACTTTTGGCAAGTCTTGTGGGGGTCAGGAGGCCCCCCCAAGCTGGCCAAAAGTCCCTGGGGGTCTCAGAGCGACCTCCTGCACTCTGGCCGTCCGATGCCACTACTCAAAATGGCACCGATAGCCTTCGCCCATATTATGTCACAGGGGCTACCAGTGCCATTGGTCAGCCCCTGTCACATGGTAGGAGCACAAGATGGCGCCGATGGCCATGTGACAGGGGCTGACCAATGGCACCGGTAGCCCCTGTGACAAACGCTATCGGTGCCATGATGAAACCAGCACTGAGGGTGTGAGTGCAGGGGATGGCTCCTGGACCCCCTGCTGGACCACCAGGGAGTTTTGGTAAGTCTTGTGGGGGTCAGGAGGGTGGGGGGTTGTAGTTAATTTGAATTTTAGCTGGCACACGAATAGAAATTGCTGTATTAACGCATCGGGGCGCCATATGGCCGAATGCAACGTATCTGCTCCCCGACGAATCCGAATCACGAATGCAATGTATGGCGTCCCTCTGCACATCCCTAATATGCTTATCATCAATTTTACTGTTTTAAATGGTGGCCTGCTGTTCTTTGGCTACAACCAACAATATGTGACTTCAGTTATTATGGACACAGATGCCCCTGTATCCACTTCCATGGTTATTCTCTTCTCGTTAATGGAAACATCCACTTATTATCATGGTTTGTCCTTAGAATTTTGCCTGACAATGGGGAGGGTGATAGCCAGCGCTACTTAACCGAATAATTTATGACTTAGTCCGGCTAAATAGTGACAGCTGAATTGCTACAAGAAGTTTTATGATGGAAAGGTTGGGCACTTATCCTATTATATAATTAATGTGCTCTTCTGGTTAAAGCCCAGTTGGAGAATGGGCAGCACACATTCACACTGGCACAAATTTGAAGACTCTGAGATAATGTATATAATGCAATTTATTGCTGATTTGTATAAGTAAAGATGTATTTTATTATATATTCAATTGTTCAATTTTCAGTTCCCCAGACTGTATAATTTGCAAATTGTACTTTGTAACTACCCAGTTTTCTTCCTTTTCTTACTGCTCCCGAAGTGAATTATTTTGTAACATACCCAGGAGTCCATGTTGCCTCTGCATGTCTCCTTGAAGGTTTGAGACCCAGCTCTGTATGGTCTGGTTTGTCTCCTTCTGTTCATATCTACAGCAGGGCTGATTGGATGCCCATATCGCTTGCATTGGGGATGATGCCAAATTCTGGTTTCAGCCTTAGCTCTTTTTACGGTGTTTTCTCATGCAATAAAACAAGAAGATTGCATGTCTCCCATCTCATTGATTGGGTCTGAACATGAATTCACACCCCTTAAATGTCAGGGCATCTAGGTTATTTGGGTCAAAAGAGACCAAAATGGTGCTTTACAATATCACATGTTGTTTACCCCTTCTTCTCATGTGATAGGGGGTGTAGAAAGACTCTAGATATAAAGCCTAGCCCTGATTGGATATTTCTTTCATGTAATGCTTATATGATGCTTCTTATTAAACACAGTTCTACAGCTCTCATCAGCTGATTGTTACTTGGTAATTGTTACTTTAGGTTCTTTTCTAATCACTATCTCAGTCCATAAATAATTCCCAAACTCCAACAAGACTTCTGTTTGCTTTTAGTGACAAAGTTCACTTACTCTGCAGCTGAAACTGTTACAGCTCTAACTTTTAGTATTGCGAAATATTCCTTCCAGCAGAAGGCCCTCAAATGCTGAAAACAAGTCTCTGGGCCTAGTATTTCTTGTGGATTGGTTAATGTATGTGTTTAAATGCCTATATTCTTTAATGTTCATTTTATCCATAGTATGCCCATTGCAGAAACTTTATCTGTTTTGAGTTATAAATGCCCATAATCCATGCATTTAAAGAGCATATGAGAGGCTTGCAGTAGACAAATAGGATATTCTTCAGGAGCTTATCCTAACTTCCTATCTCTAATTCTATATGTAACTCTCTGCCCCAACTCTAATCATAATAGAATATCTGTCCCCGCTGAAAAGCCACCACTTAGCTGGATAACTAGTCCACCGTTGGAAACAAAATACTGGACTTGATGGACCCTTGGTCTGACCCAGAATGGCATATCTTATGTAGTTATCCAGATAAATATTAGTCAGCTAAGTAGTGAGTGGGGCCAGGGCATTCCAGGAGGAGTTGATTTAGCTGGATAAGTCTAGTCAGCCCATAGGGCTTTCCTAAAATTAGCCAGATATACTTATCTGGCTAACTTTAATACTGTCGGATATTTTCAGTGGTGCAGCTGCTGAATATATAGGTTAAGCTAGCCAAATAAGTTTATCTGGCTAACAAGGCGAGCAACACAGTGGCTCAATATCTACCTCATTATCCATAGTATAAACTCCAAATAGTCCTCCTCACTTTCCAGCTGGTGTATCTCCATCTTAAGAACATAAGAAATTGCCATGCTGAGTCAGACCAAGGGTCCATCAAGCCCAGCATCCTGTTTCCAACAGAGGTCAAACCAGGCCACAAGAACCGGGCAATTACCCAAACACCAAGAAGATCCCATGCTACTGAGAAAGTTAAGGTTGCTGTTGCGCACGTCGGTCGCAGACAGCAGCACCCTCTGTTGCTTACCTTTTTTCTGCCTAACTCCGCTCACCTTGGGAAGATGGCTGCCTCTGCTTCTCTACGCCGACCCCTCAGGTGTCCCCAGACCGGCATAGGTGATTGTGTTCGCCATCTTTCTCCCAGGATCACCTAGGGCATGTGCACGCACGCAGCTCTGTCCTTTACGTGCGTCATTGCGGGAACCTCGGGGGCGTCCCCACCGCATGACATCACAAGCTCAAGGAATCCTCCATGCTGATCTCTCCTTGTTACCAGACGCCTCCGCTCTGTGTACTCTCGCTTCAGGATGACTTAGGTACCCGCTCCACGGGGGCCTTGTCTCACTCCTCTTTACCCTCTGGGGTTATCTGCTACCAACAAGGACGCCTAAGGTACCCGCTCCTTGGGGGCCTTGCCTTGCTCCAATTTCACCCTTCAAGGTTGCCTATCTATTACCAGGATACCTATGGTACCCGCTCCTCGGGGTCTTGCTCGTCCGAGACCTCCGCTCCTCGGCACTCTCTCCTACTACAACTACCAGCATCAGAGTACTGCCGCTCCAGTTCTGTCTTTGCTTGTCTCATCCCTCTCTCCATAGACTCCCGATCTACCCTGCACTGCAGGCCTGGTGAGACTGTGGAACTGCCATTCCACTCTGCTACATACAGATGGAACCTTATCATATGGATCTCCTCTCCTAGCTGGAATCCTCACCCGATCCTCGGGTTACCATCTACGTTGCAGTACAATAAAGATATATCTCTGTGTCCATCTCTGCCTAGAGCTAGCCTATCGCTGCAAGTCCACACAGGGCTCCGCCCTGTGGGAGGTGTCATCTCTTACAGTGACCAAGGATCCACGCTTCAATGTCCAAAATACAAGAGTTGCACATTTTGTGCAAATGACCTTGCTTCAGACAAAGCCAGCATTCACTGTTTCTGTTGAAGTATGAAATAACCTCATGCTTTCCATCACATCAAGAACAAAAAGGTGCACTGGGAGAGTGGTGCCTATGGACACCTGGGCTATCCAATGTAATCTAGAACAATTTCTGTACAGTCACTGAGAGGGTGTCTGAATATCTCGAAAGATATTTCTATATCTAAAAAAATGATGAGATGCAGCCTCCAAAATGCAAAGAATAGGGTCAATCCATTTCATCCAGGGGCCCCAAAGCAAAATGAACCTTATGTGTTGCATTCATTTTAAATAAATTCATCAGGCCTAGGCCTGAGGCTGGCGCCTTGCATAGGGCATAGGCTGAGGCCCAAAGCATGGGCTGCAGCCTACATCCAAACATAATGCCAGCACCTTAGCCTAGGCTAGAAGCCAGGGTCTCATCTATTTATTTATTTATTTATTTATTTATTTATTTATTTACAGTTCTTATATACCGCACAAAGGGTAGGGGACTATCCGTCTAGGCTGTTTACATGTTAGTACATACACAAACAATATTGTACAGTTACAAAGACAGTTCATAAAATCATATACAAAACATATTAAAATTCATAAAATAATCAGATAACTTTTCAGGATCATGTAGTGTAATAAACCTAATATATATTGTATGCTTGAGTGAAGAGATGAGTTTTTAAACAGTTTTTTAAATTCTATGCGGTTAGCTGTCAGGCGGATGTGTTCAGGCAAAGAGTTCCACAATAGTGGACCGGCAACAGAAAAAGCTCGTTTACGGGTCAGTGCTAAACTTACAGATTTTACTGTTGGTACTTCAAGAATACATTTATCAATAGAACGGAGCTGTCTGGAGGGTCTGTAGATTCGTAGTAAAGAACATAGCCAGATGGAGTTATTATTGTACAGTAGGTTTGTGTATAGTAGATAGAATTTTGTAAGTAATACGGTATGAAATTGGTAGCCAGTGCAGATGTTGTAATACAGGAGTGATGTGTTCTGTCCGGGGTGTATTGTATAACATGCGAGCGGCTGTATTTTGTATCAATTGTAATGGTCGTATAGCTGTTTGTGGTAAACCAAGATAGAGAGCGTTGCAGTAGTCTAGTGAAGATAAAATTAATGCTTGGGTAATCAATCGAAAATCGTTCGGATGAAGGAGTGGTTTAAGTTTCTTTATCATGTATATTTTGTAAAAGGATTTTTTTACGAGTTCAGATATATGATCGGTCATTGTCAATTTTGAATCTATCAATACACCTAGATTTTTTGCATGAGGTTTTATATTGATGAGTTGGTTCTGAAAAGTGAAAGTTGGTGGGGGGCGAAAAGCTGAGTCAGGTACAGTGGATAAGTAAATTAATTCTGTGTTACTTGTGTTTAGTTTGAGTCTATTGTGAGATAGCCATGTTTTTATTGTGGATAAGTATAGATGTAATAAAGAGAAAGTTTTTGACCAGGAATCAGTGAAAGGTATGATGAATTGTATATCGTCTGCATAAATTTTGAAGTTAAGATCTAATCCAGCAAGCAAGCGGCAGAGAGGTAGTAAGTAAAGATTAAATAGAAGAGCTGAAAGTGCGGAGCCTTGTGGTACTCCTGTCTTGGTAGAGTACCAGTCAGAGTAGTAGGGACCGACGGTGATTCTTTGTTTACGATTAGTTAGAAAAGAAGAGAACCATTGTAATGCAAGATCTGTAATGCCAATCTGAGATAGTGTAGAGAGTAAGATGTCGTGGTTTAGCGTATCAAACGCAGCTGAGATATCGAGTAGTACCAGTATATAATTAGTATTGGAATCAAAGCCTCTGATGATTGAATCGAAAGATGATATTAACTAGGGATGTGAATCGTTTTAGGACGATTAAAATTATCGTCCGATAATTTTAATATCGTCTTAAACCGTTATGGAACACAATACAATACAGATTCTAACGATTTATCGTTATAAATCGTTAGAATCGTGAGCCGGCACACTAAAACCCCCTAAAACCCACCCCCGACCCTTTAAATTAAATCCCCCACCCTCCCGAACCCCCCCCAAATAACTTAAATAACCTGCGGGTCCAGCGGCGGTCCGGAACGGCAGCGGTCCGGAACGGGCTCCTGCTCCTGCATCTTGTCGTCTTCGGCCGGCGCCATTTTCCAAAAATGGCGCCGAAAAATGGCGGCGGCCATAGACGAAAAAGATTGGACGGCAGGAGGTCCTTCCGGACCCCCGCTGGACTTTTGGCAAGTCTCGTGGGGGTCAGGAGGCCCCCCACAAGCTGGCCAAAAGTTCCTGGAGGTCCAGCGGGGGTCAGGGAGCGATTTCCCGCCGCGAATCGTTTTCGTACGGAAAATGGCGCCGGCAGGAGATCGACTGCAGGAGGTCGTTCAGCGAGGCGCCGGAACCCTCGCTGAACGACCTCCTGCAGTCGATCTCCTGCCGGCGCCATTTTCCGTACGAAAACGATTCGCGGCGGGAAATCGCTCCCTGACCCCCGCTGGACCTCCAGGAACTTTTGGCCAGCTTGTGGGGGGCCTCCTGACCCCCACGAGACTTGCCAAAAGTCCAGCGGGGGTCCGGAAGGACCTCCTGCCGTCCAATCTTTTTCGTCTATGGCCGCCGCCATTTTTCGGCGCCATTTTGGAAAATGGCGCCGGCCGAAGACGACAAGATGCAGGAGCAGGAGCCCGTTCCGGACCGCTGCCGTTCCGGACCGCCGCTGGACCCGCAGGTTATTTAAGTTATTTGGGGGTGGGGGATTTAATTTAAAGGGTCGGGGGTGGGTTTTAGGGGGTTTTAATGTGCCGGTTTTTCGATTTTTCGATTTTTCGATTTTTTAACGATTTTCACGATTTTTCACGATATTTTACCCCCCCCAAACGGCAACAATACGATTCCCTCCCCCTCCCAGCCGAAATCGATCGTTAAGACGATCGAGGACACGATTCACATCCCTAATATTAACAGGGATTCTGTGCTGTGACCTTTTCTAAAACCATGTTGATTATTATGTAATATATTGTTTTCTTCGATGTATTCTGATATTTGGTGTAGGACTACAGATTCTATAATTTTTGCAATGGGCAAAAGCCAAGGCCCAAAAAGCAGGAGCCACTGCCTAGGCCTGAGCCAATACTGGGGTTTCAGCTGAAACCCAAGCCACCCCCCCCCCCCCAAAACAATCACTTACCTGATCCGTCGGGTATCTGCAGAATCGTCAAGGCTGGGCCCGATGCCTGGGTCTCAATCCAGAACCAGGCCCGATGTCAGGGCCCAGCCTAGAGGCTGGGTCCCAATGCATGGGGCTCAGTCTAAGCCGGAGCCTGGGTCCAGGTGTCGGGACCCAACCTGCCCACTTCCATGGATACCCGACAGATCAGGGAAGTGATTGTTCAGAGGGAGGCTCAGGTCTCAATCGAGGCCCCAGCATCAGCCCGGGCCTAGGCCAAGACCACAGTGTTGCACTCAGGCTTAGGCAATGGCCCATGCCTAGGCCATGACCCTGAAATGTCACCATCTTCTGGGATGAATACCCTGGAGTTAAACTCAGCACGACCTCAGCAGACGGTATCAGTTGAAGAAGAAGAGAAGAGGACGTTGTCAAAGCTGCTCCAATGCCTGGGCTCAGAGTCTGGGCATGACCTTAAGCCAAGGCCCATGCACTGGAACCTGGCCTTCAGGTTGAGCTGCAGTGTTGGGCCTGGGTCCATGCCCTCACCTAGACCTCCAGACCTGGCCCTGGCATTAGTTCTTGGTCCAGGTCAATGCCCAGGTGTCGGGACCCAGTATCTGGGCTGGGCCCCAGCACTGGGCTTGGGTCTGCACTAAGGCTCTGGTATTGGAACCCAGCCTCCGAGTTCGAGCTGTGACGTTGTGCCTGGGCCCGGACTTTGGCCTCGGCTGAAGTCCAGGCATTGAGTTCTGGCCTCCAGGCTAGGCACCGGTGTTGGGCATAGGTCCAGGTTGATGCCCTGATATCAGGACCCAGCCTTCAGGTCAGGCCACAGCATCAGGCCTGGGTCCAGGCTCTGGCCTAGGCCAAGGTGTTGGACTTGCACAGACCAAGGTTGAGGTGGCCTACCATGTCCTTCGTCTAGGCAAGGCCGAGGCTTTAGCCTGGGCCTAGGCCTCACCAATGGATCCCCACCAGACTGGGTAAGTGGGGGCCAGAGGGAATTTTGGCCTCAGCATTTTCCAGGTAGGAGAGAGGGAGGTATGGGAGGCTCTGGGAGGCCCTGTTTTTGTTTTTTTTGTCCATTTTTTTTTTTTAATGTTTAATTCATTCTTTTTCTCAAGAATCAAATGAATTAAACTTTCCACTAACTAAATGTTGTGGGGAAAAAAAACCCAAAAACAAACCGATAAACAAAAATGAAAATATTTTCCCTGCAGACGCTTAGTCTCCATTCCTCATGCAATTTCCAGAGTTTTCTTAAAGTCGAAATTAGATTCAGCTAGTAACCGCCTCTGAATCTTCTCATCGTTTATGCCATCAAGGTGTCTCCAATTCCATTGTGCTCAAACAAATGATACAGTTCTGCGACATAGATTCTCAATGTCATTCACAGATGGAAAGAAAAACTGTTGAACCAAAATCACTGCACAATTTCAGATGGCAGGGAGTTGTAGTGATTGAAAACAACACTGATCAAGTCTGCCAATGTTTTAGCACTGAGTTTTTCTAACACTACCAAGCTTCTAATCAACCCATACTTCTTGGCTTCACAAACTCTCAGCAAAACAGCATGTTTTTTTCATCATTGTCAATACCATTAGCAACAGAATATTGGAAAAGCAGTCCACCTGATCCGCATCAAATCTCTTCATGTTTTTATAAGCGACCTTTATCCAAAAACAATAGTACTTGCAAGACTTAGCTGGTTTATCATCGTCGTCAGTGTTATTTTTTTATTTAAAGAGAATCTTTCTTCATATAGTTTTTAGTATGGCAGTCATCTTGGAAGACACATCCTACAATAAACCCCTTCCCTGGTAGAAAGAGAACTGGACCTTGCCTAGTAAAATATGTTCTAAAGGAATAGGTTTTACTTTACTATCACTAGGTAGCATGACCATTAACATCTATTGCAGCATGAAGCAGGAGCTGCTCAGAGAAATATTCTAGTGCTCTGGCCACAAGGACAAATGCACATCATAAGGAAGACTCAGGATCTGGGAGGGATGAATATGATATCAAAGCCAAAATTCATATTGTTCAGTCTTAGATTGGCCTTTAGACCAGTGAAAAGAGCAGGCTGGGAACAAGGAAGTGCTCCCAGCAATTAGAAGGCTGCCTAGCCATCTCTGCTATGGAACCTGAGCCTGTTGTGCTATTTTCTGAGCATTCATGCACCCATCATCAGTTTTTTAACCATGTCTGATCCCAACAAGTCCTATGCTCTATTGCTCCAGTCTCTACCGTGTTTCCCCGAAAATAAGACATCCCCCAAAAATAAGACCTAGTAGAGATTTTGCCGAATTCTTAAATATAAGACCTCCCCCAAAAGTAAGCCATCCCTTGTAAACAGGGGCGGATTGACCTATCGGGGGATCGGGCTTCCCCCGGTGGGCCGGTCAATCCTGTGACATCATTTTTTTTTTTTTTTTTAATAAAGTTTCCAAAGTATTAGGGGCAGACGCGAGCAGTGGTATCCCGAGGGGAGCCAATGCCCCCGGGTGCAAGGAGGCTCATGCGGCCACTGAGCCTCCTTGCCCGAAGAAAAAGATCGAGTTCAAACGCGCTGATGCTCTTTCTCCTTCCTGCCTGTGCGGCCCCGGAAGTAAACGTTGCCGGAGCCGCATGGGCAGGAAGGAGAAAGAGCATCAGCGCGTGCAGAAGAGGAGCCGCCGTGGGCTGCTGCAAATCCCAAGTCGCAGCGGCCCAAGAAGAGGAAGAGGCCCGGTAGCAGGGCCGAGGAAGAGGCCCGAGAAGTTCAGGGCCGCTGCAGAGCCCATCCTGCGGCGACCCGCGAAGAGGAGGCCCAGAGGTGAGAGAGAGGCTGAGGGTCTGTAGAGGGTGTGTGCGTGTATGAGATGAGTTGAGAGATTGTGTGTGGGAGTGAGGATCTGAATGTTTGCAGAGGCAGCATGTGAGAGCCTCTGTGTGTGTGAGAGAGACAGTGTGTGACGGTGAGAGCCTATGCTTGAGCAAGACAGCATGTGGGAGTGAGAGAGAGCCTGTGTGTGTGAGAGTCAGACAGCATGTGCCAGTGAGAGACTGTGTGTATGAATGATAATATGAGAGAGAGCATGTGACAGTGAGATCCTGTGTGTGTGTGAGAGAGACAAATGCATGTGAGAATGAGAACCTGACTGTGTGTTTGAGGGAAGAAGATGGAGAGAAAAGAAACAGAAAAAAAGACAATTTAAAAGGAATTGGCAAAAAAATAAGAAAGGGAAGGTGGAAAAAAAAAAAGCCTGTGCCAACCAATTAGAAAACTAACATCAGCCAGCAAAGGTAAAAAAAAAAAAAATTACTTTTTAGTGATTGGCACATGTAATCTTTGGGAATGTGCAAGAGTAGCACTTTCTCTATGCGGATCTCACAATGTACGAGATTAGCATGGAGGAAGTGGAAGCCCACGGAGCCTGCACAGAGGAGGCAGCAGAATGGGCTTCAGTGTCAGTAGCAGCAATCAGCGCCTCCCCAATAGCCATGTGGCAGCAGTGACAGTGGCAGCAAGCTTACTGACATCTGGGGATGGTGGCAGTACCAGTCAGGGGACCCCTTCCAAGCAGTGTGCAGAGGTTCAAAAGCAGCAGAGTCAGCCCAAGCTGACTACCATGAATGCTGCACACTCTTACCTCTCTCTGACAGCACACTGGTGAGGCATGGCTGACGCAGGGGCAGCCAGCAGCTCAACGGTATTAGACATCCCCTGAAAATAAGGCCTAGTGCATCTTTGGTAGCAAAAATTAATATGACACTGTCTTATTTTCGGGGAAACAGGGTAGCGCTTCTGCTCAGCAAGTCTGACTCTACTTGAGTCAGTGTGCAGTTCTGCAAGAGTTCCTATTTTGTTTTTTGTGAATTGTTATTACCGAATCTGGATCCATGAACAATTCTGACCAAAAGTGTCCAGATTCCAATATGATCTCTCTTAATAAGCCTGGTAGGAACCTAACAGAAGGGAAGACAGCCAATGAGACAAAGGCAATCCCTGCATTCCATAGATTGGCAAAAGCCAGACCTTGACAAATTTTCCTTATATCTATGAGCTAGTCAAAAAATTTAGATGCCAAGAGCTGAAAACTCTCTCAGCCTCATTGCCATCCCCTTAGAAAAGCTGAGGGCAGGGGTAAGAATGCTTTCCAAGGTAAATCTTCTGCATCTTCTTTAGGGCCTGATTTACTATGACTGTTCTCCCATTCGATTTCTATGGAAAAAAGAAAGTTAGCAACTCAGGCCCTCAATGTGCCTTGCTTCATCTATTGCCATGGCCTGAATCTCAATCAGTCTCCCCATCTCAACCCCCTCATTCCCATCAGTCTCTCTTTTTCTCTCTCTCAAACCCCCCCTCCCCAAACTGCACATTCCTACCAGTCTCCCCTTTCCTCTAAACCCCCTCATCCTCTCTCTTTCTCAATCCCCATTTAACCCACCAGCCTTCCTCTCGCTATCTCCCACCCATATCCCCACCAGTCTCCCTCTCTCTCAAACCCCTACCCATATCCACACTCGACTCTCGCTCCCTCTCAACCTTCACTCCTCCAGCCAGTCATCCTACGCATCACAACCACCCCTCTCCCCCCCCCCAGCTCTTCCTGTTCTATTCCACTGCAGCTCAATTAGGGTTCCCATCTCCATAAACTCCAGTGTAGGCTACCTTTTGTCTTGCTGATTTAATTATTAAAAATGCATTTATTATGTTCCCCTGCCATTCCTGCAGCTCAGCGTACTGTCTGCTTCACTCTTGAAAACTGACATCAAATCCCCTGCCTCAGCTTAACATTACTCAGCTCTCTGGGGTTGGCCTGCTGCATGAATCCTGCCTCTCCTCACTGTCACTGGCCTCGAGTCTCCATAGCCTGGATCCTATCACCACCACGCATCCCTGGAATATCTGTTTTCTGCCATTTAAGCACCATGCAGCTTTCAGTGAATTTAAATAATGCAGTATCCGAACTCCCACACTAGTCTCGCAAGACAGTGAGAGGCTGTTCTGGCAACATGTGGCAAGTGCTGTGATAAATATGAGGACATTTGGGACAGGAAAATCCTAGACACCATGGAGACTTGGTACAGGGATTTGTCAAATCATGCAGTAGGGACCTTCTGGTGGCTACAGCAACATAGCTGAAGAGTCTAACCAGGAATTAGAAAAAAGTTTCAAGTCTCATCCTGACAGCAGACGAACTAGCAATGTATGGATCCAACATAAAATTAATTTATAAGAGTCACACCAAGACTACACACAAGTCTGCATGGTTACGTCTGAAGTTGTGACTAAATAGCAAAAACAAAAGAACAGAAGATTTGCCATACTGGGTCAGACCAAGGGTCCATCAAGCCCAGTATCCTGTTTCCAACAGTGGCCAATCCAAGTCATAAGTACCTGGTAGGTAGGATCCCAAAAGATCAATAGATTCCACGCTTCATGTGGTACTGAGAGAGTAATCTGAGATATTATGCTTTTTAGACAGAATGCAACAAGAAAGAACCTTGCTGAAAAACACAAAATATGGTCCAAGTTATCTTGTTCAATACTATCATGTAACAAAAGCCACCAAAAGTTAACAATTTTTGTCAGAAAATGTTGTAAGTCTGCAGTAGGGATGAATTGACCCAAAAATTATAAAAGCAATGAGGTCCATATTCAAAAGCATTTAGCCGGCTAACTCATCTTAGCCAGCTAAATTAATATTTGGGCGCATATCTGGATAAATTAGGGGCATTCCATGAGTGGAAGGACCAAAGAGCTGACCTAAAAGGTGGCTATAGTTAGCTGGATATCTGTAAGATAGCTGGCTATTTTTAATTCAGCAGTTTTATTATTGAATATGCACCTCAAAGTTAGGCCTGGATTCTCTAAGGTTGCAGACCTTAGGGAATCCGGCGATAACGGAAGATGGCGGGGGGCGAAGCGGGGGATGGTCCTGCGATAGCCAGCAGCGATCGCACATCCGCGGTGCGATCGCTGCCGGCTTTTGTGTCGAATAACTACACCATAAAAGGTGTAGTTATTCAGCGCGAAACTGGCAGCGATAAGGAATCTTACCTTTCACCACCAGCAATGTGTCTGCAGTGTCGGCCCCGACTCCTCCTCCTCCGGAGCCAACTCCGCCCCGAGCTAGCGATAGCGTTAGAGAATGACCCCCTTAGTTGGATAAGTTTATCTCACTAACTGTGATAGCTGGACTATGTCTGAATATGGACCTCAATATTTCGGCAGCTCAGAAATAGTTTATGTAATAGTGTTCTGTTGAACTTGATAGAATACTTAGCACATAGCAAATTTATTTTTAAGACTCTCCAATTCACAGCCTTTTAAATTTATTTTCAACAACTTTTCAATAATTAGCCATAAAGTGGTTTGTGAATACCTCAGAGCCAGATTCAATATAAGAAAAACATTGCAAAGTAGAAATGAGTTATGTTGGACTTCGATGCTCTTAATATGAGCAGGGATGCTTATATTTAATAGAGATGTGCCTCGTTTTTAGGTATCGGTTCAGGCTTCGGTTAGCTGCTTCGTGTAAAAATTTAGTTTTCTCACGTGTCTTTTTTTTTTTTTTGACAAAATGAGTTAGTGCGCACTAACGGGCATACTGTGCACTAGCTCGGCGTTAGTGCGCACTATCGTGACGTTAGTGCGCACTACCAAAAAGTGCAACTTAAAAGTTAAAATGTATCAATTTATGAGGAGTTTGTTAGCTAGAGGTATGGTTCTGGGTTCCCACTGGTTCGCTCCACCTTGAAGACAGCCAATGGGAATGTAGAACCATTACTTTAAGTCATCTGGCGTAGTGCGCACTAACTCACGGTAGTGCGCACAAAGGCATAATGTGTGCGCACTAACTAAAGTTAGTGTGCACTAATTTGAGCATGCTCTGTGGGGTCCCCAGGGGCCATGTTGCTTCTACTACATGCACTAACAAATCTACAGACACTGACAGCAGAAGTGCAGTGCAAGCAGACTGACTCTGTCTTGATCTTGACTCTTGGAACAACAGAACATAGCTGAATTTCTACCACTGTAAGTACTAAGTAGTATATAAGGGTTTTTTTTAGTTTTTCTACATATTATATAGTTATACTTTACTAGTTACTTAGTTTGTTTAGTTATATAGTTAGTTATAGTTATTTTAGTTAATGCAATTTTTTTCAGTAAAGTAGCATAAAATAAAAATAATATTAAATGAAGTTACATTAGGGGAAATTAAAAGTTTAACCCACAAAGTACTTCATTTTATTTTATGCTAGTTTAGTGAAAAAATAAGTTTGACACAGCAGAGACTGTCAGTGTCACCAGTGAGGGGGGAGGGAGGATGGTGAAGGGTGAGACAGCTCCCTCCCTGCATTACTAGTGTGAGGCTGGCTTCACAGGAGGGGGAGCTGCCTGGCCCCTCACTCTTCCCCTCCCCCATATCCCAGTCAGTGAATGTGTGGGTGAGGGGGGAGGATAGTGAAGGGTGAGACAGCTCCCTCCCTGCATAACTAGTGTGAGGCTGGCTTCACAGATTGGGGGAGCTGCCTGGCCCCTCACTCCTCCCCTCCCCCATATCCCAGCCAGTGAATGGTGTGTGGGTGAGGGGGGGGAGGATGGTGAAGGGTGAGACAGCTCCCTCCCTGCATTACTAGTGTGAGGCTAGTTTCACAGATGGGGGGAAGCTGCCTGGCCCCTCCTCCCCTTCCCCATGTCCCAGCCAGTGAATGGTGTGTGGGTGAGGGGGAGGATGGTGAAGGGTGAGACAGCTCCCTCCCTGCATTACTAGAGTGAAGCTGGCTTCGCAGATGGGGGGAGCTGCCTGGCCCCTCACTCCTCCCCTCCCCCATATCCCAGCCAGTGAATGGTGTGTGGGTGAGGGGGGGGATGATGGTGAAGGGTGAAGGGTGAGACAGCTCCCTCCCTGCATTACTAGTGTGAGCTTCTGAACAAACAGCTGTCCTAAAGCACATACTTTTTTTTCATCTTCTTTTTTATTTTCTCATGGTAGGATGGAACGTGAAAGGGAAGATTCTGACTCCCCCCCACCGTCCTCCTCCAAGGTGGCAGCTTCCAAAAACAGGTCCAGGAAGCCCTGCTTTACCCAGGCTGATGTGGACCTCCTGGCTCTGCTGATCCTTCTGGATGAGAGGAACATCTACACCCCCCCAGGCAGCAGGCCTGGGGGGGGTGTAGAAGAAGAAAGCATAATCATGAAAAAAAAAAACCTTCAGAAATGTACAACTGCTGGGTGCTCAGTTTTCTTTTTTTATTAGGATTTCTTAAGGTCTTTTATTTGTTCCACATGATTCTAATTTCTTAGTCTAGTACTACTAGTAGTTAGTTACTGTAGTCTGTTAGTACTTTACTATTAGTATTATTGCTATGAACAACAATACTGGGACTGGCAGAATTACAGGCATTAAAATACATTCTCTGCTTTAAATGGGCTCCTAGGACACATGGAAAATTTTGGTATCAAAGTGTATCTTTTCTGCAATCTGCATACATTACCAGTACACAGCCACACACACACTCCAGGGTGTGTATAGTTTTTTTTAATCAATGTATTGCTACAGTAGTGGGATATAACAGGTATAGCTACCTACTACTAGTAGTATAGCTACCTACTACAAGTAGTAGCTAATAAGCCTGATATCACATTAGTAGCCAGTAGCCACTAGCAGTAGCTAGCAACCTCTCTGTGCACTGTAAGTGCAATTTAATATTGCATTGGCCTGAAATTCTTTCATACTTCATTCACACAATCATGCCGTCGGAGATGGACGCTGAGGCAGAGGAACCCAGCGAGGACTTGCCTGCCTCGGAGGTGGACACTGGGGGAAAGGAGCCTAGGAGTGAGAAGCCTGTGTCGGAGACGCAGCAGAATGGAGTGTTCATGTCTGGTGACTCCCGGACTGGCTTCTCCTGGGGGCCACAAGAGGCAGCAGCGGCCAGCGGCAGTGTAACTGCCAGGCGCCCCAGCTAGCGATGCGGGGGGCACAGCTGCATAGAGCCATATGTCGTGTACCCACGTTGGACATTGCCTGCTTCCTGCTCTGTGACATTGCAGCAGAACATCACCCCCATCTGCTCCATGGTAGCTTGCCGCTGCTGCCGGGGATGAGGAGGAGGAGACTGCTGCTTCTGCAGATGCACACAATCTGTATCTTCTTTAGTACTGCTACTTTCCTTCTGTGGCTGCTTCCCTGTTGTTTTACTTGAAGCCTGGGCAAGCATGGTGGGACCAGCTTCTTCTGCAAGCAACAGTGCTCTATGCTCTCTTTCAAGGTGATATTTTATGTTGCTGTTAGTAAGATGTCCAATAATTCTTCCACGGCTCACCATCTTTTTACAATATCTTTTTACCATCTCTGGTCAGCCACAACATGATAATGATTCCAAATCCTAGATGTTCTTGTACTATTCCTTACTATAGGCTGGAAACTTGTTGTCATTTTCATACTACTAGAAATAGTAGTAGTAGTAGTAGTTTTAGTCATGTGCGGATGTTCAAATGGTGTAGGGGACAGGGTATCATCAATACTGCTGGCACTGGCAGTAGTTGTTTGTTTTGCAATCTGACTAGTAGCAGTACTAGTCATTCTCATTGGTGTTTTTGCAATCTGATTAACATTGCTGGTGTTCTCCTCCTCCTCAGAATGTTTACTAGCCAAGAACCCTGATCATCAACATTCTCCTCCTTCTCCTCTTCCTCAATATCTGATTCATCATCATCATCATCCAAGACTTTCTGTAGCACCATTCTTTCATCTAAGAATTTCACCTTTTCCTCACATTTTGCTCCTTCCTTCCCCTGCAACAAGTTTCCCTTTCCTTGTGCTTCTACATCCTCTTTCTTCTCAAAAAATCACAGTTTTTTTTCCTAGGGACTGGCAGACAGCTCTTTCCGGTAGCACTAGCACTAGCATCACGTTTTTTTCCAGAGGGTACTGGTAGTGGCATGATGATCCTGAGGTCAAAGGATATAATAAATCTAGTAGATTAAACAAGTTAATAAATTAGTTTGGTATTTATTTTTTTAAACTTTATTGAGCTAATAGCTATAGGCTAGCCCCAGACCACAGGACAAAGAAGGATATAGTGATTATTTATTAATTGTCAGTGAGTGACACTGACAATTGATAATTTGATATAGTATATAGGGGTGTGCATTCGGATTGACCGCATTAGTAAAACGCAACTCATATTTTTTTTTTACTTAAAAAATTGATTCGACATAAACGATCGGATTTCCCACATATCGAACATAGATATGTTCGATATGTGGGAAATCGCGATTGTTGAGCCAAAATAAAAATATAAACCCCCTCACCCTCCTTAATCCCCCCCCCCCCCCCGACTTACCACAACTCCCTGGTGATGGAGCGAGGAGTGAGGACGCCATTTCTGCAATCCTTGGCGAGAAGCATGTGACGTCGGTGGCACGTCGAGTGACGCGGCGTCACGTGATTCCCGGCTCGTTCGCGCCGGATGGCACGTTCGGCCCAAAAAGAACTTTTGGCCAGCTTGGGGGGGTCAGGAGGCCCCCCCAAGCTGGCCAAAAGTTCTTTTTGGGCCGAACGAGCCGTCCGGCGCGAACGAGCCGGGAATCACGTGACGCCGCGTCACTCGACGTGCCACCGACGTCACATGCTTCTCGCCAAGGATTGCAGAAATGATGTCCTCACTCCTCGCTCGATCACCAGGGAGTTGTGGTAAGTCTGGGGGGGGGATTAAGGAGGGTGAGGGGGTTTAAATTTTTTTTTTGCACATATGTACATATACCCAACTCATTGGATTTTTTTTATGTCCATATTGGCCGCAAGTGGGACCCCCTTTCGGACATAAAAAATATGAACATAAAATTTTGCTCTGCACATCCCTAATAGTATATATATTATATTGCAATTGCAGTATTATATATTTACCATGCATTGGCCAGAGCATCAAATTGCAGCAGACTGAAACTAGGCTGCAGTAACTCACTCATTACATTAGCCTCCTGGCAGTGGCTGGCTACTAGGCTAGGCTACTGGCAGTGGCTGTTCTGTTAATGCTACATGCAAGCATTGAGGTTAGCAGTTGTGGCACTGCAATCCTATTCCTATTTCCTATCCTTTTCAGGCCTATTCTGTTCTTTGGACTAAAATAACTTCTCCCTCCCACTTCAAGTCTTACCCATAAGGGATTCCCTATCTAACACTTCTCCTTACCTCCCATCCCACAAATCTCACACACAGGGGCAGAAGCCAAGCACAAGCATCAAAGGGATGACAGGCCATGCATAGTTGGTATCCAGGGAAAGTCTGCAACTTCCAGCCTCATATTTCTGGAAGAACTTACATTACATGAATCCCTGAAAAAAGCAAGAGTCCCTGCAGACTTCTACAATAGTGGGAAAAAATACTGAACTGGGACATGCCACCCCCAGGAATGGAAACTGGATGATACACCTGAGAGCAGAGCAGAGACATGAGCTGGAATCAGACTCACAGGACAGGAAGCTTACTAACAGATATATAAAAAAAAGAGCCAGCTCCTAGAACATGTTAAGATGAAAGTATTTTTAGATATATAGCCCAAGGCCTCAGAGCAGATACATAATATAGGATATTGTATGTATAGACACCTATTGGCCAATTGTGGGTTTAGTAGTAGAATTGATATACTATACTAGTATTGACTCACTGGCTTTAATAGCTAGCCACTAGCCCAGTGACACTAGGCTAATAGCTTAGCTATCTATAATAAATCTAGTAGATTAAACAACTTAATACATCTATATAATATTAATAAATATAATATTATATAATATGATAAAATATAAATCTACTAAAACGCTACTGCTGCAATGCACAGAAAGCACCTACCTTGTCCTTTACAAGCACTGCTGCTCATGCCTAGGCTAGGATAATGCTGCAAAGTGCTCACTCAATTTGAAACAGAAAAAGTAGCAGTACTAGCTAGCAAGCTCACTGGTAGTGGATGGCTATTGACTGCTAGCTATAGGCTACTGTGCCTACTGGCTGGCTTGTATCAGCTAGCTAAGCTAGCTGATACAAGCTGTATTAATAAAGACTGTATTAACTGTCAATCAACAGCTGCAGCTAATGACTGATTGAATAAAGAGCTGATGTTTTCTCCTCAAACCCACAAAACAAAAGCAACACACAAGCAGAGCACCCCTTATTATATAGCTATTATAGCTAGTGACTAAAAGTAGAAGGGAAAATAAACCTATAATTGGCCAATTCAAAAATGATGCATATGAATAATGTATATATAATGCAACAACGACCCCCTTTCTAAAATGCAGCACAGGGATTGGCAAATTCAAAACATTTCATCTGTCAGTGCCTGGTAACAGAAGAATAAACAAATTCTAGTCACATGACTGATGACATAATCACAATAATCACATCATACTACAGTAGGATTAGAACTTTTGTCAAGCTAACCCACATTCCCATTCCCCATCGCGCCCCCCATATAAAACAATCTGTAAAAAAAAACAGCACCTCAGCTGTTAGTAACCTTGGTAACATGAATAAATAACAAGAAGACAACCAATAGGAATACATATTCATCCCTAAATTGACAAAAAGTTGTCAATTTAGTATCATTTTATATTACTGCACACTAACAGATATCAATGCGCACTGTCATACACGTAGTGCGCACTGACACAGAGGCACTGCGCACTATAGTGTGGCGGCATTTACTGCGCACTAAGTCCCCGGTACTGCACACTAATGGATATTCCATGCGTACTAACGACAGTGCGCGGTAATTCAAAAACCGACTTTAACCTGAAAATTTGTGGAAATGTGATTCTTTTTTTGCGATTGCCGAACAATGACGAACTAGACAATGTTGTTGACATTGTCTAATTCGCGAAAAATGAATGCACATCTCTAATATTTAATGCAATCCATGTCAGAAGAGAAGTAGCATGGACTACATGAATCCCAATCCCAGGTCAAAGGTGGTCTGAATCTAAACCAAACTGTTTTTCACAACTCATGTCTACTGTGAGCATGGCAACAAGACCTTCGAGCAGAAACAATAATGAGAGTAACACAGAACAGAGACTAACAGTAAATCTAATTGCAGCGGAAAGTTAAGCTCATCAGCTGTAAATTTACAGCTATAGCATACCCTTTGTTTACCTAACTTTGTCTATGGCACTGATTGTATGTCTGAGAAGAGCTTACAGCTCAGATCTGTGAAGAACTAAATCAAAGTTATGTATGAGTTACTTCCAGGAAAAATCTCTTCCAGCACCCCCCAACTCCCCAAAGTTATCAGAATTTAATAATTAAACAATAGTGCTCATGGCTAGCAGGAGACCCTACTTACAATCCATACTATGAGCTAAAGACAAAAGCACTTGCAGAGCTCATGATTAATTGTAGATGGGGCATGCCTTATTGTCCCAAAACTTCTCATCAGTAGTGTATATTGCAACGTATCCTATGAAAACCATTCAATAAAGAAAGTTATAGTGAGACATCAGAAGACAACCTATCTAAAAATAAAAAAATAATGGATGTTCCATTTGTTTCAATATGGCAAATCTCACAAGCCAAAGCAATCATTCCTTTAAAAGGCTGTCCTTGTAGATAAATGCAACAAAATATTAGGGATGTGAATCGTTTTAGGACGATTAAAATTATCGTCCGATAATTTTAATATCGTCTTAAACCGTTATGGAACACAATACAATACAGATTCTAACGATTTATCGTTATAAATCGTTAGAATCGTGAGCCGGCACACTAAAACCCCCTAAAACCCACCCCCGACCCTTTAAATTAAATCCCCCACCCTCCCGAACCCCCCCCCCAAATAACTTAAATAACCTGCAGGTCCAGCGGCGGTCCGGAACGGCAGCGGTCCGGAACGGGCTCCTGCTCTGAATCTTGTCGTCTTCAGCCGGCGCCATTTTCCAAAATGGCGCCGAAAATGGCGGCGGCCATAGACGAAAAAGATTGGACGGCAGGAGGTCCTTCCGGACCCCCGCTGGACTTTTGGCAAGTCTCGTGGGGGTCAGGAGGCCCCCCACAAGCTGGCCAAAAGTTCCTGGAGGTCCAGCGGGGGTCAGGGAGCGATTTCCCGCCGCGAATCGTTTTCGTACGGAAAATGGCGCCGGCAGGAGATCGACTGCAGGAGGTCGTTCAGCGAGGGTTCCGGCGCCTCGCTGAATGACCTCCTGCAGTCGATCTCCTGCCGGCGCCATTTTCCGTACGAAAACGATTCGCGGTGGGAAATCGCTCCCTGACCCCCGCTGGACCTCCAGGAACTTTTGGCCAGCTTGTGGGGGGTCTCCTAACCCCCACGAGACTTGCCAAAAGTCCAGCGGGGGTCCGGAAGGACCTCCTGCCGTCCAATCTTTTTCGTCTATGGCCGCCGCCATTTTCGGCGCCATTTTGGAAAATGGCGCCGGCTGAAGACGACAAGATTCAGAGCAGGAGCCCGTTCCGGACCGCTGCCGTTCCAGACCGCCGCTGGACCCGCAGGTTATTTAAGTTATTTGGTGGGGGATTTAATTTAAAGGGTCGGGGGTGGGTTTAGGGGGTTTTAATGTGCCGGTTTTTCGATTTTTCGATTTTTCGATTTTTAACGATTTTTAAACGATTTTTCACGATATTTTACCCCCCCAAACGGCAACAATACGATTCCCTCCCCCTCCCAGCCGAAATCGATCGTTAAGACGATCGAGGACACGATTCACATCCCTACAAAATATTAATTTTATGATTTTTAATGTTTCTCAAAGATATAAGCCCTGCTGTCAGGGAAATGAAAAAGCAATAAGCCTTATGACCTGCCAACATTGGAGCATAACCAATTAGTTGATTTTGTCTTTCCATTTTCTGAAGTCCAAGGGAGGAATCTTCAAGCAGATTTTTTTAAACATTACTCTGTTGTTGTAATCCTAAATGTTGTTCACACTAGAAATTACGTGATAATGATCTTTTTTGGCCTTTTCTAAACCAGTTCATTATTTATTGCTCTATTACAATATCAACTTATTTATCACAAAAAAAAAACGAAGCAAATAAAACTCCAAATGTATGTGACTCATGGTGCATATAGAAATTAAACTGCTGCAAAGAAATATACTATTCAGTTTTCCATTTTTACCTTCATATTTTACACCTTTCAGTAATACAGATTGTTTCCCCTGTGCAGTGCTTTGCTTTTTGAAATTCCTATAAAATATAGTGCAATAAAACTATAATTGGAAAATATTTTGAACTCTCCCAGTAGCCTAGAAAACTCTGCACTTATATGAATAATTGGTTAACTTTCTCCACCTCAAAAGACTTGTGTCCATAAATTGTTTATTTCTATAAAAAATGTATGGCAGCATGAAGAGTACAGTAGACATGAACACGAATGCAGTGCATGAAGACCAAAATGCAAATTATCAAGAATTCTGCATTTGAAAATAAAAGTATCCAGATGTTTTTTGTCATCACTGTAGAAATAAACCAATTTCATACAGATAGTTTCAGGTTATTTCAAACAATAAAATAATTTGTCCTCACTCCAATTATTGAAACAAAATCAAAAGAATATTAAGCCATCTATTCCATCAATGAAAATAATGAAAGACATCTTTCAAATGTCTCTCCAACAGGGTACGTTGCTATGTCCTTTTCAACTATATTTATCCATCTAGCATACAAGAAAGAGCACAGTTTTGCAGTCCCCATAACTGAAATGTGCACATTTCAAATTAGATTAGATGGAAAATCAACCGAGTCCCCAAAATCTGGGACTAGCTGGACTTAACTGTCAAACTCCTTCCATGCACCCTCCTTCACAAATTGTAACCGCCCATCAAATGCTGAGAAGAAAGACACAATGAAAATTCTAAACAAACAAGGGCCACAGTTTTATTAAAGTTCCCATAAACAGCACGAAAACCTGAGCTAGACAAGTAATACGAACCTCTGCTTCCCCCCACCACATGCCTGGGTAGCCCATCCACTACATCTCAATAAGACAGCGCCAACTTCAGCCCATCTAGGACTTCAGGCATATCCAATGGAGCAGCACCGCTTTCTGGATCCTTTCAGGTGTGACATCCCCCATCACACTGACTGCTGCTCTCTGGTGTGATAGCATCCCCCTAAATTGTACCAATGGCTTACACTTATTCTGATCTACTTCCAATCAATCTTTGTAATCCACGTAGAACAATTTATTGATTGTATCAGAATATTCTAATTTTACATAAATAAATAAATAAATATGCAGTTAAACTGACACGCATACGACCCATTCCAGTGAAAGTTTGCCTGGACTGAGAGGAGGTGCACCTGGGGGAAGAGTTGGGGAGAGATTTGAACTTGCGCACAAACACTTGAATTTTAAAAAGTATGTCCATACATTTTCAGGTTAAATTTGTGCACATAATTAAGCGCAGGTGTAACTTGAAAAGGTAGATTTCATGGGATAATTTTCAATATAGACCTTTGCATATAAATCCACTTTGAAAACTGGTGTAACTTATGCATGTACGGTATTTGCAGATATTTTTTTTTTTTAATGAATGATGTTACAAAATTACCTAAAATGTTTTCAGAAATCTCAAGCATTGTACTAAACCATGTTCAGTTTTGCAGACTTGGCTAATAGTGTACATTATTTCTGATGACATACATTATTTGACATTTTAGTGCGCAACATCACATTTGCAATAGATTAATGAGCTGCAGAGATGCAAAAACATGCAAAGCAACTCATTAGCAGGTAAATAAACTACATACTATGTGAACTTTACAAGCCATTTTTTCAATTAAAAAAAATAATATACCCCAATCTACATATAGATTTTTAAAAGAAAGGGTGAAAGTAAATCCCTTTGAGGGATTCTACAAGCCAGTTTTGTTCATTTATCTTTTCATACAGGCCGATACAGTAAAGTTCGTGGGAGAGTGGGCGAGCGCCTGTTCTCCCGGCGCATGCACAGGCCATTGTCCTATGTGCGTGATTCAGTAAAACAAAATATTTAAATTAGGGCCCGCGGTAAAAAGAGGCGCTAGGGACACTAGCGCGTCCCTAACGCCTCTTTTTGGACAGGAGCGGAGGCTGTCAGCGGGTTTGACAGCCGACGCTGAATTTTGCCGGTGTCAGTTCTCGAGCCTGCTGACAGCCACGGGTTCGGAAACCGGACACCGGCAAAATTGAGCATCCAGTTTTCAACCCGCGAGCCGCAGGCTGATTTAAATTTTTTTTATTTTTAACTTTTTTTAACTTTTGGGACCTCCAACTTAATATCGCCATGATATTAAGTCGGAGGGTGCACAGAAAAGCAGTTTTTACTGCTTTTCTGTGCACTTCCCCAGCACCGGCAGAAATTAACGCCTACCTTTGGGTAGGCACTAATTTCTTAAAGTAAAATGTGCGGCTTGGCTGCACATTTTACTTACTATATCGCGCAGGAATGACTAATAGGGCGTCCAAATGCCGGTTAACAGTGCTCCACTGGAGTGCACTGTACTTTATTGGCCTGATAGATATTAAACAACATTTAGCTAAAAGCTTTTGTGGCCGAATACCTAGCTAAATCTATCCACTTAAAATGACAATGGGTAGATTGAGGGATCCTATTTGCATGGCCAGGTTTACCTGGATAAATTAATCCCTTTAGTACCACTGAATATCACACTAACCAGCTAAGGGGGTCATTTACAATGGTGCAATAAGGCCTTAAATGAACCAATTTCATGCAAATTAAGGTCTTCTTTGTCTTCTCACATGTAATGTAATGTACACCTTGGGACAAAATAGCATAACAAATTATTACAGCTTTTCATTTTGTATTATGTTGTTTTTTGACAAAATAACATGTGAAAATCAGTATTTTTTCAGCCTCTCCCAGACATACCAACAGAGGCCTGCACAGATTTAATTTAAGATGAAAATTTGTGCTATGTTATCTCACCATAGTTTGATGGTACCCTGTTATAGAGTCCATCCAGCTAGGGTGAGAGAACATAGTAGAAATGGTATTTTTGTGAGAATTTCCTCACTTCAAATGACGTAAAATCTTCACCAAGGTGTACTGTGCTGTTCGTACATCTCACTCTACATGAGAAACTGGTCTGTAAACCCTAAACCACTACCAACATCTCACCTTGACCTATTAGATGGCCCTCCTATAGAGAAATAAATACTCCACTACTATGAGGGCCTTGTAGATAGTCACTCTCAGTCTGTCTCTCTCTCCCTCTCTCTGTGCGAAAAATAGGGATTATTGCAGCATGTGATAAGTTTTCTGCACCACACAATACTGCCAATGCAAAGCAGTATGTTATCACATGGTGCAGTAATTCTAAAATTTCCCTAAACACATCCCCTTTTCTTATTGCTGGCATTATCAATGCATTATTAACACATTTTGATGAATCTAGGGTAGGAGAATTAACAGAAGCCATGAATCTGTGCTGTCGGAGCCAAAAGCAATTGTGCATAAGTAAGTTTTTAGTTTTTTCTTGAATTCTTTCTGATTAGTTATGAGTCTAAGTGCAGTCAGGGTAGAATTCCAGAGCAGAGGACCAGCCACAGAGAAAGCGTGTTTCCTGGTAATTTCTAGTCTGGCAGTTTTGATCGTAGGAACCTTAAGAATGTTTTTGTCAATTGATCTTAAATGACGATGGGGCTGATAGAGACATAGAGAAGTATATAACCAGATGGAGGATGGATTATGGATTAAGTTGAAGATTATTAATAGAATTTTATATTGAATGTGTTGCGGTCTCTACCGCTTCCCTCCACTTAGGGCTCAAACCCGCCTACCTCCATTTCAGGAATCACCGCATTCCACCCGCTCTGGACCCCGGGGGCTTCTCTCACTCCACGTGGTGGCCGCCATTACGTGCCTGCTTCTCGTCAGTCTCACGCGCAAGGGCGCCCATCTTGAGCGCTCAACTCCCGGAAGCCTGGCCCCGCCCGTGCTGCTGACGTCACGCCAAAGCCCCGATATAACCGGCGCTCAAACTCTCTCTCATCGCCTTGCAACGAGGTTCACAACTCCATAGTTGTTCTTAGTTGCGTTCCTGGTGATCTCCACGTTTCCTGCTTCTGACTCCGGTTTGCTTCCGACTCCGCTTCAGGCTGCTGCCTGCCTCTGACCCCGGTTTGCCTCTGACTCCGCTTCTGCCTGCTGCCTGCCTCTGACCCCGGTTTGCTTCTGACTCCGCTTCTGCCTGCTACCTGCCTCCGACTCTGGTTTGCCTCTGACCCCGCTTCAGCCTGCAGCCAGCCTCTGACCCCGGCCTGCTTCCGCTTCAGCCTACAGCCTGCTTCAGCCTCCGGTTTGCTACCGACTCAACTTCAGCCTACAGCCTGCTTCAGCCTCCGGTTTGCTACAGACTCCGCTGCTGCCTGCTGCCCTGCCTTCAGCCGGCCCTCGGCCCTGTACAGCCGGTCCCCTGCTTCCCGGGTACCTTGGACTTCCTATCCTTCCTGTTTGCTCTGGTCCCGGTCTAAGCCTATCTCAGCCCCTGGACTTTCTGCCTCTATTCCAAGTCCCGAGGTCCCAGTGCCTTACGGGCTCCTCCTAGGGGGTTCCTGGTTCCCGGGTGAACACCTCCTGCTTGTGGCTCCGCCCCCTGGCCTACCCTGTCACCCTAGGTAGGCCGGCCCAAGGGTCCACTATCTCGCCAGCAGTGTCCAACTGCAGCAGAATGCATTATTTAATAGGTAACCAGTGGAGATCCAGGAGGACTGGGGAGATATGTTCTTTCATTTTGGTGTCTGTGAGGAGGCGAGCTGCAGAATTTTGTATGAGTTGTAATGGGTGGATTGTTGAGTTTGGGAGACCAATATATAGAGAGTTACAATAATCTAGACCAGCTAGGATGAATGCCTGAAGTACAGTTCTAAAGTCTGCTGGGAAAAGAAAAGGTTTTAGTCTTTTTAGAAGATTTAGTTTATAGAATGAGGTTTTTACAAGTTTGGATATATTTTCTGTCATGGATAGTTTGGAGTCAACAATAATACCTAAGTTTCGAGCATGAGTTACTATTGATATATTGTGATTATCAAATGTGAGATGTGAAGGTGGGCTGCATAAAGATTTGGGGATGGTTGATAAATGGATTAATTCAGCTTTTGCTGGATTTAGTTTCAATCTATTGTGGGACAGCCAGGTTTTTATAATATCTAAATAGAATGTAATTAGTGAAAAGGTATGAGTCCAAGAAGAGGTATATGGAATAAGTAGCTGTATATCATTCGCATAGATCTTCAAATCTATGCCCAGTCAGAATATCACAGTGGTAAAAGATAGATATTGAATAACGTTGTGGATAAAAATGAGCCTTGGGGGCTCTAGTAGTGGTGGTGTACCAGTTAGAATGGTAAGAGTCTAAAATAATTTTTTCTGGACAGTCAGAGATGAAAGATATGAACCACTAGAGAACAGTGTCTTGGAGCCCTATAAATTGAAAACTGGCAAGAAGTAATTCATGGTTTAAAGCATTGGAAGCTGTGGCAAGATCAAGGAGGATAATGATATAATCAATGTTGGTGTCACAGCTACTGATAATTGTGTCAAAAGCTGAGAGAAGCAGAGTTTCTGTGCTATGCCCTTTCCTGAAACCATATTTGTTTGGATGTAGGATATTATTATCTGTGATATATTTAGTTAATTGATGGAAAACAGAAGATTCAAATACTTTGGCCAAAGTTGGTAAAAAGGCTATGGGATGAAGATTCAGAGGGTTATAAATGTCAGATGTTGTTTTTTTGGGTATAGGTGTTATAGAGGTTTGTTTGAGGATATCAGGAAATTTTCCAGTGTTGAGGGATAAATTGACTAGTCACGCTATAGATGAGGAAATAAAGTCTCGGCTGTCCTTTAAAAGTTGACCTGGGCATAGGTTATATGGTGAATTTGATACTTTTTGCTTGGTAAGCAAACGTGAGACAGTAGAGGCGTCAATTTCAGAAAAAGTGGACCAAGAATAGGATAAAGCAGGCAGATTTATTTTTGGATTTGGTAGGTGAATTCTGAGGGAAATTTTAACAAGTTTTTCTTGGAAATGATGGACAATTTTATTACATAAATCATTTGAAATATTGTTGTGAAAAGTGTTTTTTTTTTTTAAATATTAGAGATTTTACAATGTTAAATAAGATTTTTGAATTACCATTGGCCATTTTTATTTTATTTGCATAATAAGAGTTTTTAGTAGAGTCGATTTCTTTTTTTGTATTTTTTTGAGTGAATAATATAGACAGTTTTATTTTCTGGAGTTGGATTCTTGCACCAATGGCGTTCAAGGCATCTTAAGGTAATTTTCAATCGTTGCAGGGTTGGTGAAAACCAAGCAGAGATGGGCTTGGCTCTGATAGTGCATAGTATTTTAGAAGCTACCAAGACTTGGAAGAGTTCCAGATACTTATGGACTGGTCAATGTCATTACCAAGGGCCATGGTAAGATTTGGGAGCAGAGCATTTGCAAAAGTTTCAGGGTCAAGACATTTTCTTTTATACATTTTTTTGAGTCTAATAGGACTGTTCTACAATTTACTCTTGAGCTTACCATTTGCAAATATTAGGAAGTGGTCAGACCAAGAGACTTGATGGGTTAATGCAGAGAAATTTAGATGGGAGGGATTGTAGAAAATCAGATCTAAAGTGTGTCCTTTTATGTGTGTTGGCATGTCCATGTTTCAGTAATCATGACAGCGTCTGGGGATTGAGAAGAAATTAGATTGTAGATAATTGGTACTTTTTTTCTTATAGATTGTGCATTAAAAATTATGAGGGAAATAGAGGCAATTACTAGTATTGTGGAAACTTTAAATGTGGATATAATAGTAATCAGAGATGACTTGCCAACTGTATGAGAACTTCAATAATTGGTGGCAAGATCTCCATATTTTCCATTACCCATAGTAGTTGGTATGTGCATGGTTAAGAGGAGGAATAGTACCAAATTACAACTAGATAGGAAATTTAGAAAAGAGGTGAGTGTTAGGCCTTCAGATAGGGTTAGATAACAAGAGGTTGTCACAGGGGTGCAGAAGTGTACACAAAGGGGTGCGCCCCTTTGTCGCGCTCCTTCAGCTTGTGACACACCAGCATGTGCTGCCTCCAGCATCATGCACATTCTTTTATTCCGGCGCCCAATTGATGATGTCACTGAGAGGGTGGGGCTGTGGGATAGGCTTCGCAGATTGGAGCAGGACAGCAGACTGCGCAGCGGGAGAAGGAATCGTCAGGGGTAACGGTAGCGAAGGAAGCAGTTGCCTTCCATAGACTATTTGGAAAGGTGAGGATTTAGTGCTGGCCGAGATGTGGGAGTTGAGAGTGAACTCGGCCCAAGGTAATAGTGCAGCCCAGTCACTCTGTTGAAGGTTGACATAAGCACGGAGGAATTGTTTCAGGGTACGGTTAGTTCTCTCCGATTGGCCATTTGCTTGTGAATGGTAGTCAGTGGTAAAGTCCAGTGAGATATCAAACATTTTGCAAAGGGCTCTCCAAAACTTGGCAGTGAATTGAGTACCACTGTCTGAGACTAGATGCTTGGGGAAGCCCATGGAGCCGAAAGATGTTTTAGACAAACAGTTGTGCGAGTTGCAGAGCGGATGGCAAGCCTGGCAGTGGGACAAAGTGTACCATTTTGGAGAAACGGTCAACTACTATCCAAATGGTAGTTTTGCCTTCAAATGGTGGCAGGTCCACGATAAAATCTGTAGAGATATGCATCCAGGGTTCTTTGGGAGCCAGTAGAGGCTGCAGTAAGCCCCATGGATGGCCGGGCGGTGTCTTCTGCTGGGTGCATATGTGACAGGCATCCACATCTTGATCTTCTCATGTGATCTTCAAAGCCATTGTCGGGATGTTCTTCGGGTCCTTCAACGCCTCTGGAACCAGCAATTATTTTCCAAGTTGAAGAAGTACTCCTTTGAAAGGAAGAGCCTGCCCTTCTTGGGCTACATTGTTTCCAGTCATTGATTCCAAATGGACCCAGTAATTCTGAACGTCCCTTCTCAAGGTGGGCCACCAGTAGAACTGCTGAATTGAGGCTAAAGTGTGGGCTCACTCAGGATGCCCCGCGGTACAAGCGTCATGGACCCATTGAAGAACTCTCTTGCGAAGTCTGCGGGGTACAACAGTCTTCCCAATTGGTACCATGGTGGTGGCAAGGAGCTGAACCCAAACAGGGTCGAAAATATGGCTCAGTCGCTCAGGAGTGTCATCCGGAATAAAGGAGTGGGAGAGGGAATCCGCCTTGATGTTTTTGGTCACAGGCCGGTATCGTAAAATAAAATTGAAACAGGTGAAGAAAAGAGCCCATCGGGCCTGCCAAGGATTTTGGAGTTGGGCTTGGTGCAGGTACTCCAGATTTTTGTGGTCGGTATATACTGCGATGCAGTGATGAGCCCCCTTCTAGCCAGGGGCGCCACTCCTTGAAGGCGAGTTTTATGGCTAATAACTCCTTGCCCCAATACCATAATTCCTCTCCACAGGAAGGAATCATCTTGAAAAGAAAGAGCAGGGATGAGGGTCCCAGTGGAAGAGTGCCGGCTTAAGACAGCCCCTACCCCCTCGGAAGAGGCATCCACCTCCACGATGAAGGGTTTTTGGGAGTTCGGGTGCCGGAGACAGGGCTCACTGAGGAATGTAGCTTTCAAGCGGCGGAAGGCTGTCTGGGCTGTGGGCGGCCATTGCCTAGGATTAGCTCCTTTACATGTCAGGGCCATCAGAGATGCCATCAATGTGGAGTAGTTGTGTATGAAGCTCCAATAATAATTGGCAAAGCCAAGGAATCTTTGTAGGATATTGGAGAGTTTTTCTGGGTCCATTTGGAATCCATGACTGGAAACAATGTAGCCCAAGAAGGGCAGGCTCTCCCTTTCAAAGGAGTACTTCTTCAACTTGGAAAATAATTGGTGGTCCCAGAGGCATTGAAGGACCCGAAGAACATCCCAACGATGGCTTTGAAGATCACGTGAGAAGATCAAGATGTCAGAGATAGATGACCATGCAATCGTAGAGCATGTCTCGGAACACCTTGTTCATCATGTTCTGAAAGACGGCGGGCACATTACAGAGTCTGAAAGGCATAACTAAGTATTCATAATGGCCATCCCTGGTGTTAAAGGCCGCCTTCCATTTGTCGCCCTTCTTCATATGGATCAAATTATACGTCCCTCGGAGATCCAGCTTGGAGAAGATATAGGCTCGAAGGCGGTCAAAGAGCTCCATGATGAGGGGCAGAGGGTATCAGTCATTTTGGATGATGGCATTTAGGCCACAATAATCGATACATGGCCGTAGCATCCCGTCCTTTTTAGCCACAAAGAAGAACCCCACTCCAGCAGGGGAAGTAGAAGGCCAGATAAAGCCTTTGGACACGTTCTCCTTCACATACTCAGGCATGACTTTGATCTCGGTCAAGGACAAGGGGTAGACCCGACCCCTGGGTGGTTCCGTATCGGGCAGTAGATTTATGGCGCAGTTGGCAGTGTGGCGGAAAGATATCCATGCCTTCCTTGGAGAAGACATCTGCGTAAGACCGTATTGAGGTGGAAGCCCTGTAGGAAGGAGCGTGGTGGCTAGGCAGGATCGCTGGGGCGCAGACTTCAGACAGGAATCATGGCAGGAAGGACCCCAGTGGGAGAGTTGCAAAGACGACAAGTCAAATTGGGGAGAGTGCCGTTGGAGCTAGGGGAGGCCCAAGACTATAGGATGGATGGCCTTTTCTATAATGTGGAAGGTCAGGACTTCCTCATGAACGCCCGTATGAAGTCTGACGGGCCCGGCGGTATGGGTGATTCGGCCCAGTAGGAGTTCCCCTCAGATGGAGGATATTATCAGGGGAACCGGAGAAGTACAGACAGGTGTCCGGAGATGCTCCACCAGGGGTTTCATGATAAAGTTGCCCCTGGCGCCAGAGTCTACCAGGGCCAAAGTGTAGAAGTCTTGGTCAGGCATCTGAATCATCATAGGCAGCATGAGTGGGGGAGTTGGAAGAGTTAGGCCTAGGGGCAATTCCCCAGTGCGACCTAGGCCCGGGAGTTTACCGGACATTGAGCCAAGGCATGTCCGCCCTCTCCACAATAGAGGCAGAGGCCTGAACAGTGGCGTCGAAGACATTCCTCAGGGGACAACTTGCCTCGTCCCAACTGCATAGGTTCCTCTAGAGGTGGCTTAGATGACATGGACTCGACCTGGGATACGGTGAGTGCAAGGAGCACTGGGAAGTAGAGGAAGACCTTTTCACTAGGTGTAGCTCTTGGAAGCATTCCTGAAGTTGGAGGTCGATGCGACCGGTCAAGCCAATGAGGGCCTCGAGGGTGGTGGGTACCTCTCTGGCCCATCAGCTCATCTTTCAGGTGGGCCGCTAGTCCATTGAGAAATATGGAGTGTAGACAATCCTCACCCCAATGGAGCTCCGTGGCCAAGGTCCAAAATTCTATGATGTAGTCAGCCAATGGGCGAGAGCCCTGATGAAGATGCAGAAGGGAAGAGCCTGAGGTAGCCTTTCGTCCTGGGTCATCAAAGACAGTGCGGAAGAGGGTCAGAAAACCGAATAAATCCCTTAATATCGTATCCAAATCTCCCACAGTGGGGAGGCCCAGGCAAGGGTCTTACCATCCAAGAGGGAAAGGATGTAGGTGGCCTTGATGAGGTCATCAGGGAAGAGTATGGACTGCAATCAAAAGTGCATATTGCACTGGTTTAAGAAGCCACGATAAAGGGCTGGATCCCCAGAGAAGTGTGGCGGAGCCGGAAGTGGAAGAACTGGATGGGAAACCAGTAGGGGAGTGGAGGACCCAGATGCTGAGGCAGGCATAGAGGCCTCGGAAACCGATGAGTCCAGACGCACGCTGAGCCATTCCATAGCCGAGGCCAGAGTTTCCAATGCCTTCTGCTGCTCAAATATTTTTTGAGCCAGGCCTGGAATAGCCTTTAGAGCGGAAACCCCTGCTGGGTCTATGGACTTGGCTATCTGTTATGAATCCTGATAGGATTGTGGACCCTTAGCCCGAGGCAGAGTTGGCACTACCTGGAAGGACGAACTCCTGCAGGTATCCACCATCGGGAGGCGAGGTCAGAGAGATGCAGGGGCCAACTGGAGCTTCGCCACTACCAACCCACATTCCCCACGGTTTGAGCCCTTGGGTACCGGTGCCAGCTGGTCTTAGGTGGGCCCCTGGGATGATGGAAGGTGAGAAGGTGAGCATCAGGAGATGAAGCAGAGTCCGAACTGGAGTTGAGGGAGAAGAGCAGCGAAGACCTCTGTCTAGTGCCAGCCAGAGGCAGCAGAGAGAGCCGAAGAATCTGATCCAAAGTCAGGAAGCCAGATGGAGACAGTGATAGCTGGTCTGAGGTCAGGAAGCCAGAAGGAGACAACAATAGCCGGTCTGAGGTCAGGAAGCCAGAAGGAGACAACGATAGTTGGTCCGAGGTCAGGAAGCCAGAAGATCCATCCGAAGGAACAGGCAGGCAGGATCCAGAGCAGGAAGGTTGGAGCAGGAACGGAACACAGGAACAGGAATAAGGCATGCTGGAAGACCAGAAGCAGGAATGCTGAGAGAAGAAGACCTGTAGCCAAATCACCTGCTGAAGGTTATGGGCAGATTTAAATACCTGCTGAGCTCTAACGTTATCTGGAGGGGCCGGCGGAAATTTCCCGCCATGGGCCTTTTGACCCCCTAGGTGGTGTGCATGCGCACCTAGGAGGAAGTCATGGAGAGGAGGAGTCGATGGCGTCCTGCGGCAGGGAGGTCCAAGACAGCCCCAGCAGTTTGCAGGACTGGACCACGTCGGAGGTACCCAGAAGGCGAGGATCATTCCAGGAGAAAGTTGGCATATTGGACTGCCAGCAGGAATGGCCTGGACGGCCGCGGCCGTGGGCAATAGGCCTAACAGAAAACTAACAATGTAGGCAGAAATGTCCATACACATACTTGAATATATCCTAAATCGGCTATATGTTTGAGTGCTAGGTTAAATGCCCAATACAACATTCCTGGGGCAGATCTAATATGTAGCTCTACTATGTACATCTCATATGTACCCTTTCAAATAACATTAAACTAACCATCAAATTTAAAACAAATCAGTGAAAGTATTTTTTCATTCAATGCACAATGAACCTGTGGAATCTGTTGCGAGAGGACATGGTCAAGGCAACTAGCATAGCGGGGTTTACAAAAGTTTTGGACAAGTTCCTGGAGGAAAAGTCCATAACACATTTATTAGCCAGGTAGACTAAAGAAAAGTATAACTATCCCTGGGATTGAGTAACATGAATTATATCTACTTTATGAGATCTCCCATGTACTTCTAACATGGATAGACTACTATCAGAGGCAAAATGCTGGGCTCGATGGAGGCTTAAACACATGAAGCTTGGTCTAAACTAGAATGAGAATTTAACCACTTGGCAACCTCGGAGAGACATGAATTAAATGCATCCAAATTCTTAGAATCTTTTGAGTCAAAAGAGGCTAAAATGTATACATCATCAGCATAAAAGAAACCAGTAAAACTGAAACCTTGAATCAAAAGTTGCTCATGGAGATATATAGATGTTAAATAAAGTGGGCAACTAAATGGCGTCTTGCAGGATACCACAAGTAAATTGATGAATATTTGAAAGCTTTTGATTCCACTCCATTTGATATGTCCTTTTAGATATAAAAGAATTAAACCAGCTTAAAGCCTTATCTTTTCTGCCAATGTCAAAATGTCTTCTAAGTAACAATTGATGATTGACTGTATCACATATCTAAAAACACTACTAATATGTCCTTGCCTTTATCTTGTTTTAAACTTATCTAATTTAAAAGAGCTATCAAAGCAGACTCTGTGCTATGTCCTTTTCTAAATCCTGATAGCCTTACGTAAAAGACCAAAGTTTTGTGTCATGGTTTCACAGGCTCCCCATGCCCTGGTTAAGCTTGTTGTATAGCCTCCCCTCCACCAGGGTTCCTTAGTGAGCCTCACTTCCAGCCTTGCCAAGCACACCACACCCAAGCTCCAGCCCTATTTAACCCTGCCTTGCCAGAACCTAGATGCCTCTTCATAGAGTCACCCATGGCTCTCTGACCTGACCACTCTTACCTTGCTCCATGCCTTGTGGCCTCCGGGCCTTCTTGTATATTGCTTCTTATCTTGCGGCTTATCTAGGCCTTACCTTGCCTTGTGGCCTTGGGGACTTATACTTAGTGGCCTATGGGTCTTCTGTATTGCTCCCTTCAGGTCTCATTGTTCTTTGTTCTGTATTGTCTTGTCTAGTCCTTGCCTAGTCCTATCCTGGTCTGTCTTGTCTAGTCCTTCCTTTGTCTGGTCCTGTCCTTCCTTGCCTAGTCCCTTCCTAGTGTCCATTTCCTACTTTGCTATTGCCTTGCCTTACCCCAGTCTGTATCCAGCCCACACTGTATTCAATATCCTGCCCAAGTCTGTGTCCATATCCAGTCCCAGTCCCTGCCTGGTGTTCTGTCCAAGCCTATGTCTGTATCTAGTCCTTATCCCTGCTTAGTATCCTGTCCAGTTTTGTCCAGTCTCAGTATCCAATCATCAGCTCCCTGCCTGCTCCATACCCAGATCTTTTGTTTCCAGTCTGTCTCTCCCACAATGTTCAGCTTGTGTCTGACCTTAATTCCAGCTTGTGCCTGCCTTACCTTGTCCAGTCTATCCTGCCCTGTTCAGCCTGTCCCGTCGTGTCCAGCTTCATCCAGCTAAGCCCTACCAGTCTCCAGAACCCAAGGATTCAACTTTTGGGGGAGAGGGCTGGCTAGATAGAAGATCAGACCTTCTCCAGCTATGCAGTCCTGTACAACATCTGTGGGGATGTGTCTTAATCGCAGCTGGGCACACCATTACATTTTCTCTAGGAAATTGTGAAGTTGAGAGAGTACCACTTTTTCAAGAATCTTAGAATGAACAGGTAAATGAAGCACCTAAATCAGAAAGCCTGTCACAGAAATTCCTCTGACCAGAATCCTGTTTTACCCTACAGAAGGGAAAACTTTAAAACATGTGCGGGTAATCTTATATATGCTTATATATCGGCATACACAAAACTGCTCTGGTATTTTATAACCTGCACATATACAATGTACACAGGTTATAAAATACATGAAACAACAGGTGAATATATTTTTCCACTTATATGGATAAATTTTGAGTTATCCAGCTAAGTAGTGGCATTTATCCTGATAAGTACTAATTTATCTGGCTAACCACAATCTAGCTTGCTAAAAATGCTATGTATCCAGCTGTGTTAGATAGCCAGAGAAGTCTAAAAAGCACTGCTTATCTGATTTTCTGATTTAGCCAGATAAGTAGCTATCTGATATAGCTGGACAAGTAGCGATTTAAGACTTTACAGCTAAATACAGCAAAGCTACTACTTAGCCGGATAAGTCAGAATTTAGCTGGATAATTGTGCACAACTGGTATACCCATGCATTTCTACATCTAATTTTAAAGAGCTACATGAGTAGATTCAACACACATATTTTAGATGCATTTATGCCCCGTGAGTTGTTTTTTACATACGTAAGTTGGGAGATTTTCTATCGTGTGCAGCAATGAAATGGCCAGTTTTACCAATTAGTGTACCAATTTGCCCGTCCATCTGCAAGTCATAGAGACCCTCCTGGATCTTCAGCTTGGGTCCCCCCCACCCCCCACCCATTTTATTGATAGTTCCTGCCTAGTCACTATTTCACGTTTAAGATATTTATGATCATTTACTCCAGATACTGAGCAGGAGTAGATATACAGGAGTAAGCTGTCAAATTTACATGTGTAAATTGCTTATAAATTAGCAACTTATTTGCGTAAATTTTGGCCACCACCCAAGAACACTTCTGACCCACCCCTTTTTTACACGTGCAAATTTACTTGTGGACCCTAATTTAAGCATCTATGTTAAGGTTTCTAAAATAGCATTTACTGACATTTATGCTACTTTACATGAAACTGTTCATTTTTACTCTCGCAACTTTTTAAATTTACCTTTAAATTTGTATGGTTTGAAATTTTAACCACACAAATATGGCCAGTTAAAGGGTATTTATTTACCCAACTAAAACCCAACATTAGTTGGGTAATGTTTTTGAATATTGACCCCTATTGATTAGCAGTCAAAACAGGGTTCACAGATAACTTCCATATACTGTGCAACAAGAGCAGTTCTACCATTTTCATAACCGTAGCTTACCTATCCAGAATTTTCAGACCTCCAGTACTAATAATACTTCAAATCAATTTTAATGGGTTTCCAAAAGCCTAATTAATAATTTAAATTTTCATCAGCTTGACTATATGATGTTTACACTCCTGGATGAAGACCAAAGTATTTTTACAAGGATTACCAAAGGATAACACTGCCTAACCAGTCTATGGCTTTGAATTTCAATGGTTACTGACTAAAGAGTTAAGTCTCTTAGCGATCAAAATCAAACAAAACAATTATTTTTAACATTAGTAAGCAACACAGCAGACGTTTCTTGTTCGCTATGGCATTTCAAGTTCTCACAGTTTGTAGACAGACACACATGCCAACAGTAATTATTTCAGCAACTCATTCTGCTCTCTGTTTGCCTGATGGAGCAATAAAAGCATTCATTCAGTCAAAGTACTTAACAAATGTTTGCCTATTTCCTATTATTCTATAAAGCAATGAAATCTTGAATCCCAGTATGACAGATGCCTTTCCTAAAAAAAGCAATAAAGTTGAAATCTTGAGTAGACATGCAAAAATAAGATAACCTAAGTACCCTGGGTTCAGAAAATAGTCGTTTAGCATTTTGTTTTAGCTGGTCTAGGACACATATAAATATATTTCTTCTTATAGCAGTATCATATACTATTATTTAATCCTGTCATAAATTCTGTTCTAATGATCAGCTTTGCTAGTTTAAGCTGGAACTGCACAAACATGAAAATTGAGTGCTTAAGTCTGTTTCTGTGCTATACCTACATTAGGTTCAAAATTTGACATGCATGGATGAGGCACTAGAAAAAGTCAATAATAATTACTAGGATGCCTAGGTGAAATAAATAGATATTAATAAAACTAATACTAGATGTTCATTTCAGGCTTAAAAACATGAAGCAGGAAAGACTGGTAAGTGTGTCTCTACTTACTAATAAGTGACAACAAAAACATGAAGAGGAAAATAGGTCCTGTTGATTTTCATTTTATCAGTGGCATACCGATATCCCAATTCCTAAACAATTGTTTTTAATATGGTTTTTACTAGGGATGTGAATCGTTTTTTGACGATTTAAAACAATCGTCAGATATATTTTAAATCCTCAAAAATCGTTAGAGCCGTGATACAATAACAATTCCCCCGATTTATCGTCAAAAAATCGTAAATCGGGGGAGGGGGGAGGGCGGGAAAACCGGCACACCAAAAAAAACCTAAAACCCACCCCGAACCTTTAAAACAAATCCCCCACCCTCCCGAACCCCCCCAAAATGTTTTAAATTACCTGGGGTCCAGTGGGGGGGTCCCGGCGCGATCTCCCGCTCTCTGGCCACGGCTGCGTTAAGAGAAATGGCACCGGTGGCCCTTTGCCCTTATCATGTGACAGGGCAAAGGTAGAGCTGGCGCCATTTTGGTTCCTGGCTCCCGACGTCACGCGTGCAGGAGATCGCTCCCGGACCCCCGCTGGACCCCCAGGGACTTTTGGCCAGCTTGGGGGGGCCTCCTGACCCCCACAAGACTTGCCAAAAGTCCAGCGGGGTCCGGGGGCGATCTCCTGCACGCGTGACGTCGGGAGCCAGGAACCAAAATGGCGCCGGCGCTACCTTTGCCCTGTCACATGATAAGGGCAAAGGGCCACCGGCGCCATTTCTCTTAACGCAGCCGTGGCCAGAGAGCGGGAGATCGCGCCGGGACCCCCCCCCCCACTGGACCCCAGGTAATTTAAAACATTTTGGGGGGGTTCAGGAGGGTGGGGGATTTGTTTTAAAAGTTCGGGGTGGGTTTTAGGGTTTTTTTGGTGTGCCGGTTTTCCCGCCCTCCCCGATTTACGATTTTAACGATTTTAAAACAAAACAAAACACGACGATCAGATTTCCCTCCCCCCCAGCCAAAATCGATCGTTAAGACGATTGATCACACGATTCACACCCCTAGTTTTTACCATCAAGCCAGAAACAAGACTGGAAATGCGTATTTCATGGAGTACACTAAGGGGTAGATTTTCAAACCACGGCGCGCATAAATCCCGGTGTTTACGCATGTGGCCGGCCTTACGCATGCCGTGCCAATTTTCAAACAGCCCGGCCACACGCGTAAGTCCCGGGGCTTCAAATGGGGCGGTCCGGGGGCGGGGTGAGGCAGTCCAGGGGATGGGGCGGGGCTAGAGGCACCCGGCACAGCAGCAAAAGCACAGCGGCCATTTGCCGCTGTAGCGGGGATCGCACGCCGGCAGAGTGCCGGCACGCACAACTTGTTCCTGCTCCTTGGCAGGAGCAAAAGGTAAAATATAAAAATTAGGGCTAGTTAGGACAGAGATAGGGGGAGGGCAGGATAGGGGAAGGGGAAGGGGAAGAGATGTTAGGCTAGGGAGTTGGGAAGTTCCTTCCCAGTCCACTCCTTAATTCGAGCAGACTGGGAGGGAACTGGGGAAGGCCCCGATGCGTCGCCAAGCGTATTTGCTTAACTATACCCCCCTTGAGTGCGCTGACCTGGCATTTTATAACATGCCCGTGGCAGTGCGCGCATGTTACAAAATCGTACATCTATGTGTGCGCACTGGATAGTGCGCACACACGGACACTTGCACAAGTTTTGAAAATCTACCCTTTAATTTCCAAAGGTGATTTTTACATTTGTGTGTGTGTGTGTGTGTGTGTGTGTGTGTCAAACACCCCTTCTTCAGCTGAAACCTCAATCTTTCCCACTTAACTGCTCAAACCCTCCTCTTTTGCCTCCCCCATACACACCAAGCAGTAATGCCGTTTTTACCTTAGTCTTCCCCCAGTCCACAAATTAGCCTCATATTTTACCTCATGCTTCACTCATCCCCACCCTCCACGTCTACTGGCTCCTTTAAGAATTGAATCATGCAGGCCGCAGCTGCAGAGTTCCAACAATGCCATACCAGCAGTTGCACTGCATGTGGCTGAAGTGGATGGAGCTGCTCAATTGCGGGGAAGCAGTGACAACAGCAGAATCACCATGTGGATGTGAAAAAAGCGAGAGCTGCAGCAACCAAGTTCCTACCCCTCCAGCAGGTGCTGAGACCAGTTCCTCCTTATTTTTGGCTGGCAAGGCATAGAGCATTATGACAGCTCTGTTTCTCCAGCCATCAACTCCTTCCTCTTGCCTTCAGCTGGCAGAGTCTGGGGAATCCTTCCTCAGTTCCTACTTCTGTTGTCTGAGTTTTTATCTTACTCTTCTATTGTCAGGAAAAGTATGTGTGTAAGTTCCTGCACGTGTGCAGATTAACAATAATATAGACAGACAATGTGTCAGGTGCATAAGGCTTGCTTACAATACTTATTGTAAAGAATATCTAAACATTTTAATAAAAGACTCAAGCCTTCATTGCAATTGGCCTTTTCCTTTTTACTTCTAAATAGAGAAAATGATTGTCAGGAGCATAGATTAGCATTTAGGAGCAGAGACTGGCTCAGAGTGCAACAGTTGTCAAAAAGGAAAATAGGAATGATCAAAAAAAGAATGGAGAATAAAACAGAAAATATCATATTGTCTCTGTATTGAGCCATTGTGTGACCACACTTTGAGCAATGTTTGCAGTTCTGATCACCCCATCTTAAGAAAGACAAAGTGAATCTAGAAAAGGTGCAGAGGAGGGCGACAAAAACGCTAAAGGGGATGGTACATATTTCCTGTGATGAAGGCTATGCAGGCTAGGGCCTTTCAGCTTGCAAAAGAAACAGCTAAGAGGAGTCATGACAGAAATGTATAAAATCATGAGTGGGGTGAAATGGGTATATAAATAAGGGATGGTTATTTACCTTTGCAAATAATACAAAAACAGGGGGACATTCCATGAAACTAACAATCAGTCGTGGGATAGGAGGTAATTCTCTATTGTGAACTGCAAACTGATTAAAAGATAGGAGACAGAAAGTAGGGTTAATGGTCAGTTTTCTCAGTGGAGAAGAGTAAACAGTGGAGTGCACAGGGAGTGTACTTAATATTAATGTGGCAATGACCTGCAAGGGGATAATTAATCTAATTGAAAAGGGCTAGGTCATTCCCTTGTTTTAGATAAATCCCGGATTGATTTTTGATATAAAAATGTTTCATGTCCTCTTATATGGGAAAAGAGTTTAGAAATCAAAGAATGAGCTGAAGGATGGGTGGGAGGGAAAGAAGCACACTAAAAGAATTGCCTACCTTTCCTACCTTTTTTTTTATAACAAAGCACACACACAAACTAAAGAAATTACCTACCTTTTCTAGCCATTTTGTTAATCAAGGTACCTACAACCTAAAAGAAACTTTCCTAGCTTTTAATCAAGGAAAGCACACTAAAATTAATGTATCCCACAATTTCACTTCTCCCCAAACCTTTAATATTACCCATCAAGCAATACTTATCAAGCCACCAGAAAAATCTTCTCCTCCTCTCAATACTCCCTCAGGATTGGGATTACTGAGCTCTTCCCCTGCAATATATCTTATAGAAAGACAAATTACTACTAACAAACCCCTTTAATGATAGACACTTCAATTTATTTGCTAGAGTGAACATCTACTATTGTTCCAGTTTAAAAACTTGATATCTACTCAAATCAATCACACTTTTTTAATACATTTTCTAAGCAAGTTACCTACCTTTTTGTAACTTTAAGTTTTTAGCCCACACACACAAACTAAAAAAATGATACCTTTTCTAGTCTTTTTTTAATTGACACACACAAACTAAAGAAATCACTTACCTTTCCTAGACTTTTTTTTAAAGAAAGGCACACATACAAGCTAAAAAAAAGTACCTACCTTTCCTAGACTTTTTGCTATTGCTATCCCTGGGAGTGAGTAAAGGTCTACTTTATGGGATCTGCCAGGTAATTGCAACCTTGATTTTCCACTGTCAAAGACAAGGTGCTGGGTTTGATGGACCTTGGTCTGAACCACCAAGGTAATTCTTATATTCTTATGTAAACAAGTAGGGAAGTTATGCAAATCCATTGTCTGACCTTTTCAGCTCTTCATTAGACTTGGGAGTGCTTCCAAAGATCTGAAGATAGGCAGAGGTGGTTCCTGTTCACAAAAGTAGAAGTAAGAAGAAGTCTGAGATCCACAGGCTAGTTAGTCTGATCTCAGTGGTGAGTACATTAATAGAATCACTGCTAAAACAGAAGACCATTCAGTTTCTGGAATCCAATGGATTACAGAATCTGAAGCAGCATGGTTTTAGGTCTTATCAGAATGGTGCTGATCAATATTTTTGATTAGGTGACCAGAAAGTTAGATCAGGGGAGAGTGCTCGATGTAGTGTGCTTGGATTTCAGCAAGGTCTTTGACACAACTCTTTTTTTTTTCAATTTATATTTTATTAAATTTCTTGTCATTTTAACAAATGTACATGAAAAAGGAAAAGATTAGTTTTTACAACTTAACTCAGGAAAATAATTTCACTTTACATTCATTTATAAACCAAACATTAATAGCCCACTTTATGGAGAGCAATCAAAAGACAAAATTATAGGAAAATTAACTCAAAACCATGAGTATATTTAAGGAGAGAGAGAGTTATTTCAACCAGTCAATCATTCCCAGTTTCTAAAGTTGTAACATTGTCCTGACCTTTATCTATAAGAAAACTCTCAAGATGGCTTGGTTCCTGGAAAACAAATTTATTATTACGATACGTGACTAAGCACTTGCAAGGATATTTAAGATAAAAGGATGCCCCTAGGGTCATTACCTTTTGTCTTAATAAAAGGAACTGCTTCCGTCTTGCCTGAGTATCTTTCGATACATCAGTGAATACCTGGATTTTCTGGCCACAAAAGTTTATTTCCTTATTTCTAAAATATTTCTGGAGTACTATGTTTTTATCTTGTTCCAAACAAAATTCCACTATTAAAGTGGATCTAGACTGAATATCGTCCACTGATGCCTCAAGAAAAGCCGTTAAATTGGGGCTCTCTGTACTTAACACTTCTGTTTCCCCTTCAGGTAACACTACTTCTCTTTTTTTCATTGGTATATAATACATCTTAGATATTATTACATCCTTCATTATACCCAATACTTCTTTAAGATATTTTCCAAATAGTTCTTGAGCTGATAACAGCCTTGTGAAGGGAAAATTCAAGAATCTTAGGTTAGGTCTCTACATCATTAAAGAATCCTTCATAAAGGCTGATCCAGTAGTTTGCAAAGCTAATAACTGCTTTGATGACTAACCATATTGTACTTCAAGTTGTTTTATCCTTTCACCATGATCCTCCAGAGTTTTCCCTGTTTCATTAGAAAATTTAAAGGACTGACACATGGAAGAAGATACCATCTTCTCCAATTTAGTTACAACTTTCCACACATCTAATAAAGTTATTTTCTCAGGATCGACAATTTCCTCCCCTGTAGTTTCAGGTATTAATTATCCCATCACATTAGTCTCAAAATGTCTCTCCTGGTTTACTAGTTGATCTGCTGATGCCGCTGCAGCTGTCAATGCCTGTGAATTTGGGGCAATATTACCTATTGCCCCATTTCCATCAGCAAATATAATGGGAGTCTGGTTATCAGCAGGACTGAGGGAGGTCCCAGATGAAAATGATATAGAAGTATTTGAAATCGCCTCTCTAGTAGGCTGACTCACCAGTCGCAGGAAATGCTGATCCAGAGATCCTGAAACTTCCTTCTTCACCGGGGTAGAGATCGCCATTCTGGCCTTCCTTCCCATCGAATTTCTTATATTCTCGAAAGTAAAACTTCCAATAGTCCAAGAAAACGTTACCAGGGGCGCGCCCCTTTGGTGTGCGGCTTCCGCTGCGTGCCGGCGGCTGCACGCCGCAGCCCTCGCTTAAAATAAGGGCCCAGGCGGATGTCGTCACTGGAAGGCAGGATCAAGATGTTTCAGGCAGCCAGGTAACCTCCCTCTATTCTGTCCTTACGTGCCGTGGCTCTCTCTGTAATGCCGACCAATTTCGGCGTGTCCTCCTCGAAAGGCTCCCGCTTTCCTCGCCGCAGCCCTTGCTTAAAATAAGGGCCCTGGCGGATGTCGTCACTGGAAGGCGGGATCAAGATGTTTCAGGCAGCCAGGTAACCTCCCTCTATTCTGTCCTTACGTGCCATGGCTCTCTCTGTAACGCCAACCAATTTCGGCGTGTCCTCCTCGAAAGGCTCCCGCTTTCCTCACCACAGCCCTCGCTTAAAATAAGGGCCCAGGCGGATGTCGTCACTGGAAGGCGGGATCAAGATGTTTCAGGCAGCCAGGTAACCTCCCTCTATTCCGTCCTTACATGCCGTGGCTCTCTCTGTAACGCCGTCCAATTTTGGCTTGTCCTCCTCGAAAGGCTCCCCCTTTGACACAACTCTGTACAGGCGATTTACAAAGAAACCAATCAATCTTGGTATGGTCCCTAAACGGACTGACTGGGTCAGAAACTGAATGAGTGAAAGGTAACAAAGGAAAGTAGAAAATGGAATACACTTCAAGGAAAGAGGGGTTACTAGTGGTGTGCCACAGGGTTTGGTCCTCGATCCAGTTATATTCAACATTTTCATAAGCAATATTGCAGGAGGACTATTGGGAAAGGTTTACCTTTTTGCAGATGAAACCAAAATCTACAACAGGGCGGACCTCCCTGGAATGTGTGGAAAACATGGGAAATGACATAGTGAAGCTTGATGCATGATCTAGCGTCTGGCAGAAAAGATTTAATGCTTTAAAAATGCAGGGTCATGCACAAATCCAAAAATGCAGTACTATAACAGGTGATGTTCTGAGCACAAACCCAGAGCAAGATCTAGGGATGAAAGTCTCTGATGAGATCTCATTTGGATTATTGTATACAATTCTGGAGACTGCACCTTGAAAGGACAGCCCTAAAGATCTAAACATGTATAACCTAAAGGAAAAGAGGGAAAGGGGAGATATGATAGAATTTAAAAATTTCCAAAGAATAAATGCACAGAAAGTAGGCCTCTTTTAACAGAAAGGAGGCTCTAGAATACGGGGTATGGTAAATTTCAGGAATTCCAGCATGAATTCCTTTATTTATGCAGCATGAATTCCTTTATTTATGCAGACAATTGTGAAAAGGTTTGAGACTGCACTGCTTAGCTAGGCCAAACAGCAGAAATTGTTAAAGGAAACAGAACCAAAGATGACTTAGCTAGTGCCTGCTAGGAAAAGCCAGTTGTTCTTTAGAAACTTACGTTTACCATATATATAGTAATAAATAAAATTGTTTATTTCAAATAGGATCATTAGAGCTTATGCATAGGTATTAGTTAAGGGAATTTAATGAATATTGAAATAGAGTATCAAGTACTGACTGCTGATTTGTTAATTGCTTGTTATCAATATAGCTAGATCATATACAAGGTGTGAATGTCATCTGTGCCATGCAGAAAGCTCAGGTTCTTGGTTTCTGATGGTAACCTGTTCCATCTGTTTGCATGCAATCTGATAAGCTGAATAAAAAAGAAGAAGTCTCTAATTGCATCTGCCTGTCACTGTTTCTTAAAGATTTTATTTTTGCATAGAGTTTGGCAAAAATATACAAAGCCAAATGAGGGGCTTCCAGTAAATCCCAAAAAGGTTTTCCCTTAGGGATTTTCCACAGGAATTAGGGTGAAAGGAAGTAGATTCAGAAGTAATTTAAGGAAATATTTCTTTACAGAAAAGGTGATAGACGCATGGAACAGCCTCCCTGTAGATGTAGTAGAGAAAAAGTATCAGAATTTAAGAAAACATGGGATAAACACATAGGATCTTTGACGTAAAGCTGACCAGGAAATGTGAAAGGGCAGTAGGGATATGCATTTGTTTGAAACAAATACATAAAATGGAACAAATGAGTCCATTTTTGTTTCTCTGGACCCCTGAAACAAAAGGAGGGGTCCCATGAATGATATAAACTTTTGTCTCATTCATTTTGTTGTCCATTCAAATCTATGGCCTATTGATGTCTATGAATGTACTGTGAACAAATAAACAGGTGTAAGTAACTATAGCAATCAACTCTTCCTTAAGTGACCTCACAGTCTTGTAAAGTTGAGACAGGATAAGTTGGCAAGGAAACCACAGAGGACAAATCACAGTGCAAAATCTTTTTACCTAGCCTATAACAGTTATTTGAATCAAATGATATTCTAAATGTTTGATTTCATAAAGATAGCAATGGCAAAATTCAACTTTTATTCTGAATTCGCTCTCTGGTATACTTATATAAGCAGGGTCTCTTTAAGACTTCCACAAATGTTTCAAGTCTTCATTAGAGGTCTCTCGTCTGCCTGTGAGTTAGTTGTATAGCAGATAAGCAAAGGACTGCTGCAGAAGTCATTTCCAGAGTTAACCTAGCTCTGAATAAAAGTCCGTGGAAAGCCCCTAATTCTATTATTTGAAAAAAGATGAGAAGTTTAACTATATGCTGCACTTTACATTAAGAATTGATGGTACAGGCTCAACTAATGACTTAAGTGCATTTATAGTGATTAAGTTTCAGTGGTAAAGAGTTACTTTCTATTGCTGTGTTTTTCATTGAAATAACATGAATCTATTGTCAAAATGTATTTGAAACTTTTATGTCAATTCTTTATTGATATTGCCTTGCATTGCTCTTTGTTAGAAAAATATGGGTTAAAATGCAGAGGATAACTTTCAAAACTGCTCACGTGCATCCATATATGCATGTATATGGGTGCACACAAATTTACTACTGTATTTTATGACCTACATGCAAATGATAAGCGCAAGTTACAAAATACAAGTACATATGTGTGCAAACATGCTCAAAAGTCACACAAGTTCAGACTTATCCAGAAAAGTCACACAAGTTTGGACTTATCCAGAAAAGTAGCAGCATTTAACCGGATAAGTTACAATTTATGCGGCTAAGTAGCAGCACTTAAGCAGATAATTCTGAAAATCGCTACTTGTCTAAGTAACACTTTTTGGATTTCTCCAGATATGTAAAAGGCCAGATAAGTCTAAAAAAAAAAAAAAGCACTATTTATCTGGATAAGTTCAGAGCCACTACTTTGCCAGATGTCAGAATTTAATTTTTAAAGAATATGGGAATAGATTTTACTTGTGCTATTTAGATGCATTTACCCCCAGTAAGTTAGCTTTTACATGCGCAAGTCAGGGGATTTTATAACAAATGCGCAGCAATGAAATTACCAGTTTTACCAATTAGTCTACCAGGTCACCTAGCCAACCCTCAGCTCATGAAGACCCTACTGGATCTTTAGCCTGAAGTCCCCCGCATTCCACCCAGACCCACCCTCACCCAGTCATTTTTTTCACTTTTGAGATGCTTAAGATTACTTACACCAGATCCTAAGCAAATAAAAGACATATGTGCATCACTTTGGCAGGTTGTAAAATTGCAAATTATGGGCCGGATTTTAAAAGATGTACATGCGTAGAGTGCCTTATGTTACGAATCTGTGGATCCTTGATGGATAACAGTCTTACCTTAGGCCTGATGGATGAGTCAAGGTAACTGGCGAGGTGAAGTCCACAACCAGGCTCAGTTCAGTGTAACCAGATATAGGCAGGGTAATCCAACTCCAGACCAGTTCGTAGGCAGGCGGCAAGCAGAACAAGTCCAATTCCAGTCCGGGTCATAGGCAGGCAGCAAACAGAATGTCCAGGGAACAGACCAAAGTTGTGGCAGGCAGATCAAGGCAAATCCAAATCCGGTCGGGTAGTAGGCAGGCAGCAGGCAGCAGGTAGCAGGCAGAGTGTCCAGAGAACAGTCCAGAGTCGTGGCAGGCAGAGAGCAAGGCAAATCCAAATCTGGTCTGGGTCATTAGCAGGCAGTAGGTAGAATGTCCAGAGAACAGTCCAGAATCGTGGCAGGCAGAAAGGCAAATCCAAATCCGGTCCGGGTCGTAGGCAGGCAACAGATAGCAGGCAGAGTGTCCAAGAAACAGACCAGAGTCATGGCAGGCAGCAAACAGGGAAATCTCAGGCAGACCAAGTCAGGCAGGAAGGCAAATGATCCAACAGAGCACCAGCACAAGCAAGCCTGTAGCCGAGGCAATGCTGTGCTGGGCTCGGGGCTTTAAATAGAAAGAGGGTTCCCGTGCAATTGCAGGCTTCCAGGAATTGACGTGCTTAAAGGGGGCGGGGCCTGAGACCGAAGCACGTGTCAAGCCCCAATGTTGCTGATTGCCGCTGCAGTGTGGCGAAACTGCAGAGGACCCGAGATACCGACCTTGAACAGTAACACCTTACCCATGCCAGGCCTATTTCATAAAGGCCCGGCGATGCACGTCTAAGTCCCGGGGCTTTACTAAAGGGTCGGTCCGGGGTGAGGTGGGGGCAGGGCAGGGTGGTTCGGGGGCGGTCCAGGGGCAGGGCCAGAGGCCTCTGACACAGTGGCCATTTGTCGCTGTGTCGGAGGATTGCGTGCCGGCAGGCTGCCGGCTTGCACAACCTGCACCTGCCTCCAGGCAGGCGCAAAAGGTATGATAATAATTTGGGGGGGATTAGAGTAGGACTAGGGGGGGAAAGGTTAGGGGAAGGGGTGAGAAGCTTAAGTTAGTGGAATGGGGGAAGGCAGTGCAGCTCGGTGCATGCAAGGTGCACAACTATGCACCCCCTTGTGCACGCCGACCCCCGATTTTATAACATGCACGTGCCTGCGCATGCATGTTATAAAACCCATGCGCAGGTCTTAAAATCTACCCCTATGTGTATAAATATTGGCCCTTCACCAGAATGTCCCTGCTCGCCCTTTTACATGTGAAAACTTACACACAGTCCCTGATATATGTGTTATGCTGTGGTTTTTAAAATAGCATATACTCTTTTATATGCCATTTTATGTGCACACGTGCATCATTTGAAAATTCACCTCAGTATGTGTAACATTGCCATATAAAATACTATAACTTGTATGTCTAGAGAGGTAGTTGCATAGCAGACAAGCAAAGGATTGCAGTGGAAGTCATTTTCAGAACTAACCGAGGTCTGAATAAGACTGTAAAAGAGCCCTAATCTTGGGATCGACATAATAAAACCCACACTAAAACACTAGCATGAGTTTAGTGCAGGTTTTACTTAAAGTGTGCAGAGTAAAAGATTAGGCCCAAGGGATGCAGTAAGCTAATGGGATGTAAATCGAGCAGGAGTAAAATAAAAAAAAAAAAAAGCTCACTAAATGAAAAAAGCACACTAAAATATGAGTTAACCTGAAAATCCACACTAATGCAGAAAGACGCTTTAAAAATGCTTTAAAATAGGAGTAAGTAGTGTGACTAAAATGGACATGCATGCAAGATTGGTGCTGGGCATCATGCGTTTAGCACAATCTCACATGGGCATACCTAATTAAACCAAAGGGAAAACTCTCTGAGGTGGGCACCTACAGTTGAAGAGTAAACACTTTGGCACTGTGCATCCCAACTTAGGCACAAAAGAAAGCAAACTGTTTGGCTGTAGGTGCCCTTGCTAGAGAACTTTTTCATTTCACTTGGCAGACACAGTACCAATCTAACATGCAAGGCCATTGTGCCAGAGTGCCAGTGCGTAATGTTCAGCTGCAGGTGTCTGCCCCAGAGAGCTTACTCTTGGATTTTACTTGCCAGGCTACAATGGGGCAGGCACCTACACCTGAACATTACGCACTGGCACTCTGGCACAATGGCCTTGCATGTAAGACTGGTACTATGCATCCCAACTTGGGAACAATCTCACAAGCAAGACCACTTTGGTAGGGATGAAAAGGGAAGATGGAGTATGACTGAGCGGGAAAGGGGGAAAACGGAGAGGAAGAAAGGAAAGAGGGCAAGAACTGTGCATGAGGAGGTGATTTGAGTGGTGGGGGGTGAGTGTCAGGGTGTGGATGTGGGTGTGTGGCGGGGACTGGGGGACTTGATAGATAGAAAATGTTCATTTCTATTGGTTTAGAATGTTTTGCTAGTGTCACAATCTCTTTGAATTATTAAAGGAACCTGCACAAGAATGTTTATTCATTTTTTCTGAAATGCATATGGCAGCTGTGCCACATTTCTTTTAACACAGAATGTGATTTTTTTTTTTTAATTTATGGGGAGCCTATCTTTCCAACCCATCTGGGGTACAGCATTCGTGTGTGTAAGTGGATGGGCAGAGATTAATGCTAGCCTTTGATAAACTGTGCTCCAAAGGTTTGCATATATGTTTCAATGTGTGCAAATATTTCCAAGGCAAGAAATGCATACAGATTTTTTTTTTAAGAATCTGCTCATACATTTCACATGTGAAATAACTGCGACAGTGCACAAGCACCCAGGAATAAATGTGGAGGCAGGTATATGTTAAAGTAAGCATATGTTCTTGGAATCACTAGTTCACAGTTAGTATGCAAACAAGTTTGGTAATTTACATACTATTTACATACTATTACAAAACAGCACATTCATCACGTACTTCTTAACCCCACACCGAACGCCCCTTATTTTCCCTAGTAAAATGTATACAAGATAATATGTGCATAATAATATGTGCATGGTAATTTGTGTGTGCACGATAATACGTGCATACTCTAGATGCTCATAAAATAGCATGTGCACACGTGCATGCTGTTTACACATGTATATGCTATTTTTATGTGCAAACCCCCATGAAAATTCACACTTTAGGGTCAACCAGTAACTTTCTGCTAGAAATGTTTCCACATCCCAAAGCTGGTTAAATTCAGCTTCTGCTCAGCAGGAACTGTGGAGTTTGCCATGTTCTGTGCAAGTTGCATTTCTCAACACTTCCTGATGTTTGGTTTTTCTTTTGGCTTTTGAAGTCACTTTAGAGTTTTTCTTTCAATTTTGGTCTCATTTAGGCCTCGAAGTCCTTTTCTGTTAAATTCTAAAATATTGTTTCCCGTAAGCCTGGTGGAATTGAGTTCAACCATGGCATTGATGAAAGAAGACGAACCTGCACGGGGTTTGCTGGAGTCAGAAATCAATACTTAGTAAGCATTGATTTTCAGTTCTTGGAGGCAGAGGCAAAGGTGAGCCAAATCAGTTTTCGGGTTAACGGTTTGGAACGTTGCATTACCCTGCCAGTTAAAAGGTTGGAATCTACAGATTGAACTGTTGCAACTGTTAAACAAGAGCTCCTTCGTCCAGAGCTGTCACTCACAGGCTGTGAAAGCTGTTTAATCGCATGGCAAGGAAGAGTAAGAAATTAGAAAATGCTCCCAGAATTAAGAATTTTCAACCTTCGGATATCGCAGCTGAATGAAAATACTCCAGTGTAATCTCTGTTGCTAATCAGCTCTAAATACTTACTATTTTGTACGTAAAGGTAGAGGAAAATCCTTTATGGATCAGTTCATCCCTGTGCTCTAAGCCTCCACTTGGCGAAGAGGCTAAATATCATGTTTTGACAAATAATGCCTTAGGAGAATGTATTCAGGAGTTGTTCTATGGAGGAGAATATTTATTCAGTGGCCCCTTAAAAATCAAATTTGGAGGCAAAGCTACAATAGCTGATCCATTAATGTCCATCTCGCCATGCCTGACTTGATTCACTAGGGTCAGTCACCCAGATACTTATGCAGCATTTATTCACCTTCTGGTACCAATATTCAAAGAGAAAGTACCTGCATAGTTTTTCATGGATACAACATACCCATGGACATTTGCATCTGCTTTTATGTGCAGGTAGATTTTGATCTGAAAATAACAGGCATAGACACAAAAATATCATCTATACATTTTATTTTCCAGTCCTTTCCAAAACACCCCATCCTGAGAATGCATCCCCTAAATGTAGGTAAAAATACATGCATTGTTCTACAATGCATGTTCTTGTATTATTATTATTAATTATTTATATAGCACATACCAGATGTACTCCGCACTGTTCAGACACACAATCTAGTCAAGACACACAGACAAAAAAACAAAGCAAATTAGAAGCTTTGAGTTAACAGTGAGGCCACGATTGGAGAAAATACTGGTTGATTATAGGTGAAAATGATTGAAGAAGGGGCAACTTGAATAGAATAAAACCACAAGGAACAAGGCTTCTTTAAATGCCAGAAGTGTGGGCAGATGTGATTCTATATCTTCAAACAGAAGTATGAGTAATATTATACTAAGACCCCAAATTGACTCCTAGATTTATTATCATTTAAAGCTTGCTTAATACAGTTCTCTACAACTAGACAAATTACTAGAAATAAAAGAACAAGTGGCAAAAGTGAGTTAATAGATGGAGTTTAATTCAGGGAAGGGACCATTTTCTTTGCTTGAGAAAAGCTGCACCAGGAGGGTTACTGGGCCACAAATTAATCCATATAGAATACCAGAATATGGGTTGGGTGGGTGTGGTAGCCATATTGAAGGAGGACAGATTTCAGACAGCCAATTTATGTTTGTAAATCACTGTTAACCCACTCAAATGACTTTGAAAATTGTAGTAACATCAGATATATCATAGCCTTGCTGTTTTAGTTCCAAGGCTATTTGTTTTTTGTTGTATGTTGGGTCTGTAAGCTCGAAGGAATGGTGGCTGTCCATTATGGGGACAATTTTCAAACTGCCCAAATTGGTGCAAAGTTCTCACATGCTTTTTATCTGCGGACTTTGCTCAGATTTTCAAAATGAAAGTACGTGTACACTTTTACTTTTCTAACTCTTTATTTATATTTTAATTATGACATACAAGCATAACTTGCAATGAATAGCAGGAAAAAGGAAACATACTTAAAGAAAATATAATCAAAGAAAAAACAAAAAATTCCTACATATAACAAGGAAAATGGAGAAGAGGGTCCAGAAACAAGGGAAAATAAAAATACATGAATACTAAGAAAAACTCTTCCCAGAGGACAAAATATCACTGAAATCTAAATAAAACAGAGATCATTCCTGAGTATGCCTACAATACATCATTGACAGGATCTGGGAGATTTCCTCTAGCTGAAAGCATAGATGTTATGGTTTTGATGAAGCTGTGAACCCCGGGCCGAGGTGAGAGATGTCTCCACCCACAGGGAGGAGCCCCATGGGCCTCACCGTCGGTGGGCATGGTCGTAACGATGTAGGACACAGCTATGAGAGAGACTTTATTAGGGAGAAAAGATAGTACATAACCCGAGGAGCGGGAAATGTAATAAACACAGTTTTTGAGCAAATACAGTAGTCAGGATGATAATGTAGATACGAAGATCCGGTAGTGATCCGCAGCGCGGGATACACCAGGAGATTCCTGCAGGCTGATGGAAATACCTCTGAGTGCAGATCCGGTAGTGGCCTGCAGCACAAGGTATGCTGTAAAAACTGTACTATAGATGCCAAGGAGGCAAAGGTCTGTGATACAGGAACCAGGCTGTAGACCTTGTATAAATGGAGCAATATCCTGAGGCTCAGGATGAGTAGCGTAGACAGACTGAAGAATGGTAGTGGCCCGAGGAACCAGGTACACCATGAAATCTTCAGTGAGGTTGATAGAAGTTGGAGAATGTACTCACACAAGGAAATTCCAGCAGAGATACCCAAGGAGTGTGTCAGGAAGTCCTAGGCAGGAGGGCCCTCTGAGGAGCGGATAGCCAAGATGCGGAAGAGCCCCCGAGGAGCGGGTACTCAGAGTGTCCAAATGCCAGGAGGAGAGTCTAGAACAGAAGATCCAAGTTAGAGCTGATTTAACAAGTGAGAGAACTCCTTGCTAACTCGTCTTAGCAATGGGCCAGTCAGTATAAGTACACTAGCATTGCTGACATCATCGGGAGGGGATGCCCCTGAGGTTCCCGCCATGACGGTCCTGCGTGCCTAGGTGATACCGGAAGTAAGATGGCGGTCGGCAGCGCCCACGCTGTCCCGGGGATGCCAGGGAAGTCGGCGTTGGTTGGCGGAGGCCGCCATTCTCCCAATGATTGACGGTGCAGGGAAAAAAGAGGTGAACATGAGAGGTTGCAGCTGTCTGCAACCTCTCATGTTCACCATCTCCGATGGGCGCAATACTAAAATTAGTAAATAAAGAAAGCTGAGAGGGTTCAGAGAACAAAGATCTTTCAGAGGAAAAAGAAACTAAACATTTACAAGGAAATCTCAACATAAATTGGGCTCCTAGCTCAAGAACCTCATTTTGCATAATAAGGAATTTCTTCCTTCTTTTTTGAATAGCCCTAGAAAGATCAGAATAGATGCACACTTTAAACCCCATGAAAAGAATATTAGCACAACAAAAATACAATCTAAACACCAAATCATGATCTCATAATGTAACAAAAATAACAAGCAATGTAGCCCGATGTTCTTCATCTATCACGGTGGACTCTACTAAGGTCCAAGTCCAATCTACCCTGGTTCCTATTATCTCTTTAAGCATCTCTAACTGAGGACCGATTCCCCCCAGGCAAATAATAGGCCTTCAAAATTGTAGATACAACTGTAGGAGATATTTTAAGCATATCTCACATATAAGATTTGAAAAGTTCTTCGGGGGAAATCATGGAAACCAAAGAAGAAGTTTGTACGGATGATATCGAAGAGATTGTTTGGTGCAAAGTCTCAAACTGTGTAGTATAGGTTTCTAAAAGGTCTTCATGTGATTGAATTCGACTGTAGGAAGTAGTAGTAAGAGCAGTTAGAGAAATCAATGAAAAGAAAATGAGAGAACCTCCCAGATATTGTCGAGAGTAATGGGAGAAGGCTTGGGAGTTCCAAATGATAACAGAGAATGCCGGACATTGGAAACAGCACAGATGTAACAGATCTAGCTGGCTCACTAACCTCAGCCATAGCATTCCCTCCAGCTCTTGACATCAACATGTTGCAGACATTATCTAACAGCAGATATCGGCTGCTAGCGGGACTCACTTGAGCAGTACACGTGGAATTTCTCAATGCCTCTGACCCCCCCCCCCCAATGCTCACATCCGGGGTTTCTCTTACAGCATATGCCAGGAATGACTGCTGCAATACTGCAGGGGAAGGAGGAACACTGCTGTCGGGGCTAAGCAAAAGTTCTTTGTCATCTCCGAGTGGTCGCGCCTCTCCCCTGATGCCAGCCGCAATGAAGAAAACACCCAGCAATGAAGCAGTGGTCAGAAAGCGCTCTGAAATCGCACAGGTAAGACTGAAGGGGTAGTAGGAGGGCAGGGGTTCCCCAAAGTCTGCCCTTGCATTTAACCATGGGAAAAAGGCAAAAGGAAAAGTTTTAGCACTCACGAAAATCAGAGCTCTTACAACATGCCTTCCCAGTCAGCCATTTTGGGCCTGCCATTCACACTATGAGCTCTATAACCATGTGCCTGGTTTTCTCCCCCATCCGAATCTCACCCCAGAAATGCCTCCTCTTCAATACAGATAAAAGTATGCCCTTAGTCACTCACATTGGAAAGACATTCAACCAAAGCTCCTCCTCTAATGTAGTTATTCTTTTGTGTTATTCAGTGCAGAAAATGTGAAACAGACCAAAAGCTAAAGACAAACATTTAACTTACACAAACACAACATCAAACACCCATAGAAGACCAAGGCAACAAATCTGTAGGGAAGCATTTTTGAGGACCAGATTGTTGCATCGATGATCTTATGATCAGGATACTAAAAGGGAATTTCAAAACAATCAAGGAACACAAGACATTTGAAGGTAAAATGATCAGACACTGGGGAACTGACAAAGAATATAACAAATGTCTGGGCTTTCTAATTCACTATTACATATAAATTCTACTGCCTGACTACCTTTTGATTGTTCTAGCACATCAACCCTTTCCCTATTCATTCTATCCTTGGAATGCATGTTACGATTCACTTGTGTTTTCTGGCTATGTCATATTTACTCATTTCATTTTTCTCTACTACTCCTACTCCTACTCCTACTTAACACTTCTATAGCACTACTTGACTTACTGATGCAGGGTGTGTAGCATTCAAAAACTAGTCAGAAATGTTAGTCCAATAAAAAGTTATCACCTTACATTTTTTGTTAAGCATCAGGCCCATTGATGGTTGAAAGTAAATTGAGAATACTTTGTAAAGAGCACTGAAAATGTTGCAGTTAAGGAAAATAAATTCTATTACAATCTGTGTTGAGCGGTCCGAGTACAAGGCATTGACATATGGTTGATAGCATACTAACACAGAAAGTCCTAGGCCACCACCAATTTGCAAGACCATCAGGGTTTAACCAAGCCACAAGCGGCCTCAGGGCGATGTTTCTACATACTTTGCTTCAGTGAAATGGCTGTGTTAAATAATGGTGAAAAATATCATTGAGACTTTGCCCTGGGTCTTTTCACATTCATGCAGATTTGCAGTGCTTGATGGTATTCCTGAACCTTGTCCTGATTTATCCAACCCATTGGTAATTGATAACTGTGGCAAATAGTATTTGTACTATTAATCCTGTTCTTTAGTACTTCCACGGAGGGATCTGATATTTTTATTATTATGTAAAACATCTTGGGTCCCTTTTTTGGAACAAGTTTGTATATAAACCTAACCTGTAATGTAATGACAGCATAATGATCTGGTTCTTTCTTTGAAAAAGGTTACAGACCCTTTGTGGCTGTAGACATTGCAAAGTTTTCTGGCCTTAATATATAGTCTGGTTCCTTTTGCCTTTCAATGTCTTCCTCATTAAAAAGCTGTTTAACTGGTCAGTATCACTAATAAACAAGTGGGCAAATCAAGGCAAATTTAGTCATGTTTATACCCGAGGGATGCAATTTTGTTATAAAAAAAAAAGCATAGAATTGTTTAATGTTAAAGTGTAGCCTGCACTATAATGGCGAACAGAACTAAAGCACTGAAAGTATAATCATCTTACCTAATAAAGTCTCTGAAACTGGTGCTATTTTTATGTCATTTTGGTAGCGATCTCAGAGTCAGCTGGCAGCCTGGCACCATTTTTAAATAACTCCAGCAAGGCAGGAGTGAGTGGCGATCACTCCTGTCCCTTTCTTCTAGCAAGGCTTCCATAAATGGGAGGTCCGTGGCCAATTTCCAGGGTTTAGGAAGTGGGGTCAAAGAGGCCCAAGGAAACCTTGGCAGGACTTGGCTCAGCCCAGGCTGGCAGTGTTATAATTAGTGAGGTTTGGGTGGACCCTTGGACACTGTGGCAGCTGACCACGCCCACAGGGGTCAGTCCCGTGAGGGGCCACAGGTCAGGCTCAGCTTAGGACACACAAACACAGAGATTGATCTTTTATTAGACAATGTGATGAAGCCACCAGAGGTGGCAGTAGTGAGCAGCAGGAGTAGCCCGGCTGGGCTAGTGTCCCTCAGGTGCTGGAACAGCGACTCCTCCGGTAGCAGTGCTGTGGTAGAAAGAACTGAGAAAAAAAGAGTACAGTGGAATAAGCACAAGCCCCAGTATGGAGAACCCCAGGATAGTGAGAGAAGGCCCTCGAGGAGCGAGTACCTGATCCCTGAGAGCTGAGAGGCTTGAAGGTATTGTACACAAACAGTGGTTCCAAGTAGGAGATGGCACTAGGGATGGAACGGAGGCAGGCCCTCGAGGAGCAAGTACCTGGTTCCAGGGAACAGCTCTGAGGTGAAGATGGTTGTACTCACTGGTGTTTTAGATAGCGAATCCTTCCAGGCAGAAGAGAAGGTAGGAGCAGGCAGCGAGACAGGGAACATGGGCCCTCGAGGAGCGAGAACCGGTTCCTGATAGCGACCTGAAAAGCAAGTGAGGCCCCCGAGGAGCGGGTACCCCGTTAGCGTTAAGAGTCCAATGGTAGATTGGAGGCAGAGTAGCTGGGTACGGAGACCGAATCCCATCCATAAGGAATCCCTTGCTAACTCAAAGGCTAGCAAACAATGTAGGCTTTAAATATCCGGGCAGCGTGATGTCATCACAGGGGGACGACCCTGAGGTTCGCGCCAAGTAGGAAATAAGAGTGAGAGCCGCGCGGCGCACGCGCCCTAAGGTAGAAGCAGAGCATGGCGGGAGGCAGCGCCCAAGCCCGTCCGGGGACGCCGGAGAGGATGACAGGCAGACGCCACGGCAGCCAAGCGTCCTTCCACAGCAAGAGGAGGTGCAAAGAAAGAAAGGTAGGCAGAGTGAAGCCATCGGGAAGGGATGGTTGCAACAGGCAGGCCCAGGCCCTGGCATATTGGGGTGTTTGGAGGGGCCCGGGAAGCCCCAGGATGCCCAAGGAAGAACCAGAAAGCAGCAACAGGGTCTGGCAAGCCCAAGGAGGCCACTTTTTTCTAAATTGAGCCAAAAACACCCAAAGGTTTTTGGGTATTTTCAGACATGACTAGAATAAAATGAAAATGGCCTTTTTTTGGTTTGGCTGTACATTAAATAAATGTGCAACCCTACTGCCTATCATCATGCCATAAGTCTAGTCTGTTTGAACAACCTGAGAGAGAACACTTTTGAATCTGTTAATCATTACTTTTGTGGTCCACATCAAGGAGAAAGGTGGGGGAAACAGTTTTTTGGGTCAAATCTCTATCCTTTCTGCTTATACAAGAATATGAGTAGTTCTCCTCTTATCATGTATGCAATGCTGCCCACCTCTGCTATCTCCTCATATAGTTCCAGCATGTGTGAGTTCCCATATCCTGATCAGAGCTCAGTAATGAGGCCATCGGTGTCTAGAGTCCAGCCTAACTCAAAGGATATGGTGGCCTAGTATAGTTCCTCCTACCTGAGGAGCTTGTTAATCTATGGCTGCCTTTACCACAGGATCTATGGTTTTGATTACCCCCTCCAGGAGCCTGTCACCTTGACCTGGCTAAGATTGCTTGGGTGGAGTCTAGCTCCTCATAGAAGTCAGTAGTAATTAGGGATGTGAATCGTGTTCCATATCATCTTAACGATAGAAATCGTGTGGCAGGGCAAGAAAATCGTGTTAGGCACGATTTTTTAGTTAAAAAATCGTTAAAAATCGTTTTTTCCGATTAGTGCGCACTAACTGGGAGTTAGTGCGCACTAACTGAAAATGATACAATTTGACAATTTTCAGGTCAGTTAAGGTCAGTTTAGGAATGAATATGTATTCCTATTGGCTGCCCTCTTATTTATTCATGTTACCAAGGTTCCCACTGACAGTATATGGGGATGGGAAATGAAAACAGTTGGTAGCTTGACAAAACAAGTAATGTGATCAGTCAATGTGACTAGAACTTGTGCCCTAACCCTGATACCAGGGGTATTGTGATCTTCCTGCACACAGTGCCCTATCCCTATTAATACCAGGAGTGTTGTGATCTTCCTGCACACAGTGCCCTAACCCTGGCACCAGGGGTGTTGTGATCTTCTTGCACACAGTGCCCTATCCCTATTAATACCAGGAGTGTTGTGATCTTCTTGCACACAGTGCCCTTACCCTGGCACCAGGGGTGTTGTGATCTTCATGTACACAGTGCCCTATCCCTATTAATACCAGGAGTGTTGTGATCTTCCTGCACACAGTGCCCTATCCCTAATACCAGGGGTGTTGTGATCTTCCTGCACACAGTGCCCTATTCCTGATACCGGGGGTGTTGTGATCTTCCTGTACACAGTGCCCTATTCCTGATACTGGGGATGTTGTGATCTTCTTGCACACATCCCGGTATCAGGGATAGGGCACTGCATGCAGGAAGATCACAACACCCCTGGTATTAGGGATAGGGCACTGCGTGCAGGAAGATCACAACACTCCTGGTATTAATAGGGATAGGGCACTGCATGCAGGAAGATCACAACACCCCTGGTATCAGGGATAGGGCACTGTGTGCAGGAAGATCACAATACCCCGGAGGAGTGAGGGTCAGGCAGCTCCCCCCTGTCTGTGAAGCCAGCCTCTCACTAGTAATGCAGGGAGGGAGCTGTCTCAGACTTCACAATCCTCCCCCCCCCCCCCCCTCACCCACACACCATTCACTAGCTGGGACATGGGGGAAGTCAGGAGTGAGGGTCAGGCAGCTCCCCCCTGTCTGTGAAGCCAGCCTCTCACTAGTAATGCAGGGAGGGATCTGTCTCAGACTTCACCATCCTCCCCCCCCCCCCCCCTCACCCACACACCATTCACTAGCTGGGACATGGGGGAAGTCAGGAGTGAGGGTCAGGCAGCTCCCCCCTGTCTGTGAAGCCAGCCTCTCACTAGTAATGCAGGGAGGGAGCTGTCTCAGACTTCACCATCCCCCCCCCCCCCTCACCCACACACCATTCACTGGCTGGGACATGGGGGAAGTCAGGAGTGAGGGTCAGGCAGCTCCCCCCTGTCTGTGAAGCCAGCCTCTCACTAGTAATGCAGGGAGGGAGCTGTCTCAGACTGGTATCAGGGATAGGGCACTGAGTGCAGGAAGATCACAACACCCCTGGTATCAGGAATAGGGCACAGGTTCTAGTCATATTGACTGATCACATTACTTTTTTTGTCAAGTACCAACAGTTTCCATTTCCCATCCACCCAACCATCACCTCAGTTGGAACCTTGGTAACATCAATAGATAAGAGGGCAGCCAGCCAATAGGAATACATATTCATTCCTAACTGACCTTTACTGACCTGGAAAGTGTCAATAATTTGTATCATTTTCTGTTAGTGTTCCTGAGTTTCCATTTCCATTTCCCATCCCCCCAACCATCACCTCAGTGGGAACCTGGTTAACATCAATAGATAAGAGGGCAGCCAGCCAATAGGAACACATATTCATTCCTAACTGACCTTTACTGACCTGGAAAGTGTCAATTTGTATCATTTTCAGTTAGTGCGCTCTAACTGGGAGTTAGTGCGCACTAACTCCCGTTAGTGTGCACTAACACGATTTAACTATTTTTAACGATAAATCGTTAGAATTTCTATTGTATTGTGTTCTATAACGATTTAAGACGATATTAAAATTATCGGACGATAATTTTAATCGTTAAAAAACGATTCACATCCCTAGTAGTAATCTTCATGACATTCTCTCTTTCATCCCTAAGGGTTCCATTCTGGTCTGACAGCTCAGCAGGGTGTAGACAAGGCATGGAGTTTCAATTAAAAGAAGGAGGTACATTGCTCATCCTACACCAGGTGCTTCAATTTGGACTGGATAATGATATTCCTAGATTCTTCCTCAAAGAGCTTTTTTCAGGCCCTTTGTACTTTCCTGTGGGCCCTCATCCATGATCTATCCATGATGCTGTTGTTGGAGTAGGCTCTGCAGTTCACATTGTAGGGCCCAGAGCTTCCTTCTCTCCTCGCTCCCATACCTGCCGCTCTTTTCCTGAAAAAAGCTGTGAAACATCTCCCACTGCCATCGAAGTTTGACCGACAATGCAAGCCTTTGTTGCCAAAACTTGGCTAGAGGTAGATCATGCAGCTGGGAGGTGGATTCAAGTAAAAATTGCTCCTATTTTTAAAGAATTATTATTTAATATGATAAATAAAAAGTTTAGAAATAGGGTATATATTTATATTTGTGTGAAATGCAAAAAGCAAGCACCTAATGTCAATATTATAGAACCCTGCTGTATATATCAATATAGTTATAATTATAAAATACCATGTATAATTTTTTAACTAAAACTAGATCTATTTTGACGGGTAATTTTCAGACCCTCAGCAGTTGTATTAATACTCTTTTTGCATATGCTAGGCTTATGCTTTTTTTTTGTAATTGACAACTGAACACTAGCAGACCTGTCATACTTCAAGTAAATGGGGAAATCTTCATTTGAAATAGCTCCCCTCTGTTTCATTGTATAATGCATAAAGGGATTCTTTTACCACATCTGCTTCATAAGTGTTTCGAAAATCAGTGTGAGACATTTAGGCTAGACTTTTTATTTAAGCAGTAAGAAACTCGTAGACAGAAATATTATCACTTTTTGAGTGATTCTGTGTCTCGCGCTTCACCGCCCAAGTCATGATCATTTTCCCAACAAATAATGGCTGCCCTCACACGTTCCTTAGTTTTTCTACATTACAGTTTTATCAGCAGCATTACCATTTGCTCCATGCTTTTACATAAATATGCACACAGCAAGTTTACATATCATATTTTGATGAAAAGTCATCAAAGTTCATAGGCTTGTTTGCTTTTTATCTGACAAGTTTAAGAAATAAAATGATGTGTTCAACTCCAAGGATTCTGAAGTAGAGCCAGGAATATAATAAAATAAATTCTGTCAGAGCTTTTCAATCGTACAAACACAGATGCCAGCCCCAAAACAGAAAGAACACTACTAATACTAACTTGTCACAGGCTCGCAGTTTGAACAGCTTGTGTCTGAGAAGTTAACTGAGCTTCAATTACTTTTTAATACAGCACCTCCAGGAAAAGTAAGGTATTAGCTGTAATACAAGGCACCAGACACCCTATATTTTTGCATTTAGCTCTAAGTTACAGCTGTTGAACTTGTCACTATGTTGACACAATTATTCTTAATACCATATATTTGCTAGATCTGTTCAGGGCTGGGATTCACAGCTGAATCGTCCAATTACTCTTCTCAGTAGTGTTCTTGCCAGGATACTACTTTTTTTGGCCTAAATAAAAACAAAACATAACAAAAATAGAACCCATGCCAGGGCATATATAAAGTTAATCCATGAACAAAGCTATTGTTATTGTATTTATAAACCGTAGACTGTCAATTTAATACCGAATGACTCTTGTATGGTTTGAAAGACTTATCAGTACAGTACTAGAAAAGAATGCAATCAAGACTGAAAAGAACCACAAGCTCTTTCATGTGTTTCAGAATACAGCAGGGTTTTTGTTTTGTTTTGGGTTTTTTGGGGTTTTTTTTAGGGAAAACTCAGCCCTGTTTTTCAAAGTAGCACTTAAATCTCTGAATGTACCAGAAGCAAAACAGCAAAAAATTAGTCACTACTTCTAATGGTAATTTCTGCTTGAAATGGTAGCTTTTTAAACCATGCTGCTGCTTCCCCCCCCCCCTAGAATTTTAGCTTGATTTATAAAATAAAGTGTGCTTACTTTCAGTTTGTCCATCTGTGTCACTGACAATCCAGATGGAGATTAGCAGCACATGTGCACTATCCTGCCTGTTCCGCCAGGCCAAAAAAGGCTGCCACCTGCCACAATGGAGCATCCTTCTGAGCTACTGAAGAATGCCCACCATCCCACAACGCCATTATAGACTGATGCTCACCCCGCCAGAGTCATCCAGCATTCCACCAAACTGCTGAAGCCTGGTACCCATTTTATCAGATGGTAGGCTGCAGAAGACTGGCCATCATCCTGCCTTGCTGGCATCCAGCGTTCCTGTCCGCTCCCCTTCTATATAAGAGTGAGATGAACTCCCTGCTTCCCTCCAGGCCCTGCCCTGGTACACACACCCCTAGAGCAGCTAACACATACACATGCACACACAGAAACATCTAAGCAACTAACATTCCCCCTAACCAACTAACATTTCCCCTACACACATACACCTCTCTGGAACAACTGACAGCCCCCTACCTGAGCAGCAGACAGACAGACGCACACACACATACATCTGGAGCCGTTGTTACATACAGTCTAGAATTGTATGGCTGCAATACCGATGCCAAACGGTCTTTGTCGGAATGCTACATTTCCATCTGTTAAAATGAATGATGAGCTCCATAAATATGGAACCATATAATCAACCTCAGAAATCTCAAAAGGTATGAAGTCACCCCCACTCACCATGTGTCACTGAGGCAGTCACTGACTATGGCCTGCTGCTGCAGACTGGAAACAAGAAAGTTGAATTAATGCCTCCTCACTTTGCACAAGTGACTGAGCTAGAAGGAGAATCCTTTTTTCTGATTACTCATAACCCAACCCATATTACTTTTCCTTGTCAGTTTGGTAAAGCTTGAAGTGGCTCAGAAACATAAAAGGATCATTATATGTAATAAACTTTAACATGAACATTAAGGCCCTCACATGCACATTTATAATAGTGAGCTAAGCAAAAAGGCCTTATCACATTAAAGGAATCCAAAAAGACATGAGAGTGAGCATGTCAAAATGTGCATCTCCAAACATGCAAATGAAAGATCATCTGCAAATGAGAGGTTATTGAGCTTACGCTAAATATTGTAGGATGCTCACTCTCTACCTTATAGATAGGGTCATTTATCAAAATGTGTTATGGCATTAATGCACACAATAGTTATCACAATATGAATTTATTCAAAGGGGCATTGTAATGCTGGAAATAATTACAACTTTTTTCTTGGTGTTAAGTTGTGCAATAGGACAGAGAGAGAGAGAGAGCCTCTAGGATAGCACACATAGTAGTCAACTATTTATACTGCTATGGGAGGGTCAGCTAGTAACTTAAGGCGAGGATTTGGAGGTGGTGTACATTTTGGGGACAGTTTTACATGCAGAGTGAGACATACGAACAGCACAGAAGACCTCGGTGAAGATTTGACATGATTTGGAGTGAGGAAAGTCACACAAAGATGAGATTTCTACAAAGTTCTCTTGCTCTAGATTGATGGACTCTCTACCAGGGTACTATAAAGCTAGGGTGAGAGAACACTGAAGTAATCTCATCTTAGTCTGAGTTTCCTCTCTCCAAATTGCTGGTCGTATGTCTCACTCTGCATGTAAAACTGGCCTCAAAACCCTACACTACCACCATATCCTCACCTCAAGTTACTAGCTTGCCTTCCTATAATGATATGCATAGTTGACTGCTATGACAGCCTTATAAAGAATTATTTCATTTTGATAAATCTAGGCCTTAATAAGCACTTGCTAGCTGGATGTTAATATCTGCTATAACCTGTTGTTAACTTACTTACCTGAGTATGCTGCTTAGTGATGGCGATCTAAATAATGTGATCACCTAAACTGAGCATTTGCAGACCATTTAATTACTGCTTGGGAATTAACTCATTTTTTTAAGTGTGAGGTTAAAAAAACATATTTTACTCACATTTTATTACATCATCCTCATAAAGGGCCATTCTCAAAGCATTTCCACATGTAAAAGAGTGTTTTATGCACAGAAATGAGGTCTTTGAAAACCACCTTCCCTAAAAGTACACATGGGGTGCAGTACATGCATAGGGGGTAATTTTCAAAAGGAGTTACGCGGATAAATGTAACTACTATTGTAGCAATTTTCAAACGCTATTTACTCACGTAAAGTGCATTTACGTGAGTAAATCCTATGGACAATTCAATGGCATATATTGTAGCAATTTTCAAAAACCCACTTACTCGAGTAAAGTGCATTTACTCGAATAAAGCCCAGTTTTACTCAAGTAAATGCTTTTACAAATCAGGCCCATACTGCTATGCACAGTGGGGTAGATTTTCAAACAAGGCGCGTTGGTGTACTTTTGTTGGCGCTCCAGGCGCCAACAAAAGTATGCGGGATTTTAGTAGATACGCGCGGAGCCGCACGTATCCACTAAAATCCTGGATCGGCGCGCGCAAGGCTATCGATTACGTACAGCCGGCGCGCGCCGAGCCACGCAGCCTACCCCCGTTCCCTCCAAGGCCGCTCCGAAATCGGAGCAGCCTCGGAGGGAATCCTCTAACGCCCTCCCCTCACCTTCCCCTCCCTTCCTCTACCTAACCCACCCCCCCCCCCCGGCCCTGTCTAAACCCCCCCCTACCTTTGTCGGGGATTTACGCCTCCCGGAGGGAGACGTAAATCCCCGCGCGCCAGCGGGCCGCTAGCGCGCCGGGACGCGACCTGGGGCGGGTACGGAGGGCGCGGCCACGCCCCCGGACCGCCCCGGACCATAACCATGCCCCGGACCCACCCCCAAAACGCTGCCGACACGCCCCCTAAACGCCGCGACGACCGGGCCCGCCCCCCGACACACCCCCGACACGCCCCCCTCGGAGAACCCCGGGACTTACGCGAGTCCCGGGGTCTGCGCGCGCCGGTGAGCCTATGTAAAATAGGCTCACCGGCGCGCAGGGCCCTGCTCGCCTAAATCCGCCCGGATTTGGGCGGATTTAGGCGAGCAGGGCTCTTAAAATCCGCCCCAGTGAGCAGAGACATTTCTAGGATGAAGTCCAAGTGGGATTAAAACCTATGCATGTATGCAAACACTTACAGAGCAGGTACAAGTCCGTCTTCCTAATCAATTATCAAAAGGAACCTTGTCCTGTAGGTAAAAAGCACCCGCAGACTTTACACTCCTGCATACTGTTTAAAAGTTCACCTCCAAGTACATGGCCTGCTATTCCTGGTGCACGTTAAACAGCATGCACGCTAACCTGTAGTACATAGGTACCATTACAATATCTTCTTTTTTATGACCAGTAGTTGCTGCTATGGTCCTCAGGCTAAAACGCCATGAGCATTAATTCACAACTACCTGTGTTTTTCACCATTTCTTAACACAGACACTGCTGACACAAATGGAAATAATGCAGTGGCAGAAATTCTTCAATATATTTGCAGCAGCAATTTTAAAAGGGATTTACATTTGAATTGCAAAACTGATCCTATCTCTTCTCGCTGACAATCTCTTTCACTGGAGCAGTTCACATTTCTGCAATAAGCCTATCCTTTGCAATAGATCTGGCCTGCTGAAATTATTTCATTGTGGTGGTGATTAAATTTTTATTTACATTCTACACATATTAATAAAATATACATTTATATAATTCCTGTACATAAAACAAACCTGAACTATATGAGCCCTGACTTTTATGGTCTAGGGCATTGAAATGCAGACATAAGTGAAAAAGCAAGGGATCTACAGCCAAGTCCATAAGCAAAACACATCAGTACAGTCTGAATTTTCAAGAAGGCTCTTCACCCAGTAAAAATGTTGCTAGCAGTACACTTTTTTTTATGGGTTATCATAGCTGCATGAAGTGGCAGTTGCTACCCTTAAGAGAAACATGGGGATAATCTGCACAGCAGGGCAAATATTCCCATAAGAAACTTGCTGGGCAGACTGGATGGACTATTTGGTTCTTTTCTGCCATCATTATGTTACTATATATAATATAATACTTGAGTTGCTTATTTTCCTTGATAACTATTTAATTCAGTAATCCATGATAACTATACAATTTCCTTTGCTGTAACCAACTCTTAGTTACTTTATAACCAATAGGGAACATATGCTCCAATCATTTTGTATATATCATATATACTTATCCTGTAAATATTATACATAATTCTGTAATTTACTATGTTCTAAGCTCTTACATGTTTATCTACCTCGTTCTTTGACAAGCGCTACCCCAGCATAATATTTTGTTTAATGTATACCGATGTTATCCTGTAAATATTATATATAAATCTGCATTTTTCTAGTTTCTAGGCTCATATGTTTATCCACCACGTTCTTTGTCAAGCGCTACTTCAGTGTAATGTTTTGTTTAATGTACACCGATGTGATATCTCCGATGAATGTCGGTATATAAAACCGTCAAGTAAATAAATACATAGATAAATAAATAAATAAATAAATAGCTGATATTTTTTCTAATTTTATTTGCAATATATTAAATTGTGAGGATGACTGAACAAAATATTGTGGGCTGGAGCAGGAACCATGCTGACTCCAGCCTTTTCTCATACAATTTCACTTTATTAACATGACCAGCAAATAATATCAACAATAACTGCTACCTTTGCAGTGCTTTCACAACACAGAACTTCCCAGAGAGGGTCAGGAGGTCCTACTCCTCCTGGAGACGCGGGGACCTACTGATCCCAGCTTCGCTCTGCCTCTTAACCTGCCCCGCAGGGTCCCGACCACAGAGCTCTCTCCCTCTATAGGATTTAAGATGTTCTAGGCCTCTAGCCTGGTCCTGCACAGGTTACGTAGGGGAAATAGGGTCACTCCATCACAGAAACATACAAGAAATATACCATGTTGAGAAATATGAGTTGAAATATAAGAAAAGTAAATAATAAAATTAAGAAAGAGAAAAGTTAACGACTCTACTTACATAAACAGTCCACAATATAAGGGGGACAAGAATACCAATTCAAGGTAATATCAATTATCCCAAAAATATTGTAGCAATATGATCAACTAGAACTCATGTCAGCATAAACATAGTGATGAACTAAGGAGCAGACATCAAAAGGTGACCATCAATTGGCCCAGAACTCAAATGAGTAGTTAGATGAGCTAGATTTATTAGATTGGCATTTAATCTCACATTTACACAGGAAATTCAACTATAATAGCCCATTAAGCTGTAAAAACCTAGGCCTCATTAGTAAGAATTTTTTCCTTCTTTTTTTGTGTTGCCTTTGCCACATCTGAAAACACTAAGGCATAAATTTTAAAAGGATTACATGCCTAAGTTATGCGCGTAACCCTTTAAATCCCTCCCTGCGTGCGCCGAGCCTATTTTGCATAGCCTCGTCGGCGAGCGCAAGCCCCGGGACGCACGTAGGTCCCAGGGCTTTGCTAGGGGGTGTGTCGGGGACGGCACGATGTTCGGGGCGTTCCGGGGGGCGTGGTTCTGGCCCGGTGGCATTTCATGGGCATGGCCGAGGCTTCCAAAATCGCTCTCGGGCCGGGGAATCACGCGGCGGTGGCCAACCGGCGCACAAGTTACGCCTGCCTGGGGCAGGCGTAACTTTCACAATAAAGGTAGGGGGTGTAGATAGGGCTGGGGGGTGGGTTAGGTAGGGGAAGAGAGGGGAAGGTAAGGGGCGGCCGAAGGAAAGTTCCCTCCGAGGCCGGTCCGATTTCGGAGCGGCCTCGGAGGGAACGAGCAGTGCGTGCAGGGCTTGGCGCACGCAAGGTGCACAAATGTGTACCCCCTTGCACGCGCCGACCCTGGATTTTATAAGATACGCACGTATCTTATAAAATCCAGCGTACTTTTGTTTGTGCCTGGTGTGCGAACAAAAGTATGCACGGGCATACTTTTCTAAAATCTACCCCTAATTTTGCAATCCAGAAACTGGGTATCCCATTGTCTAAAGAACAGAATATAGTCTCTGACTGGCTCAAGAACAAAATTATATATATATTTATTATTTATTTATACAGTTTTATATACCGATGTTTGGTTGGAATACCATCACTTCGGTTCACAATGCATACAATTTAAAAATTCATTCTACATACATCGATAAAATCATATCTCAAAGTAGCCAGTCATGCAATCTCAACCTCATCCGTCTCCAGGATTTGCATTAAATGTAGAAAGTCAAATGAGAATGCACACCCACCATTTTCTTCACAAAAGGACGTAGGTAATATGCCCCAGATATAGGCCTGGATTTTCTAAGTTCGCAGAAAATCCGGCAGTAACGGGAGGGCGGGCGAAGCAGCGAAAGCCGGCAGCAATCGCACCACCACGGTTCGCAAACCAATAGCGCCACCATGAAAGGTTGTCCTATTGGCCACGTTACTGATGGCGATAAGGCTCCTTACCTTTTCGCCATTAGCGATGTCTTCACGGTGTCTGCCCCAGTGCCGCCCCAACTCCTCCCCTTCTGGTGCAGATGCCGCCCAGAACCCGTCCCGATCTAGATATCGCACGTGAAAAGTCCTTTTTCGCTTGCGATACCTTTGGAAAATGACCCCCACAGGCAGGCAGAACGGTTATGGAATCTTTAAAATTTCCAACATAAATCTCCAAACCATTTTCGTAAATGTAACAGTAAGTGATTTTTGGAAAGATTAGAAGAGAATATTTTGCACCTAACCACATGCTCCAAGTTTTCAACCTTCCAATGCAATTGGGAATTTTCTTGAACCAAAAGGTTCTCTAGGTCTGTATTTTTTCTTTGAGGCTTTTACAAAATCCAAACATTGATCTATGACCAAAAGGCTGATATTTTCTAATGAATTCTGTACTTGACTAGAGCCTCTCTGTATTTGAGATAAGAGAGAAGACTCTACAGCCACAATTTCTTACCAGAATACATCCAAACTGGGGCTTCTGGAGAGATTTCCTAAATGACAGTTTAGGAAAAATACTCCATTAGAGCTTTATCAAAAATATATTGCTGAAATATTATTTTGAGCCAATACCTTGAAATACTCACTGCCAATAGTGGGATCCATGACCTACTGACCTGAACCTCTGCCATCTCCATTCCATTGAAAGAGAACACTGGAGAGATTTCATGATGTCAGGCTTCCTCCATTCACATCAGCACTGTCAAGCTTCTGCAGCCCCATCAGCTTCCACATCATCCTAGTGTGCCTGGGTTACTCTGTCAGATGCCTACCTCGCAGAATCTGCCAATGCCGTCTGAATCCTGGGACTCAGTGAAACTTTGCCTACCAAGCAGCGGCAAAGAGAGCAAAAATGGACACACTGTTTAAGAACTGTGCATCCCTCCAGCTTGAACATGGACATTGATTTTTCATGTTTTGTGTAATCATATTGTAATTCATTTTCCCTTTGCTTTTTGGAGAGTTGATTATGACAGCTTGAGTTTTTATATATTTTATTTTATAACAGATGAATGGATCCCCAAGATGTTGATTAAGTAACATATTATGTCATCATGAATGGACAAGCCTTTAAAAACATGGCGACTCCTGAGAGTCAGTGAGATGAATGACTGTTGAGATTTGGGAAACTGATGTCTGTTTGAGAGTGAGCACCACTAACAGTTAAGTTGTTTGTAAATTTATTATCATTGTTGCATCTCCTGAAATTGTCCTAGGATGAAACAACGGCGCTATCTTTTTGTGATGTTCCTGTTGGACTGTGGGTTTGGACACATTTATTTCATACACAATAAGAAGAGATCTTTGCTGCAATTAGTTGTTTTTTCAGATTGTGTACCGTTATTGCCTCCATATACCCTTTAAAACTATACATAATGGTGTTTTAACTGCAACTAACTAAAAAAAGTTTAAAAAATAGTAAAGGCTAAATATATGGGTGGATGATAGTGGAGACTGGAGGTGAAGCAAAGTGGCTCTGTGAGAATCTGAGGCAGGTAGTCCCTCTTGCTTTGCAATATTAGGGTTGCTTCTTTTATAATAACTCCTCAGACAGTGGACTTTACTTTAACACAGGTTTAATGTACATTTTTTTTCTTTGTGTACCTTCAGAGGGTGATAGCCTATTTCTCATGAACAGAAAAGATTTTACAGCAAGCAAGCAAACACTTTCAGTTCCTGGTTTCCTGCCAGGTCTAGGACCTTCCCTGGTTAGGCACTCCTGTTCTGCTTCCTGACTCTCCTTAGCCAGGTTTGCTTTTCTGTGGCTTGAGTTTATAGTTTGCTTGGCCTTGTCCCTTTGACTCCTTGCCTCGGGACTCCTAGGAGTCTTTGCATCTGCCTCCAGGCTGTCACACTTCCTGTTTCCTCCCAGTCTGTTTTAAGCTGTAAAGCTCCCCTGGTGAGTCAGCAGGTTTTTGTTTAAAGTAGACCCATCTAATTACTGTTAAGGGTATCTTCCTCTACCCCTTACTCCTGTAATCAGGAAGTGATCGCCTTTCTTACTTTTAAACCAAATAAGAAATTCCATCTTGTTTTAGAACATTTCCTGATGGGTATTCACAAAAGATCTTTTTGAACTGTTAATTTATTTTCCTTTCTTCTATTTATGCTGTGCTATGTTTCATTTCTCAGACTTTTTAAAGGTCCACTAACCTCTGTCTTTCCTATTCTTACTGGAGGGCATAGGGGCCTTGTTCCAGTGAACTGTGCCATCCCCCTCATGATGCTTCCTTCTGGATATATGTAGAAAGGCCTCGTGTCTTGCAGACTTCTTAGCCCCTTTTTGGCTGCCTCAGCTATGATTATGGGCCAACTTTAAAACTTTTGGTTTTCCCCTGTGAACCTGGAAATTAACCTAAACTCAGAATCACTGTAGACCTACATCTTGCCTGGTTTGGAACCCCCCGCAATTATTTTTAGTGTACCCAGTTGTCCTAAGGTTTTCAACCATTACCTTCCTCTCTATTAGTGGGTATTTTAGATCTTTTTCATCTCCTATCTTCTTTTCTACTTTGACATATCCTTGGCTGGCTTCCACTTTACCAACCCTTCTGGTAAACTGGAAGCCACTGCCTTAACTTCTTCTTCTAACAGGGCTCTTCTGCTGGAATCTTCTTGCCTTGGTGCTTTTCATTTCCCTGGCATTATAGGTATAATCTGGAGCCCTTTGTCATGCTCTTTGGCCCCTTTTACACCCTCCAGCTCACCCTCTATCCACCTATTTAATCTCAGTAACCCTTCCTGATTTTCTGTCACTTTCCTCGATGATTGCCTCAGAGTCCAATTTCTGTCCTACACACAATACTGCCCATCAGAGTAGCCTATGGAGATATTTTGTTTTCTTTAGATGGTGTTTCGACAACTTATTCCTGTTTTTTTCTCATTTCTGCAGGAGCTGTAATTATGTGCACACCCGTGATGCTATTTTCAAAGAGCCACCCACATGACTAAAAGTAGGTTTTATGTGTGTAAGTGCCTTTGAAGATTACCCCCAAAATTCTTTAAACCTCCTTTATGCCAAAACTCTCTATGTAAATCTCCATCTTTCACTCTACTCTGACAGTTGTTTGTTAGCCATTACATGGATGTGGATCCATTTTGAGCTATCTCGGAGGCTAGATTCCTCTCTGACTGTTGCGAGCGCAGAGTTGTATTCACTTGCTCAGAGAGATTAAGAACATAAGAACATAAGAAAATGCCATACTGGGTCAGACCAAGGGTCCATTAAGCCCAGCATCCTGTTTCCAACAGTGGCCAATCCAGGCCATAAGAACCTGGCAAGTACCCACAAACTAAGTCTATTCCATGTTACCGTTGCTAATGGCAGTGGCTATTCTCTAAGTAAACTTAATAGCAGGTAATGAACTTCTCCTCCAAGAATGTATCCAATCCTTTTTTAAACACCGCTATACTAACTGCACTAACCACATCCTCTGGCAACAAATTCCAGAGTTTAATTGTGTGTTGAGTAAAAAAGAACTTTCTCCGATTAGTTTTAAATGTGCCCTTGGGCCACAGCGCGACTCAGGAAGGAGCCCCAAGACACACATCATGGGAGGTGAGAGTGTTCAGGCACGGGCTGGAGCTGGAATAAGGCTAGACCAGGATCAAGACTTGAAACATCAGGAACAAGGCAGGCTCAGCCCTCCACTGGACCTGCACGCACAGGTGAGACCCACCAACACAATGCTGGTCTCAAGAGCAGCCCTCCAGCCACTTGGTATCCCTTCCAGACCCGCCACTTGGGAATGACGAGGGTGAGAGGCCAGATGGAGGCTGAGGGCAGGAACAAGACGACATGGAACTCAGGAACTTGGAAACTCAGATGAGGACTCGAGGAACCTGGAAGACTCAGACGAGGATAGGTGGAACTTGGAAGACTTAGACAAGGTTCCAGGATACTTGGAAGACTTGGACAAGGTTTTGTGGAACTTGGAGGACTCAGACAAGGATTCAGGGTTCAGGCACTAGTAAAGAGTGCATACTGCACCACAGCACACTCTACACAGCCGCCCGTGGCTGGTCGCGGATCATGCCGAAAGCGAAGCAGACTCCAAATGAGAAAGTGAAGACTTGGATCTGGAAACATGTCGAAGATTCAGGAGAGGCCTGCACCAAGGCGTGCCCTACACAGCCACCCATGGCTGGTCATGGACCACACTGAAGTGGAGTGGGTTCTGGAGAGTTTTAGCCATGGACGGAAGCAGGCACAAGGTACTCTGAAGACCTGGGAACAGGATTCAAGGCTCGGAACTCAGATTCAGGAAGTAAAAACAAGGGGCCTTCCGGAATCTTGCACTCAAACATGAAGACAGGCCTTGTGCCACGAAGCGCCCTACACAGCCCCTCATGGACTGGTCACGGACCATGACGGTGGCATGCCAGGAAAGGTGGACAAGCAGTGTTCCTGGAAGCAGAACGAAAAGCCGGAGACAAGGACATCAGGCCTAGTACTGGAACACGGACCATCAGGAACTTCTGGACATGGAACATCAGGACACTGAAGAGACAACAAAGGAGCTCCAATGAAAAACAGAACCAGGAACATCAGATGAAAAAGACCAGGAACATCAGGAACATCTGGAACATCAAACGAGGAGCCATCTAGACAAGTGAATACCACGGAGGACCTTGACTGGAAGAAGACCACAGACCACTGTGAAGTTCGATTCAAAGGCCCCGAGGAATGAAGGCTGAGCCTTTTATAGGGCTGGATGAGGAGCAGACTGATGAGGTCATCTGATGGGGCAGCGGGAATTTCCCACCGCTGACCCTGTAAAAGCAGAGGAGAGACCCAGGGAAGCAGGAGCAAGCATCGGTGGCATTCCTGCTGCATGAAGGAGGTAATGGTGGCACCAGGGCCGCATGAGAGTTATCCCAGCAGCAGCTTCTGTGCTGCAAAGATGAGGCATCCCAGCGGGAGTGGCTTCTGTGCCGCGAAGAACAGCGACCCCTCCTGCCACGTACAGTGGCATCAGGCCACATGGGAGCGGCAGTGGCAGCCTGGGGCAGCCTAGGCCGCAAGAAGACATTGGGCCGGCACAGTGTCGGGCAGGTGAGAGGCTCCTCGTGGGATGGGCTCCACGAGCAGCATCGTAACACTGCCTTAGAATGGATGGTGGCACATTAAAACACGCCTCCATGAGCAGGGGTCAATTCCTTGGCCCATTTTCTCCAAAGTTATCAAACCGAAATAACCAAGTTGTGTCATTTACAGCAAAGAGCTAATACATAAAATGTCCTACCACTGCAGCAGAAAATATTCAGCTCATGGTAGATACAATGGCTTTGTGCATAGGGAGCTCATTTGTAGCACTGTGGCCCAAACACTAAACCCTTATTTGCTCCTGTCAAACAACAGCAAAAAAAAAAAAAAAAATCTTTAGAGCAAAACATGCTGGGATTTCATTTCTGTATGGAAATGAAACTATGGAGCCATGCTCTAAGGACTGCATGCATTTGGAATCTGCAGTGAAACTTCAGACAATGTTATATTTTTGTAAGATTTGATGGTCGACATTTTACTTGTTATGGATTCAATCTCTGTTTTTGAATCGGCATGGCTAACAATCAAAAATACAATAAAGCATTGCTTATACACTTGAAAACAGCAGGCAAGACTTAAATTACCACAGTGCTGAAATCTCAGGGAAATAAAATAGGAACATGCACTAAAGGATCATTAGCATTAGAGATTCCTCTTCTGCTTGTTAGATATTGAAAATAAGGGGAGGGAATAAGAAGGCACGTCCTGCATAGATTTCTTCATGAAAACATTGAAAGCAGCCCACAGTTCTGCAGAGAGACTGTAAAAAAAAATGCTAAAATTGATTTACCAGTTGACCACACTAATAGTTTTAAGATGAGATTTAAAACACTTGAGGGAAAAGCCAAATAATGGAAGAGGGAAATGTATTATGTACAGTGTGTACTGAAAGAGCAATGGAAAAAGAAAGTTGCTGGTAATGTTCAACTTAAACATATAAATAAAAAGGTTAGAATCGCTGAAGTACTATTTAACACTGAAAAATATTTCAACAACCTGGTCTTGCTGTTCATAAGGCATCCAGAAATAGGTGGCTCGATTCACCCACATTCATGATCCAGGCTTAGAAAAACTACTTGCACAAATTTACTCATCAGCTCCACCAAAGAAAATGAATCATGTCCTACATTTTTAAAAAGAACAGCTCAGAGGTCCTCTGTAGCTCTGCAAAGCCAAATAAACCCCCTTTAATGCTGGCTTTTTGGCCAGCCCAAATTCTGACTCTCATAAACTTGAACATGAACATGTTACAGTATGCATGACCCTAATTATCTCTTTCCAGATATGCAGAATCACTCTCTCATCAAATCACCAGCATCTGGACAGGGGGTGGAAGAAGCACTCTGGTCATACTGCAGCTGAGATGTCAACTTGAAGTAAGGGCAAGAGACAAAAAATGCTTGAACACGCTTTAATCATCAAATTGTCTTCCAAAAGGCACACAATTTGTCCATGCGAAAACTAGCTGGGATCCTTCACTCCCTCTCATCTGAACCCTTTTGCCCTGTCCACACCACCTCCCCTCCCCAACCCCGCCCATTTCCCAGTATCCAGACTTTTGAACTTAATAACCATAAAAACTCAGGGATGGCAGGTAAGTGTGGAAGACTGTAGCCACAATTTTAATTGAGTTAGCAACATTAGACTTTATGTTAATCAGTAAACAGAACCAGCTTAAAAGTCACATTGTAAGACTATGGAAGCATGAAGTAAGCAGGTCTCATTCTAATTCAATGTTATATTGATGCCTATTAGAGATCATTAATCCTAGGTATATGGATGCAAGGAATTCTGAGTAGAAAATCTTCAGCAATCAAAGCGTTTAATTTTTCTTCATTTTCCCTGGTATCCTACTGCCATATAGTAATAGTCTATTCAGTAATACAGATCAGGTCCCAGAGAGTCCATTTTTGGTTGTTACTATGCATTTTGTTTTCTTATGATTAACTGAAAGACCATGTTCACTTTTGGTGAAGACCCTATTCAATATTTTTTGTAAATAACATTCTGTTTTTTTTCTATAAGTGTAGTATTATCAGAATTTTGTAGATTATTTGAGTTCTGGTCAGTGACGAACATCGCCTTCTAGTTACGTAGATATATCGCTAAGAATAATTTTGCTTTATAGTGAAAAATGATCAGGGGAAAGAATGCAATACTGTCTGACTCCTCTCTTAGGAGCCAGATTACTATAGGGTGGTGTGTTTACCATAGGGAAAGCTAATGCAGGATTTACTAAACTGCAGTATGGAGTTTCAACACATTGCCATGGCTGAAACTTTGTGTATTCCTGGCCATTGGAATGCACTATTGGGCCCCACAGCACAGGGCTGCCCAATCGCAGAACTTCTTCAAGCCCCACGTTAAGAAATCCTTTGCGGGTCTATTGAGCCACCCTCTCGCACGCCCTCGAGTGACATAAAGTAAATAAAAGAATGAAGTCCCTTGGCACCCTCCACTAAGGAAGCCCCATCTCCCTTCACCAAAAAAAAAATAGCTCCCGCCCTCTCCCCAGGGTCCTCCCACACACATACAAAAAAACCTTTTCTTTAAATCCATGACAGTATGTGGCAGAAGGAATGCACCTCAGGCTCCTGCCCCCCATGGCTCCATTTTCAAAAAGGTGCTGGCCAATCCCAGGTGCAGTGCTACACCATCATGTGATTATTATTTTTTTTTTTTTAAATTTAACGTTAAAAGAATTTATTACTAACTCCATCTTACATTCTGGGTGAGTTGCAAGGGACATACATAAAAAAAAAAAACATAACACACAAAAGACATTAAAAATTACTAAATGCAGACTTCATCAGTATGCAACCACCTTATTCATCCATATACTAACTGCTCTTGCAAGCCTACAGCATGGCAAATGCCTTATTAAATATAATTGTCTTAAGGTTCTTTTAAAAATGCTTCAAGTCAGACTCTGTCCTTCTTCGGGGCTGGGCATCTCCATTAACTAAAAACCCTGGGAACCTCAGGACACGTCAGCATTACAATCCTCATGGGGGAAAGTTAACTATACCTCTTGAGGAGTAGCTAACCTTCCAGGAGCAGCATAATGTGCAAAGATGTTTTGTGCTACTCATTTTCATGGAAATAAACTGCTATACATGCACTTACATGCAAAGCAGTTCATTTCCATACTCGCATTGTGCTGATTTTTAGGGCTGGAAACTTGAAAGTTCCATGCATTTTTTCCATTTTCCTGCTCTTAACTTATTTTACGCTGTTACCACATATTAATGTATTAGTACTGCTTAGTAACATAGTAATGATGACAGAAAAAGACCAAAATGGTCCATCATTCCTAGCCATTCTTGTATATCTCCCTCTATTCTTATTACATTTTTTTTCCAACAATAGCCACTTTGTTGAGCATGACCATAATTTCTTCATGCCTCACTTTGCAAAAGCCTTGGTTTAGTCAATCAAGCAGAGGGATAGGTCCCTTCCATTGCTTCCTCTACTATTGCCCTGAGTGTGACTATGTCATGTATTTCATTAGTAAAGGCAGTTAATTTGTCTGTGACTTCTAAAACTTGCAGCATTTCAGCAGCTGTGGTATCTGAACCTACTGCTTTGTTCTTTCTTATTTTATTAGAGCATTTCTGATTTCATCTGTCATTACTAATGGGTCTTCCATATTCCTTTCTATAACAGATTTTATACCATATATAGCCAGGATATATACTTCTCCCAAAGACCAGGCAGCGTTATTCTCTATTATGGTTTTCCTTTTTTTTTTTTTTTCCTTTTATGCAGGCAGTTGAACTGCAATTTTCTCGTATTCTGGAATAAATGTTACCAGCATCCATATTTTTCAAATTTTCAATCTTCAGACATTGTTGGTTTAGCCAGAGCTCCTTTGCTTTGTTGCATTTCTACCTGACTTCTCTGTTCAATACATTATTCTGTTTTAGATTCTATTTTGCTTTCTGTCTTTCATCCAGATGTGTCATCCCTTCCTTTCTTTGTCTTCTGCTCCATTTTGGAACTGTGTCCTCTGCTGGTTGCATAATAATTTTTCAAAACTATTGCTATGCTAGGTTATTCTCAGTATCATTTTGATGTTAAAACAGTTTTCTATGGCAACTCTATATTTCTTCTTTATTTCAATGCTGTTTCTCAGTAAGTTCAACTGATTTCTTTAACTTTTTCAGTTTGACTTTCATATATCCGACCTAGACAAAGCACATGGTCACTGTTATGGTCAACTTGAGGCTATCCCTGTTACGAGCGCGCGCAGGCGCGGTCGTCGTAAGCGGGTGGTGGTGAGCCCTTGGGCCACGGCAGGACTCAAGGAGGGGCCCCAAGCCACACCGTGGGAGGTGAGCTGAGCAGGCATGGTGAGCCAGGCAGGCAAGAACAGAAGCAGGGAGTCCGACCCTCAGCCGGACCTGCATGCCCATGGTAGCCAACACGGGGAAGTTGACTAATGAACGGTCCTCCGACTGTTCCCGGCCCTTTTGGACCCGCCGCAGGGAACGGCAATGGGCAGCAGGCCGGACAGAGGCGAGGGCAGACAGAGTCCTTAAACAGAAGACATCAGACGGGGCAGAAGCAGGCTGAAGCAAGACGGAGATATCAGGACAAGGGCTGAAGCGAGACACAGGAAAGATCCAGGCGAGCAGGAACTCCGATGCTGGGATACTCACATCCAAAGCCCCCTCGGCTGACAGAAGCTCAAGAGCCCGTGGGACGAATCCCTCCTGTTGGCCACTCCAGGGCCCAACAGGACAGAAGGCTCAGGAACCAGACGAGGACGTAGGTCAAGGCAGAGACAGGAAGACATCCGGGCAAGGGCTGAAGCAAGACACTGTAGACAAGGCTGGACAGAAACATTGCACTGTCCATCAGGGCGCCCTACTCAGCCCACCCATGGGACTGAGTCGCGGACCACCCTGTCCCAGACGCGCCCTACACAGCCCAGGAAGGCTGGTCGCGGACCACGCTGAGAAGGAGGGTGCGGGGAAGACCCAGGCGAACAGGAACTCCGATGCTGGGATACTCACATCCGAAGTCCTTACGGCTGGCAGGAACAGGAGCATACATCTAGGCAGGGACACAGGACAGGAACCCATCAAGGCATAGGCGAAACCGGGGGACCTGGATCAGCAAGGTTACAGACGACTGTAGAGCCCGATCCGAAGGCCCTTTGCAAGTGAACAGAAAGTCCTTAAGTACTGGAGGTAGAAGGCAACTCCCTGGGAGGAGCTTGCCAGGACCGCCCACCGCTGGTCCTATAAGTCAGGTGGAGAGCTGCAGGCCAGCCCCTAGGAGAAGGGTGTCGCCAAACAGGAAGTCCAAACGCTGGCAAGCAAGCCACAGGCACAGCTAGGCCTCTCAGGCCCTGGACCAAGTCCCGGATGGAACACAGGCGAGGCCCAGGCTTCAGAGCGGCCTCTGAAGGAAGGTAAGAGACCTCCTGTAGCGCAGCAGCAGGGGGGATCGCAACAATCCCTTATCAGTATTTACTGGTTTGACCTCTTGTGTTCTACAGGGTTCAGCGTTATCTCCTGTTGTTCAACATTGGGACAGCTAATTCAATTGTTGGACCTGACTGACTATATTTGCACAGATAATAGCCATCTGAATGTACCTATTACTAAGAACTTTGCTGCTACAAGAAAACATGTTAATCTGTGTCCTAAGGAGGTTGCTGGTTGACGCTAAATAAGCAAATTGTTGCTTAATGAAATTTCGAAAATAGGAGGACTAGATCAGATTGTTCTGCCTCCATTGGAATAGATTGAGGACAATGTGGTTCCATGCTCACTGGCTGTCAAGTACTTGGATATTAATTTGACCTATAATCTGAATCTGGAGTCCTATGAGCCTTTGATGGCTTCAAGGCATCTGTTAAATTAAGACTGGTCAGTACGTTGCAGCTATTATTGAATATGAGATATTGTAAGACTATTATGTCGTTTCCTAACTGGACTACAGGAATAGTCTATAATTGGATCTACTTGATAGGCTTATGCATAGACTACAAGTAGGCTAGTATACTACAGCCAAAAGTATTTTGAGGTGTTTAAAGTGGATTAGTGCAATGCCATTGTTGCACTCCCTCTTTTGGCTCCCCATTAAAGTTTGGGCTCAATTTAAATTGCTGTTTTTCATTTGGGGAATTGGTCTTGGGAATCTACAGAGCAAGCTGAGTTGGTGCTGTCACTGGAGGAGAGCTTAGCTGAAGCCAGGCTGCAGGCTTGGGGATCCCAATGCAGCAGAAAGTGATGAAAGCCCTAGTTCGACCTCAGCTGCCCCCCAGTTTTGAAATAGTTTACCTTTGCAACCAAAGCATAAAGGGGTCGATTTTAAAACCTTCGCACGGGCGTCCATGCGCTTGCGCACATGGACTCACGATTTTATAACATGCGCATGCAGGTGCGCGCGTGTTATAAAATCGGGGGTCGGCGCAAGCAAGGGGGTGCACACTAGTGCATCTTGCACGTGCTGATGCCCACAGCCTTCACCAATTCACTCCCAGGCCGCTCCACCCCTTTCCCGAAGCCCCGGGACTTAGACACGTCCCGGGGCTTTACACGCGTCGCCGGGCCTTTTTAAAAATAGGCCCGGTGCGCGTAACCCCAACTATGCACGTAAACCCTCCGGATTTACACGTGTAGGGCTTTGAAAATCTGGGCCAAAGTGAATTATGCCACATATAGAAAAACTTAAAGACATGGCTTTTTCCTGAGCCTTGAGTTAGCTGGCTTGAATTACTTGTGATGATCTCCTGGGTTAAGGGAGATAGGACAGCAAGGGTATGGGGCTGAATTATGGATATTGGATGAGTGGTTCTAAGGTAAGGCACTGTGGGACCTGGTATTTCTGGCACTCGATCGATCTGTGGATCAAGAACTGTTTTGAGTTTGGCTTCTTCCCCTTTGTGTATTATTTGTCATATTGATTTTTGCTGAATGCATTGTGTTTTTATTGTAGTTGTACACCATTTTGGCAGTATTTTAATTAGGACCAGGAAAGCAATTTATTTTAAATTAAAATAAAAAAATAAAACCTGTAAGTATTACAAAATAATTTATTTATAGTGATATTATCAAAATGATTCTGTGCTTATCTCTTGTACGTTTCCAGGTCCATAGATATCTTGGATGATCATAATCCCCTCTGTTCTCTCAGCCTGTTCATGCATTGTGCACAGTTCTGTTTATCTTTCACCCCTTTCACTCCTTAATCCAAGATAAAATGATCCCATTATATATTGCAAAACTACCTTGACCAGCCTTTGTATTTAGATCACATATGATAACCACTTCCAATGAATGATGGATTTCTTCATTTTTGTCCAAATCCGCATACAATGTGTCTATATTTTGCTTAGAATGATCCACTGTAAGAGCATAAACTTAATTGACATATTTTTATACTTTTAATTTTACAGTAATAATTCTATTTGTATCTGAAATGACTCAGTATCCTATTAAACATTTAGCTCTATTTTTGTCAAGTATAATGGCACTCACCTCTGATGCATCTTTAATCCAGGATGAACTGTGCTGAAGTCATCAGACTACAATTTCCCAGAATCTGTCTATTTAATCTCACTCAGCACTAGAATTTTGATAGCTTTCTATACTGCTTAATTTTGTCTCGTTTACATAAGGTCCTACATTGACTATGCCTAAATCTGACCTGAGCTTCATTATAACCAGAAAGACCACAGTTTGCCTAGAATCTCTCCCTGGTCTGTTCTCCATCGGTAGACTCTGATGGCGTAGCCCTAGTGATACCTACACACTCAAGCCACTCAACCACAACATTTTCATTCTAAACAGATTAAAGGATGCCTGCTTGTGACCCTCCAGCTTCTGTCTGCTCCCTAGTTTCTTTTCTATGTACTATTAATAAAGCAGTAGGTAGCAATACACCAGCTCCCTGCAATACAATATTTACAAAAGAATACTATAAGAGAATTTTCCTATAACTCTGTGAGTTCAGACAAGAAGGTCATCTTTAAGTTTAATAGAGGCAGGATTCTATTATGCTTTACCAGCAAAGCATGTCAGAAACTTCTGGAACTACGTCAGAGAAAAAAAGATTGGGCTATCACTTTTGGGGTATAATCTGTAGGCAGCTTCCAAACAGTAGAAATGACAATAATATTTACCAATTATGTTAGGTTAACAGAGTTTCATGAACAAAATTGATTTTCTTAAGGCCACACAGCAAGAAAGTAATAGGGACAGAATTATACAGTAACTTTTAAACAGGCGAGTGGGTGCTTGTGTGCATGCGTTTATCTTTTTATAAATTATTACCTCAAAGAGATTAATAATGCACAAGAAGCACGCATTTTTTACTGAAAAGGAAATTCTAGAGCAAGGTATAATAACATGTGGATGAAAAGGGGTAGTTCGGAAGGCACATAAGGAAATACTTCTCAGAAAGGGTGGAGGACACAGGGAACAAGTTACCACTGGCTGTGGAGGACAAAACAGCAACAGAATTCCAAAAACCTGAGAGATTTTTCAGAAGTGTCAGGCCCAGCCAGTCTTAAATTGGTGGCTCCTGGAACAACCTACATGTAGATCTGACCAGCTGCAGTGATTACTCTGAAATGAAGACTACCAGCCACTCAGGTGTTGTAAAATACTTAATTTCAACTGTTCAAATGATTCGGGGGCAGCTCCATCATCTGTAAGTGCAGATAAACTCTATTCAAAGATCTACTTCAGTCAGTCCAGAGGTGTACAGTGGTGAAACCCCTTCTCAACTAGAGCCCCATATGCCACTTTGAGGTAAATTTGATGGAAACAGAAAATATTTCAAGGATTTTTTTGAACCTAAGCAGCTTGCTGTTCCACCTGCAAGCCTGCGCCTACTTGATAGTTGCTGTTAAGGTAAGCCTTGCAATTAGTATCCTAATAAAGGGTAGGGATGTGAATCGTTTTTCAACGATTAAAATTATCGTCTGATAATGTTTATATCGTCTTAAATCGTTATAGAACACGATACAATAGAAATTCTAACGATTTATCGTTAAAAATCGTTAAATCGTGTTAGTGCGCACTAACTCGATTTAGTGCGCACTAACTGAAAATGATACAAATAAACACTTTCCAGGTCACTGAAGGTCAGTTAGGAATGAATATGTGTTCCTATTGGCTGGCTGCCCTCTTATCTATTGATGTTACCAAGGTTACCACTGAGGTGATGGTTGGGGGGATGGGAAATGGAACTGGAAACTAAGGAACACCAACAGAAAATGAAACAAAGTGTTCACACTTCCCAGGTCAGTAAAGGTCACTTAGGAATGAATATGTATGTATGTATTCCTATTGGCTGGCTGTGCTCTTATCTATTGATGTTACCAATATGGTTGGGGGGATGTGAAATGGAAACAGTTGGAAGCTTGACAAAAAAAGTAATGTAATGATCAGCACTCACGTGACTAGAACTTGTTTGTTTATTATTTTTGTTAGCAGGCACCTGAAATGCTAGTGCATGTTGAATTTGCCAATCACTGTGCATTTTAGAAAGGTGGTCCTGGCTGGAACTGTACACAGTTCAAATATATGTAATTGATTGTTGGTAAGTGTATTTTTTAAGTAGCCACACTGGCACCAGTATGTTTACTTTTCCTCCTACTTAACTCACTAGCTCAGCTTTGTAAGAAGGGCTTCTCTGCTTGTGTGTTGTTTTTGTTTGGTGTGAGGAGAGCAGAAACATCAGATCTTTATTCAATCTACTACAGTCATCTCTTACAGTGCCCTATCCCTATTAATACCAGGAGTGTTGTGATCTTCCTGCACACAGTGCCCTAACCCTGATACCAGTCTGAGACAGCTCCCTCCCTGCATTACTAGTGAGAGGCTGGCTTCACAGACAGGGGGGAGCTGCCTGACCCTCACTCCTGACTTCCCCCATGTCCCAGCTAGTGAATGGTGTGTGGGTGAGGGGGGGGGGGGGAGGATGGTGAAGTCTGAGACAGCTCCCTCCCTGCATTACTAGTGAGAGGCTGGCTTCACAGACAGGGGGGAGCTGCCTGACCCTCACTCCTGACTTCCCCCATGTCCCAGCTAGTGAATGGTGTGTGGGTGAGGGGGGGGGGGGAGGATGGTGAAGTCTGAGACAGCTCCCTCCCTGCATTACTAGTGAGAGGCTGGCTTCACAGACAGGGGGGAGCTGCCTGACCCTCACTCCTGACTTCCCCATGTCCCAGCTAGTGAATGGTGTGTGGGTGAGGGGGGGGGGGGGGAGGATGGTGAAGTCTGAGACAGCTCCCTCCCTGCATTACTAGTGAGAGGCTGGCTTCACAGACAGGGGGGAGCTGCCTGACCCTCACTCCTGACTTCCCCCATGTCCCAGCTAGTGAATGGTGTGTGGGTGAGGGGGGGGGGGTGGATGGTGAGGTCTGAGACAGCTCCCTCCCTGCATTACTAGTGAGAGGCTGGCTTCACAGACAGGGGGGAGCTGCCTGACCCTCACTCCTGACTTCCCCCATGTCCCAGCTAGTGAATGGTGTGTGGGTGAGGGGGGGGGTGAGGATGGTGAAGTCTGAGACAGCTCCCTCCCTGCATTACTAGTGAGAGGCTGGCTTCGCAGACAGGGGGGAGCTGCCTGACCCTCACTCCTGACTTCCCCCATGTCCCAGCTAGTGAATGGTGTGTGGGTGAGGGGGGGGGAGGATGGTGAAGTCTGAGACAGCTCCCTCCCTGCATTACTAGTGAGAGGCTGGCTTCACAGACAGGGGGGAGCTGCCTGACCCTCACTCCTGACTTCCCCCATGTCCCAGCTAGTGAATGGTGTGTGGGTGAGGGGAGGGGGAGGATGGTGAAGTCTGAGACAGCTCCCTCCCTGCATTACTAGTGAGAGGCTGGCTTCACAGACAGGGGGGAGCTGCCTGTCCCTCACTCCTGACTTCCCCCATGTCCCAGCTAGTGAATGGTGTGTGGGTGAGGGGGGGGGTGGATGGTGAAGTCTGAGACAGCTCCCTCCCTGCATTACTAGTGAGAGGCTGGCTTCACAGACAGGGGGGAGCTGCCTGACCCTCACTCCTGACTTCCCCCATGTCCCAGCTAGTGAATGGTGTGTGGGTAAGGGGGGGGGGGAGGATGGTGAAGTCTGAGACAGCTCCCTCCCTGCATTACTAGTGAGAGGCTGGCTTCACAGACAGGGGGGAGCTGCCTGACCCTCACTCCTCCGGGGTATTGTGATCTTCCTGCACACGGTGCCCTATCCCTGATACCAGGGGTGTTGTGATCTTCCTGCATGCAGTGCCCTATCCCTATTAATACCAGGAGTGTTGTGATCTTCCTGCATGCAGTGCCCTATCCCTGATATCGGGATGTGTGCAAGAAGATCACAACACCCCCGGTATCAGGAATAGGGCACTGTGTGCAGGAAGATCACAACACCCCCAGTATCAGGAATAAGGCACTGTGTGCAGGAAGATCACAACACCCCTGGTATTAGGGATAGGGCACTGTGTGCAGGAAGATCACAACACTCCTGGTATTAATAGGGATAGGGCACTGTGTGCAGGAAGATCACAATACCCCTGGTATCAGGGTTAGGGCACAAGTTCTAGTCACATTGACTGATCACATTACTTGTTTTGTCAAGCTACCAACTGTTTCCATTTCCCATCCCCCTTATACTGTCAGTAGGAAACTTGGTAACATGAATAAATAAGAGGGCAGCCAATAGGAATACATATTCATTCCTAAACTGACCTTAACTGACCTGAAAAGTGTCAAATTGTATCATTTTCAGTTAGTGCGCACTAACTCCCAGTTAGTGCGCACTAACTCCCGTTAGTGCGTACTAACTCGAGTTAGTGCGCACTAATCGGAAAAAACGATTTTTAACGATTTTTCAACTAAAAAATCGTGCCTAAGACGATTTTCTTGCCCTGCCACACGATTTCTATCGTTAAGACGATATGGAAAACGATTCACATCCCTAATAAAGGGTGCTCTAACTTGAGCCATGCTGTGCTTGAAGCAAGAAAGTTCTCTTTTGAATAACCAGGAACAGTTTGTAAGAGCAATATTTCAGACTTTCACTGAATTTGATTGGGTACAACTGGCCAAAACTGGAATCATGAACCTGAAACAAGGACAGTGAACCGTGGTAGAATATAAGTCAGAATTTACAAATTATGCAGCAGACTTCTTGAGAAACAAGTAGGTGCTCCATTCCCTTTTCAAGGGCACTTAGTATTAGGGATGTGCATTTGTTTTCAATAAAACAGACAATGGCAATAACATTGTCTATTTCATCTTGTTTTGGGAGCTCCATGAAACGAAAAAAAAATGATGAAATTTCAGAAAAATTAGAATTTTGTGTTAGTTTTACAGGCAGATTGAGACGTACAAACAGCACAGCACACTTCGGTGAAGATTTGAGGTCATTTGGAGTGAGGAAAGCTCCACAAAGATGATATTTCTACAATGTTCTCTCGCCCTAGCTTGATGGACTCTATAACAAGGTACTATCAAGCTAGGGTGAGAGAACATTGTAGAAATCTCAACTTTGTGAGACTTTCCTCACTCCAAATGACCTCAAATCTTCACCGAGGTGTACTGTGCTGTTCGTATGTCTCACGCTGCATGTAAAACTGTCCACTAAATCACCATCAACACCTCACCTCGAGCTATAAGCTGGCCCTTCTATAGTGATATAAATAGTTGAATACTGTGAAGGCCTCCCCAGAGGCTCTCTCTCTCTCTCTCCTTCTCCTCTTCCCCCCCTTTCCTCCTCTCTCCCTCCACAAGCCCAGAAATGGCCAAAATTTACAAAATGGCAATTTACAATCTTTAACACAAATTGTGTTAAGACCATTTCGGGCATATCACACAGCTTAACACCAGGAAAAAAGGTGGTTATTTCCAGCATTAAAAACATGCAATAGTATGTATTATGCTATCACACGGTGTGATATTGGCCCTCATTTTAATTCATCCCGCCCAAACCTTTCTCTAACCCTGCCCCTTCAAAACATTTGCATTCAGGCCACTCAGAACACAATTATCACATGCGTTAACACATGCATTAATGCATTATCATGTGCGTTAACACCATAAAGCATTTTGATGAATGACCCTATTAGTGTGCACGAACTCCAAAATTAGGGAAACCTAAAATAAATACCTCCCGTACCATTTTAAAAATGAAAACAGATAACGACCCAAAACGAAAATGACACAAAAACAAAAATCAGTGCACATCCCTACTTAGTATGTAACGTTAAAAAAGAGATCAGCCCTTCAATGGGATATTGGTAAGCCTTGATGGTGACAAGGCCTTCAACAGGGTTGAATGGCAATATCTGTGGTGGGTTTTGCAGCAATATAATATGAGAGATAATTTTTTTAATTGGGTACAATTATTATATAATACCCTTATGGTTTGCATTCTGGTAAATGGTGCTCTATTTGAAGAATGTGTTTTGAACAGAGGGACCCACCAAGGCTGTCCCTGTCCCTGTAACTATTTTTGTTATTGTTAAAATTCTAAGCCATAAAATTATGTAGCATGCCCGCATTCCAAGGTATTGGGGTATGGAGGAAGATGATTAAACTGAATCTCTTTGCAGATGATATGCTGCTGTTTATTGGTAATCTTGAGATCAATTTGATGGACATTTTCACAGTTCTTCAATTTTTTGGTTCTTGTTCTGGGATAAAACTTAATCCTGTGTGATGTAGTGCAGCGCTGCCGGGGGGCAGGAAGGGATAAGATACCATAAGGTGGCTGGTAATACTAGAGTCTGACAGCAGGGGGCACAGGTGAAGAGGAGAAACTACAAATCCCAGGTTCCTAGAACCACCACCTGACCTGTGGGGAGAGCCTGGAGGCGAGCAGGTGGCAGACTTAGACTAATGAGTCAGACACAGGTGAACCTAGGGAGCTAGAGAAAGAGGGTGTGCCTAGGTGGTGGCAATGGCCAGAAAAAGCCAGTGCCAGGAAGCAAGAGGAAAGGAAGGAAATGAAAGTAGGTTCCGAGGGAGAGGAATCCTCCAGCTCTCTCATGGATACAGCCTAGCCAGAAAAGGGAAACGTATAACCTGTACCCTAAGGGAAGTTAGGGCAGGGGTGTTTGCTGGTGAACTGGAGAGCCGTGGGAGCTCAAACAGTACCTTTGCTCCAGCAAGTGTGTTAAGGGGTTACAATGCTGGAGAGTGGGGGCAGGGTCATTGTTCAGCTCCTGAGGTGACGGAGCAAATGTAATAGATTCAGCTATTTTGCTTTATAAAAATGCTTTGAGGAACCTGTCTCTCTCTGTGTTATCTTTGGGGGTTGGGGGACCGCTTCAACCCCACTCCATACAAGGAGAACCCAGAAGGCCAGCAAAACCAGGGCCTACGGAGACCTGAACCCAGGGAGCCCTGTGCGGCTGACAGTCTCCAGGGATATCTGGGACTCGCGAGGGGCCTGAACCAGAGGCAGAAGAGCAGCACCCAGGGCAGCACGGGCGGTGAGCCTTCACACCTGTTAAATCTCCATGGTATGCAAATGTATCTCATGCATATTCAGTGTGGATATCCTGAAAACCTGACTGGCTGTGGGGTCCCCAGGACAGGTTTGAGAAGTCCTGTTCTAGATCCTTCATTGAAAGATAGATGGGTGAGTCCTTTTCCATTGTTACGGGCATCAAATTAGATGAGGTATCCAAGTATACAAATAACTCATGGAATCCAAGAGCTGTATCAAACAAATTTAAAACAATTTTGGAAAAACTTAAAACCTTGCTGCAGAGTTGGAGGTCCTTTCCATTGTCTTTAATGGGCAGATGCACCATCATTAAAATGGTGATGCTTCCTAAACTTTTATACTGTTTGCAGATTATATCAATGTGGATTAAACAGGTTGATGTTAAGGTTTTTCATTCCATGATCTCCTCTTTTTGTTGCATCCGTCAGTCACAGACGGCTACGACTGCTCTGCCTTACCTCTTTTTCTCCCCTTTCTCTCTCTTTGGGCAAGATGGGTGCCTACGGTGCCGAGTGCCTTGGCGTTTCCAAACCAGCATGGGCGTCCCCATCCGCCATGCTCACTCCCATGGCCTCCTAGGGTTCAAGCGCGCACATCTCCTGCGCTCAAATACACGTCATGGCGGGAACCTCGGGGGCAATCCCACCGCATGACATCAGTAACTCCGAGTATATCTATCCTCCGCCTCTGCTACCACTTTGAGTTAACAAAGACTTCGCTTCTCTACTCTGCTCTAAGCTGCACGCTTAGACGCCGCTTTCACGCTAAGGGCCTCGCTCCTGTAAGAAGCTCTAGACACCCGCTCCTCGGGAGTCTCTCGCTTCCAACTTCCCTTCGGGGTTCCACTAACTAAGACAACCGTTCCTCAGGAGTCTTTCTCTCTATTCTACTTTCTGAATATTGGACCATTGGGTACTCGCTGCTTGATGGCCTATCCACCTCTATATCCTGCACCACGGACCTTCGGTCCCACCATTCTACCACCAGGAAGATGCCTTCATTCTGTGAGTTCTTCTACGATCCAGCACTCCAACTCCACCCACCAGCCATGGCGTTACCCGCACTGCGGACTCCCGCCTATCGTGAACATCTGGGTGAGACTATACTTCTGAGCCTGTTGAACGTACTGGCACTTTGTGGATCAATGCCTTACCTTCCTGCTTTCACCATCTATCTACAGCAGTACAATAAAGACTCTATCCATTCTGTGTCTGCTATCTGTGTCAGCCTATCACAGTGGTTCCCCACAGGGCTCCTCCCCATGGGTGGAGTCATCTCCATTGCGACCAAGGGTCCACAATGCCTCAAACACAACACTTTTATTTAGTGAGGTAAAAGAGCTTAACTTAAATTAGATTTCCTGATGCCTGTTAACGTAGCTTGTATGTTACGATTTATATAAGATTGGATATTGCTCCATAAGAAATTTGACACAGAGGATCTAATGTCAGAATGGACTCATCTGTATGCCCCTTAACCTCCTCCATGGTTGATTGCAGTGTGGAAGACCAGGGTGTAGTGGTGCAGATGTTTGAACCACAAATCTATGATCTCCCATTTTCTGCAATTTAGGGGTAATACTGATTTTCCTTCTGGATGCCATAATCCAGGGTTCTCCATTTTGAAAACGCAAGGGTCTTTACTGTCTGGGACATCTGATATAAGAGGAGTTGGGCTGCCTAAGGCTTCAACAGGTGAGGAAACAGTGGTCCTTGCCTAATCATATATTTTCATATCTGCATATTTGCCACTACTGTTTTGGCATTTGCGAAAGGGACCTAAGATCTATTACATTTATAGATGATAAAGAAACTTTTCTAGACACCATTCCAAAATTTAATAAAGTATTTGAGTGATGATGTTAAAAAAGAATGGGCCAATGAGCCATCTTCATAGGTTGGCAGCAGTTTGGGGGGAGGACCTGGGTATTTTATTGAATAAAGATGACCTAGTGCAGGCCTTCTCTGCTATTTTCTACAAATTTGCTACCTGCTAATTTGAAAGAAATACAATTCAAAATACTACACCGTGCTTATATTATTTGTATCAGAGATTTCTGTATGAAATTGTGGGAATCCGAGCTTTGTTGATAATGTAATCACCAGCATGGAACTTTATGTCATATGTTCACAGATTGCCATAAACTGTCCTCATACAAGAGACAGATCTTTAATTTTTTAGAGGGCTTGTTATGGTATCCCATTAATTAGATGGGCAAAATGATAAATTTATATCTGTTTGATAAAAATCAATTTTTCCTAGGGCAGGAAATTTGTGGCTGTTTTTCTCATATTGGCAAAAAGAATATATTTTGATATTTTGGAATGGTGATTATACTTTTCGATTATGGATAGATATGATTACTGTGCCCCTGCCTGCGCTTCATGCGGACAGGGCCTTACCTCCGCGGCTTTGTGCTGTCGCCAACGCTGCTCTTCATGGCCCAGAGGCTGCAGCTGAAGCTGGGGCCTGGGGCATGGCAGGAGCTGGGGCATGGCATGGCAGGAGCCGTGCCGGGTCTTCACCTTACCTGGAAGCCGCCTCCCTCGTCGGGGTCTGCCTGTGGCCCAGCCTTCTCCTCCCCAATGCGGTAGGATGCCGTCGACGTCATCGGGGCCTGCCAGGAGGCCCAGCTTCCTCCACTCCGTCTCCTCCCTGCACAGTGGCAGGGATGCTGCTGTCCAGGGTTCTGGACTCCCTGTTTCCTGCTCCTCCTAGGGAGCAGACCCGCAGCTCTCTTCCCTTCTTAAAGGGACAGAGAGGTGTGGACCTCCAGGCAGCTCCTCCCAGCCCTATAAGAGGGCCTTGCTTCATTCCACCTTGTCTTCGCATCTATCCAGATGCTCCTGAAGACGTTTCTTCATCCTGATGTCTGTTCCTGAGTCCGGATCCTGATGACTGTTCCAAATCCGGATGTCCGTGAGTCTAGATCCTGATGCTGTTCCAAGTCCGGATGTCCGTGAGTCTAGATCTTGATGCTGTTCCAAGTCCGGATGTCTATGAGTCCAGATCCGGATGTTCGTTCCAAGTCTGGATGTTCGTGAGTCCAGATCCCAATGTCCATTCCAAGTCCGGATGTCCATGAGTCCAGATCCCGATGTCCATTCCTAGTCTGGATGTCCATGAGTCCAGATCCTGATGCTGTTCCAAGTCTGGATGTCCGGGTGTCTAGATCCAGTTCCATGTTCCAAGATGTCCCATGTTCCAAAGATGTCCCGTGTTCCAAAGGTGTCCCGTATTCCAAGATGTTCCTAGTTCCAAGATGTCTGTTAGTCCTCATCCAGTGATGTCCCTTGTTCCCTTCTTGATGTTGTCCCGGTCCTAATGCTCCAGGTCCGGTGGGACCCATGCCTCTGAAGATTCCCTGTTTTTACTCTGAGTTTCCTAGCTCCAAGGTTTTATCTGTTCCCAAGTTCTGACTGTGGAGGATCCGAGGGGTTTCCACTAACCTGCGCTATGAGACTTCCTGAGCTCGCCCCGCTCCCCTCGTGCTCCGTGACCAGCCCTCGGCTGTGTAGGATGCATAGGGGAGAGTGTGGTCCATGACCAGCCCCACGTGCTGTGTAGGGTGCCTGAGGGTCTTGCTCATCCCCATCTGTGTCTTTGTTCTTCGCCCGAGTCTTTAGTGAGGTCCATGACCAGCCCCATATGCTGTGTAAGGCACCTGAGGGACTCACTTCCTTCGCCTAAGTCTACATCCCAAGTCTACATCCCAAATATATGTTCCAAGTCTACGTTCCAAGTCTTCATCTCATCATCTCCACGTTCCAAGTCTTCATCTCCTCAACTCCATGTTCCAAGTCTTCAGTCCTCGAGAGTCCCAAGCTCCACGATGTACTCCTCGAGAGTCCCAAGCTCCACGTTGTACTCCTCGAGAGTCCCAAGTTCCAAGCTCTTCTCTGACTCTTTGTGCTCTAAGCTTTCCTTGAACTTTCCTATGTTCCAGGTTCCTAGTCCTAGCCGGAGACCTACGTTGTAGTCCTGTGTTCCAAGCTCCATCCAGCTTTGCTCCTGTGCCGCCCATCCTGCACACACACCTCACCATGGGTGCGACTCATGTCTCTACCTGAGCCGTCCTACGGCCCAAGGGCTCCGCTCTCCTATGAGCTAAGTGATGCGCACCAAGCCCGCTCCATTGGCCCCTGAAGGCTGCTCTCACAACAATGATGATGTGCCATCCCTCTAAGAACTGATGAAGAAAATGGATTTATATACCCATGGACCTCATCTGCAACAACAGGAATATTTTAAATTGTAGGAACTTGTTTGTGGAACAAGGTGAAAAGTGTTACTTGTGCATTCGTTTTGAATTTCTGTGGATCTGGACCAAGCTATTTGAACATGTATGAGTGGGAGTATGAATGGGTGTATAAATGTTGAATGGGTAGTATGCTGGGAGGGGATTGCTAGTTGATGAAAAGAAAACATTGTGAATTTCATGGTTTAACTAAATGCTGTCTCTTGAGGTATTACAAGTAGAATGGAGTCTAGTCTTTCTGTAATGGTATTTGTACCATGTTATTCATGTTAATAAACATATTGATTAAAAAAAAAAAAAAAGAAAGAATGAGATTAGGCCTCCTAGAAGACTGAGAGTTGTTGACAGACATTTCACAAAACAACAATATAAGAGAAGCCACAAATCACTGGGTAAATGGGGGGACTGCTCTTGCCCCATTGATATCAGAGAATTTTTCAGAACCCATGATAGTTTATCGAGCAAAGACATATATTAGTAGCTGAAAAAATGCAACCATAGAACAAGTCTCTGCATATACTGTGAGCAAGCAGGGAACTAACTGACTGGCCTCTTGCCTTACAAGACCAAGCAGACAAAGTGAATGCCAGTCAGAAAGAGATAAGTTCCAACTTTAGGAAAAGGGATATGGCTAGACAGAACATAACAATCCTTACTAATTCTCATCTGCTACTGATGCTCGAACCTTATATTTGGTAATCCTAGTTTAATTCTGATGGGCAGAACTTTAGCTAAATGCAGGTTAGAGTATCAGCTAACTTTATAGATATCACATATGCCCAACTTGGAACCTCAATCAAAAAAAAAAGAAGTCTGCAATTTCAGTGGAAAGAACTAATATCTCCTAGCATTGTCAGGTCCTGTTAGGAAGCGCTAGGAGAGCAGTTCCACTTTCCAGGGGTTTGTGTGTTCTTGGACCACGGCTCGACCTCAGAGGAATACCGAAGAGGTGCCGAGGCAGGTGAGGCATGCCCGAGCATGGGCTGAACAGGAGCAAGGCTGGACTGAAGACAGACGATGGAATCCAGAACAGGAACAAGACTGGAACGAAGATAATGATGACCGAAGGTACTGACCTTCCACTGGACCTGCACGCTTCGGGAAGACCAACAATGCAATCGTGGTCTTTTGAACGGTCCTCCGACTGTTCTGAGCCCTTTCGGACCTACCGCTGGGTATCGGCAAGAAGTGGCAGGCCGGACGGAGGCCAATAACAAGGAAGAGTCAGACGAAGACACTTTGACAAAGACTTAGGCGAAGTCGTAGGTACTTGGACCAAGGTTCTGAAGACAAGGAGTACTTGGACCAAGGTTCTGAAGACAAGGAGTCAGGGGCGAGGTTCAGTAGACAAGGAGTCAGGAGTGAGGTTCTCTAGACAAGGAGTCAGGATCAAGAGCTGGGTTGAGACTGCGACGCAGCGCACCCTACACAGCCCACCCGTGGGGCTGGTCATGGACCATGCTGGAACCGACGTAGACTCTAGAAGAGATAGTGGAATAACTGAGAAGAGCATGTTGTAGAAACCTTAGAGGCCTGCACCAGGGCATGCCCTACACAGCCACCAGTGGCTGGTCGCGGACCATGCTGGTACGGTACAGGTTCTGGCAGTCTTTAGCATGGACAGAGCAGCACAAGGAACTCCATAGACCAGGGACAAGGATTCAAGCAGAAGTCTCCTGGATGCTTGAGGTGCGGCAGTGAGGAAGGCCTTGTACCACGAGGCGCCCTACTCAGCCCGCCCATGGGGCTGGTCGCGAACCACGACATGCACGCCAGGAAAGGTGGCGATGAGGAACCAGGGGTTCAGGACATCTGGACTGGATCATGGACATCAGGAACAGGAGATAGACATCAGGACTGGATCACAGACATCAGGGATGGAGGACGGACATCAGGACTGGATCACGGATCTCAGGAATTGGAAGACAGACATCAAGACTGGCCGTGGACATCAGGAGCGGAAGACGAACATCTGGAGTGGATCAAGGACATCAGGAATGGATCACAGACTTCAGGACGAGACATGGAGCTCCAACAGGAAACAAGGAACACAGGACCTTGAAGAAGAGCTGGAACAGAGAAGACTCCTGGAGCGAAGGACAGGAACATCCAGGAGCATCTAACTCCTTGCGAAGGCAAAGCTTGAACGCTGGGCCCTTTTGTAGGGCTGAAGAGGACTACGCCCGGGAAGGAGCTTGCAGGGGGCCACATCTGGCTGGCCCTTTAAATACAGCAGAGAGGCGCGTGCCTGCGCCTTAAGAGATCCAGGAGAAGAGAGGACAGGCTAGGGGCATCCCCAGCCACATGGAGGCCCCAGGTTGAATAAGGCAGGCAGTGGGAGCAGCCCTGCTGTGGAGCTGGAGGAAGGCAGGCTGCAGGAGCAGCTTCCTGCAACGAAGACAGCAGCAGGACCCTGGCAGCAGCAGAGATGGCCTCTCTGCCATCCGAGGACCCCAGGAGCAGCTCCAGCTGCGAAGAGGAGAGTCTTCGCAGCTGGAGCCGTGCTGTGAAGAGTCAGCAGAGCAGGAGCAGCAGTGGCGTCTCCAGCCGCGTGGGAGGCAGGAGGCGGCCGGGGAGGAGCCCGGTGACGATGGCACGACTGCCACGAAGAAGGCAACGTCAGCGGCCCGACTGGCCGCGAAGGTAGGGGACCTGCCCATGCTCGTCACGGGCAGGTTCACAACAGGTCCATTAGTTCTGGAAAAAGATTTCTTCATAATGGACACTGTATACTAAGATTATTTAGTTTGATCTCATCCATGCCCCAGATTTCTTGGTCATTCTGGGGTTGGGATGACTGGAACAGCATGACACAACAATCACTTGGAGACAACAATAAACTTCCTTTTCATCCAGTCTCTGCAGGCAAAACTGGTTGCCTAACTCAGAACAAGGAAGTTTCCTCCCTGTGACTCCCAGCCAAACAGAATACTATAGGAAAAAAGTGACAAACAGTATTTATTTATTTATTTTATTTATTTTAGTTTTTTTATATACCAACATTCAGGACGATAGTCCCATCATGCTGGTTCACAAGAAACAGGGGTGCAATAATAATAAAACTTTACAATTTGAACAATAGTGCAGAAAAGCAGTTACATATAACAAGGAAATCAATAACTTGGAGTGAGAAGGAAAATGAAGATCAGATAATTATATATATGTATCAATAGCATTGAATAAATAACATTTATTCAATAAACAGTATGGAGCTACTCAGTGAATAAGGAGGATTCAATGATATTTTTGACAAGGTGGCAGTAGATTCTACCACATAGACTATATAACTGCTCCATAGAGCTCTAATCAGGAGCAGAGATTTCTTTTATGAGGAAATATTCCTCATCAAAACCAGAACTGCAAACATTGAAGGAGTACCTACCTGACAGAAAATTTGGAAAAAGATTTCAACCAATTCTCCAGTCTATCTGTGGGCAACCCATTTTCTTTGTGCTAAAGAAGGCTGGGTTTTTACATCCTTGTACAGTCTACAACAGATATGCAGTAATCAATAAGCTATTTGAACACCTCCAGCTAAAGTCTTTATGAAACTAATTTTTGAGAGAGGGGCATACAGTCTAATCAAAATGCAGAAAGATGATGAGTGGTAGACAACCTTCCAGGCCCACAGAATGGAAAAGCTAATGCCCTGTCCAGGAAGAACGAAGAGAAACTAGTGCAAACATCAACTCCTACCTCAATTCTTAGACCTGAAAATGTCACTGTGAGTACTACCAAGTCAGACCTAATCACATGAATTTAGAAAACAGTAACACAGACCCTTTCTTCAACAAAAAGGTACAACAAATAACTAACTTGAAGGGAGCATGGATCTATTACAACAAGGGAATTGTTTATACCTAAAAAACAAATGTATGTTCCAGAAAAGCATATGAGATTAGAAGCTCTCAAGATCTGCCATGATTCCCTGCTGGCAGGTCACTGGTATTCAAAAGACAATAAACCTGACAAATTGCAATTTCTGGGGATCAGGTATCAACAAAGATATCAAGAAATATGTTAAATCCTAAACAAATTTGTACTAGATTCAAGTGTCATGAATAAAACTTCAGAGATTACTGGGGAAAAACAAGATGGTGTCCTGAGAAGAAGTGGGTGCCTGAGCTCCCACTAATTTTCCTTGGTTTTTCTTTTTCATATACATTTTCCCTGTTTGATATGGAGAAGAGGAAGGGAGCTGTGAAGAGGTTCCTTTCTATTGGAAGAGCTAGTCAAACAACTATGCTAGCGTACTCACTCAATCTGCCTGCTTTGACACCGGAGTCCCACTTGGCCAGCTTGGGGGCTGGCAGCTGAAGTCTCGCTCAGCTCCAATGATTGATCAACACTGCGGCCCCTGGATAATGCTGCCTGTGTGATGGAAGGGATACCAGAATGAATGGAGAGTCCCAATGCCTCCACCGTATCATCAGTCAGCATCTTTCTGCTTCAGGTTGCAGGAGGAATGTAGCTGTCTAATGCAGAGAAACTCCAATTTTCCCGGGGACCAGGGGGAATCGCTGGGACATATGCTGCAGAGATTTAAGTGTCTACTATCCTTCAATGCTAGGAAACCTGGCTGTCAGCTCACAGGAGGTCCAGGATACCATTTGGGTCTCTAGGTCATAACAAATTTAGTCAAATCTTCTTCTGTCACTATGAATAATTTGTGGTCAGCAATGGGGGCCTTTGAAAAAAACTGTCTCTTCTCTTGCTGTCTTGATGTTATGCATACATTAAAAAACTCCAAATCAAGATAGATGTTTGATTGTGAAAATAAAATATCTGATCTAGAGGTATCAATTGCACAAGTCAAAGAGCTACAGCTTAATCATATTAAAGAACACTTTCCTCATGGAGGATTGAAAATTTGGAAAACCTTTCAAAGGCCTTGAACTTGCATATTCTCAGTTTTCCACAAACCCAGTTTCTTTCTCCTTCTGAGCTCTTTAAATCTTACATGAGTGTTCTACAGATTCCTAAAGCTGTTTTAACTCCAAATGGAAAATTTTATTATCTACCTATTGCCGAGAAGTAATGTGACAGAAATACACGTCAAACTTCTATTTTTTTGGAAAATACTGCAGAAAACATTTCTTCTAGAGCTACATTGCTGGTCACCTTTGTGTTTTTGCAAGAACATAATTATGTTCTATGTTTATTCTTTCATTATTGGGATGTTTTATTTAAGGGACAGAAGCTCTGGATTTTCCCTGATCTGGCCAAAGCAACACAAGATCGCAGAAGGAGATTCTTGCCCATGAAACCTGAGGATGTTATCCTTGGTGCCTCCTATGTTGTTAGACAGATTGGTAAATGTTTGGTTGTTATAGATCTAGTACTTATTTTATGACCCTATGCCTTCATAGACGGTAGCCGTAATAACACATCTTAGTCTGTCCAAGTCCTGTAGCATCATGTATAGGGTGGCAGTATTTCTGTTCAATCGTATTAGCCTTCTTTTCCTTTCCTTTTTCATATTATCTATTTTCTTCCCCCCAGGTTATACAGTAGTCTAGGCTTTTTCAAATGTGTTTGTACTCTGTATTTGATATTATCTTTGATTATTTACAGTCTGTTTTCCTTTCAAATATGTTTCAAATTTGATAATTTTGAAATTTAATAAAATAAAGATAAAAGCAAATATCAGAGATTACTGGTGCCATTATGAATCCTATCATTACCCTGAAAGTGGGTTTCAATGGATTTCTTGGTCAAACTACCTCCATTGCAGGGAAAATCCACAATATTAGCGGCTCATAGCTTACCAACCAAAATGGCACTTTCCATTCCAACCATGAAATTCTCTTCAACATGGAGACTGTGGGATTGTTCATTGAGGGAATCATAAGAATACAATTACCTGAACAAGTCATCTTGGATTGAGAATTCAAGTTCATATCAAATATCTGGCATGAACTAATGAGACTTCCGTGGGTATGATGGAATTTGTCCACTGCTTATCAAATGGCTCCAGTCCTTTGCCCTATCATGTGACAGGGGTTACCCAATGGCACTGGTAGCCCCTGTTACATGACAGGACAAAGAACTGGCCAGTACCATTTTGGAAAATGGTGCCAGCCAGATCCAGGAGCTGAGGGGTTGCTCCAACGTCCCCACTAGATCACCAGACATCATTTGGTGAGTCCCAGGGGGATCAGGAGGGTGGACAGTAAGGGGGATGGTCCCTGAGGAGGGATATGTTTTAACAAAAGGGAAAGTTTGGGCTTTGGGGTGAGGCCCATGACCAGGGATTTTTTTCCAAAAATATTACATTTTCTGGGCAAATTGCCTCCAGGAGTGGTGGACAAGTGAGAAAGTGGTCTCCGGAGATCCCTGTGGTCTTACTTAGGTTTTGTTTGGGGAATTTATTTTGTTTCTTTTCCTTTTCCATTTTTTTTAGGTACCAGGAAATAGCATGCACTATTTGCAAATAGTGCCCACTATTTCTAAGTAGTGCACACTATGGGGCGGATTTTCAGAGCCCTGCTCGCGTAAATCCGCCCAAAACCGGGCGGATTTACGCGAGCAGGGCCCTGCGCGCCGGGAAGCCTATTTTACATAGGCCTCCCGGCGCGCGCAGAGCCCCGGGACTCGCGTAAGTCCCGGGGTTCTCGGAGGGGGGCGTGTCGGGGGGCGGGCCCGGTCGTCGCGGCGTTTCGGGGGCGTGTCGGCAGCGTTTTGGGGGCGGGTACGGGGGCGTGGCTACGGCCCGGGGGCGTGGCCGCGCCCTCCGTACCCGCCCCCAGGTCGCGGCCCAGCGCGCAGGAGTCCCGCTCGCGCGCGGGGATTTACGCCTCCCTCCGGGAGGCGTAAATCCCCCGACAAAGGTAGGATGGGGGTTTAGACAGGGCCGGGCGGGTGGGTTAGGTAGGGGAAGGGAGGGGAAGGTGAGGGGAGGGCAAAGGAAAGTTCCCTTCTAGGCCGCTCCGATTTCGGAGCGGCCTAGGAGGGAACGGGGGTAGGCTGCGCGGCTCGGCGCGCGCAGGCTATACGAAATCGATAGCCTTGCGCGCGCCGATCCAGGATTTTAGGGGTAGATTTTCAAACGAGCGCGAACAGCCTACTTTTGTTTGCGCTCCAGGCGCAAACAAAAGTACGCTGGATTTTAGTAGATACGCGCATAGTCGCGCGTATCGGCTAAAATCCTGGATCGGCGCGCGCAAGGCTATCGATTTCGTATAGCCTGCGCGCGCCGAGCCGCGCAGCCTACCCCCGTTCCCTCCTAGGCCGCTCCGAAATCGGAGCGGCCTAGAAGGGAACTTTCCTTTGCCCTCCCCTCACCCTCCCCTCCCTTCCCCTACCTAACCCACCCGCCCGGCCCTGTCTAAACCCCGATCCTACCTTTGTCGGGGGATTTACGCCTCCCAGAGGGAGGCGTAAATCCCCGCGCGCGAGCGGGACCCCTGCGCGCCGGGCCGCGACCTGGGGGCGGGTACGGAGGGCGAGGCCACGCCCCCGGACCGCCCCGGGGCGTAGCCACGCCCCCGTACCCGCCCCCAAAACGCTGCCGGCACGCCCCCGAAACGCCGCGCAATCCGGCCCCGCCCCCCGACACGCCTCCCGACACGCCCACTCCGAAAACCCCGGGACTTACGCGAGTCCCGGGGTTGTGCGCGCGCCGGTGAGCCTATGTAAAATAGGCTCACCGGCGCGCAGGGCCCTGCTCGCGTAAATCCGCCCGGTTTTGGGCGGATTTAGGCGAGCAGGGCTCTGTAAATCTACCCCTTAGCCGATACGCGTGACTACGCGCGTATCTACTAAAATCCAGCGTACTTTTGTTTGCGCCTGGAGCGCAAACAAAAGTAGGCTATTCGCGCTCGTCTGAAAATCTACCCCTATTTGTAAATAGCACACACAATTTTACGAAATTAAAAAAAACCAAACAAAAAGGGAAATGAAACTAAATTAAGTGAAAAATTGCCCAAATTAAATGACAGAAAAAGCAAACATGAAAAATGTTGTTCTGTGTAGTAGTCCTACTCAAAACTCCAACATGGATTTCCTGCTCTGCCTGCTTTTATACAGACTGGCTGACCAACCAGCCTCACTGGAAGTGCTTGTCAGGGATGGTCTGCCCTTCTTCCTTCCTCCTACATCCTAATTTAGGGATTAAGTTGGGGATCTCTACATATATGAACCTTGAAAAAGCTGAAAAATACTTATGAGTTGGATTATTTTCAGTAAAAGAATTATGACTTTTCCAACAATCACATTGCCAAATGGACTTAAAGTATGAGAAGCATCCAAACCTAGAAGCCATTCTGCTAACCTTAAGGTCTTTTTGCTGGTGGGTATAATATGCAGTTTCTGTTTTGTGGATAAATTAAATCTTTTATTTCCATTACATCTGTCAACAGTCAAGAGTTACTTCCAGCATTCTGATTATTACCTCTAAGTACTTGAAGGTCTATATCCTGTGGGCATTTCTATCCACTGAATATTTTCCTCAAGTACAATGGAATGATATTTTAGTTGATAAGTTACTTTGATTTATCCATGTCGCCTAGTGATCTTTCCTTCTGATATTTTTAGCTTTCTTATGCAATAACACTGATGAACTAATGCAGAAGCCTTGGGGAAGTTACATTCATTCATAGCAGCAATCAGTGAAAAACAAATGCTTAACCACCTCATAACTCATCTCTTTCTTCAATTACTCTTTGTTACGGATTTCTCATAATGCAAAATAAAAGATGAAGGTTGGCCATAGGGAGAGTTATTTTCAATAGCATGCCTATGGAAGCATATACATGCATAAGTAAGTGCACCTAAAGTTACATCCATATCTTGTAAACTTTTCAGCAGGAGCCATACAATTTCTAAAATATGCATATCTCTGCCCTCTAACTTAAAAACATATGTCAACAAATGTAAACACACTTTTTATGCATGCAAACATTATGCATGACTTTCTGCACATATGATTTCTGCTTTTGGGAATATACAGGGACACTGTCAAAATGGCTCCACAGGCTTCTCCACCAGGGATAGACAGTTCCTTGCAGAACCAATTGTTCAAGAGAAGGGCCTTCTGTTCTCCTTCCCTAAGGAAATGATGAGGCAGGAGAAGATAGCCCAGGCATGATATACCCTTTGCTGCCACGACAACCAGTAGACTTTCTTCACCCGAGATGTATTTTGCTATGCATCATGCAGCTCACCTCAGCCTTATAAAAGCCTCATGCTCTTGAAATACGTATGTAGAGGCTTGGAACATAAGCCTCCTCTAGCAGAGCTCAGGTCTCATGAAAGTGTGAGTGCAGCTTTGCTGTGCCAGAATATGGCCACCCTTCAGGTTGACCTGAGGAGACTGGTGGCAGAGGTAGGATACCTAGCCATCAGTCAGGAGTGCCTAACAGCCACTATTGAATTGCTAGCCCTGTACCTAGCACCTCAGCACCCTATTTCTTAAGACCAACAAGCAGGAATAGATTTATGGATTTGCCGCCCATAGGCACTTTTAGGCTTTCACACACCACCACATCTCATTCCCACCTCATGTAAGAGTCTGTTACAGGTTGTAGAGAGTTGTTCTCTGCTGAATGAGATTCATCAGAGCTGGAAGGCAGCAAATCTTAGTCAGCTTGATGCCTCTAAATGTTTGCCATCCTAGACACAGGCATAATGTGTGCCTTTTCACAAATCCACGGCTGCCTCCTCAACAAATTGTGGTCCATTTTTTTTAATCCTGTTAGAGGGAAAAAAAAAGTGTTGTTATTGGCCTTGAACCAGGGTCTAGCAGTTTGGGACTGGTGTTTTATGCACAGAGCCACAGAAAAAGCCAGTTTTAGACTGCAAATGGCCTGCTCCATGGCTGCACTCCTAAAAATCGGGATTGGTTCTCAGGGGATTCAAAAGGAGTCCTAGAACATCTGGCAGGTGTTTCCAACATTTAGACAGCTAGACGACTAAAGGAAGGTCTGTGATCCCACAGGAAGACCCCTGAGCTCTTCATCTGATGTGAAATTCTGGAAGTCTTGTCTTCAGCTGGCTTTGTGTGTTGTCTATGGACGGAATTGACTGTGAAATAACAGACTGAATACCTGGAGTGAAAGTAAGCTTTGTCCAAACTGCAGAGCGTAAGTAAGAAAAAAGTTATTTTGTCATGTTTATTAAATAAATCAGGATTGAGACACAATACCTGTGGGAATGAGCTGCAGTAGCCACCAACCTAATATTTCCCTTTTTTGTTCCCTAGGTTTTCCATCTCCCTCTCCCCCGATCCCATTGTGAAATATATTAAAAGTCTGTATATTTTTCTAAACCTCTGATGTGATGTCTTTTTTTTTTTTTTTAGATATATGGGGCCATATAACCCTGCACTCAATCCAGGCACAGGACCTTATAGAGGAAATAAATTTACATAAAAAAGGTACACAGAGAAGGTAGGGGAAAACCATAAGCAGGAAGTGTCAGAAAAGATAAAATACAGAGACTTTTAAAAAGGAGATAGAGCAGATTTTAAACTAGAACAAAGGGGAAAGCAGACAGTTGCTCAGCAGCACATGGTTCAGAGTGAGGCATTTCCAAAGGATAATAAAGAAACAGGAGAGTTAGGGCAACCCAACAGAGAGGTTCCAATAAAACCAAAAGTAGTCCATGTGCCTATAAGTAAAGAACCACATGAATTAAAATATTTCAAGTCATCTGATAAGCAGGTTGTTAATAGCAACAAAAAACATACTTTGAAATCTCTGTATGCCAATGCCAGAAGTCTAAGAAGTATAAAGGAAGAGTTTGAGTGTATAGCACTGAATGAAGAGGTAGACATAATTGGCATCTCAGAGACCTAGTGGAACGAGGATAACCAATGGGAGAGTGCTTCCAGGGTACAACTTATATCTCAATGATAGGATGGATCAACTTGGTGGCAGGGTGGGCCTTTATGTTCAGTTTGGCATAGAGTCCAATAGGTGGAAGGAAGGCAAAAAGATTACCGGCATGGTTAAAAGGTGAGGTGAAAAAGGCTATTTTAGCCAAAAAAACATCCTTCAAAAATTGGAAGAAGGATCCATCTGAAGAAAATAGGATAAAGCATAAGCATTGTCAAGTTAAGTGTAAAACATTGATAAGACAGGCAAAGAGAGAATTTGAAATTAAGTTGGCCGTAGAGGTAAAAACTCATAATAAAAACTTTTAAAAATATATCCGAAGCAAGAAACCTGTGAGGGAGTCGGTTGGACCGTTAGATGACCGAGGGGTTAAAGAGGCTACTAGGGAAGATAAGGCCATTGCAGAAAGACTAAATGAATTTTTTTGTTTCTGTGTTTACTAATGAGAATGTTGGGGAGATACTAGTTCCAGAGATGGTTTTCAAGGGTGATGATTCAGATGAACTGAACCAAATCACTGTGAACCTGGAAGATGTAGTGGGCCTGATTGACAAACCAAAGAGTAGCAAATCACCTGGACCAGATTGCATGCATCCTAGGGTACTGAAGGAATTAAAAAATGAAATTTCTGATCTTTTAGTTAAAATTTTGTAACCTATCATTAAAATCATCCATTGTACTTGAAGTCTGGAGAGTTGCCAAGTAACCCCAATATTTAAAAAGGGCTCCAGGGGTGATCCGGGAAACTATAGACCAGTGAGCCTGACTTCAGTGCTGGGAAAAATAGTGGAATCTATTCTAAAGATCAAAATCGTAGAGCATATAGAAAGACGTGGTTTAATGGAACACAGTCAACATGGATTTACCCAAGGGAAGTCTTGCCTAACAAATCTGCTTCATTTTTTTGAAGGGGTTAATAAACATGAGGAAAAAGGTGAACCAGTAGATGTAGTGTATTTGGATTTTCAGAAGGCATTTGACAAAGTCCCTCATGAAAGGCTTCTAAGAAAACTAAAAAGTCATGGGATAGGAGGCAATGTCCTTTCGTTGATTACAAACTGGTTAAAAGACAGGAAACAGAGAGTAGGATTAAATGGTCAATTTTCTCAGTGGAAAAGGGTAAACAGTGGAGTTCCTCAGGCATCTGTACTTTGACTGGTGCTTTTCAATATATTTATAAATGATCTGGAAAGGAATACAAAGAGTGAGGTTATCAGATTTGCAGATTATTCAAAATTATTCAGAGTAGTTAAATCACAAGTGGATTGTGATACATTACAGGAGGACCTTGCAAGAGTGGAAGATTGGGCATCCAAATTGCAGATGAAATTTAATGTAGACAAGTGCAAAGTGTTGCATATAGGGAATAATAACCCTTGTTGTAGTTACACAATGTTAGATTCCATATTAGGATCTACCACCTAGGAAAAAGATCTAGGTATCATAGTGGATAATACCTTGAAATTGTCAGCTCAGTGTGCAACAGCACTCAAAAAAGCAAACAGAATGTTAGGAATTATTAGGAAGGGAATGGTTAATAAAACAGAAAATGTCATAATGCCTCTGTATCACTACATGGTGTTGGAAACAGGATGCTGGGCTTGATGGACCCTCGGTCTGACCCAGCATGGCAATTTCTTATGTTCTTAAAGATCTGCAAGAGACTAATACAATAACTTTCAAAGCACTGCACGGGCACACATATGTGTATGTTTGTTGTCCCACACCCAGGGACACCACTGTTTTATAACATACAAGTGTATATGTGCGCATATTATAAAATAGCCTGGCCATGTGCACATGTGCACTCAATTTTAAATGGGCATGCTCCTGTATGCACAAATCCCACTTCTTTGCGTAAGTAAGGGGATTTTAAAAGGTACAAGCACCACCATTGCCACTAAAACCAGTTCATTCCCATTTCACCCAGTTAAGGGATAGGTCTTCCAAACCCCCTAGTTTAATAGCCTTCCTTCCCCCCTGACTTTTAAAATCCCACTGATCTGCCTAGTTTTTTTTCATTTTATCACTTATACATCATCCATAGCAGAAGGAAAGTTACGCAACAGGGGAATCCAGCACGCGCCAGTGTGCATAAATATTTATGTGCAAATTTAAGCTTAAAATCCCAGAACACCCATGTCTCACCCAGACCACGCCCACACCTCACCCCTTTTAGAAAACTACATTTGTACACACGGCAGCATTTAGCAAGTATATGGGTGGGTTTTAAAACCTGCTCAGAACACACTGGCCCAAAATATTCACATAGCCCTAATTGATGTGTGGATCAGACTTTTAAAATTCAGCTGTAAACTTACAGTAGAATCTTTATGGGTAGAAATCCCACGTGTGTTAGGGAAGAGTATAGCAACATGAGTATACTACCATCCACCTGGCCAAAAAGATAAGATGCACAATGAAATGCTGAACGAAATCACTGTGAACCTGGAAGATGTAGTAGGCCAGATTGACAAACTAAAGAGTAGCAAATCACCTGCATCGGATGGAATGCATCCTAGGGTACTGAAGGAACTCAAAAATGAAATTTCTGATCTATTAGTTAAAATTTGTAACCTATCATTAAAATCATCCATTGTACCTGAAGACTGGAGGGTGGCCAATGTAACCCCAATATTTAAAAAAGGTTCCAGGGGCGATCCGGGTAACTATAGACCAGTGAGCCTAAATTCAGTGCTGGGAAAAATAGTGTAAACTATTCTCAAGATCAAAATCGTAGAGCATATAGAAAGACATGATTTAATGGAACACAGTCAACACGGATTTACCCAAGGGAAGTCTTGCCTAACAAATCTGCTTCATTTTTTGAAGGGGGTTAATAAAATGTGGATAAAGGTGAACCGGTAGATGTAGTGTATTTTGATTTTCAGAAGGCGTTTGACAAAGTCCATCATGAGAGGCTTCTTCGAAAACTAAAAAGTCATGGGATAGGAGTCGATGTCCTTTCGTGGATTACAAACTGATTAAAAGACAGCAGAGAGTAGGATTAAATGGTCAATTTTCTCAGTGGAAAAGGGTAAACAGTGGAGTGCCTCAGGGATCTGTACTTGGACCGGTGCTTTTCAATATAAATATAAATGATCTGGAAAGGAATACAACGAGTGAGGTTATCAAATTTGCGGATGATATAAAATTATTCAGAGTAGTTAAATCACAAGCAGACTGTGATACATTACAGGAGGACCTTGCAAGACTGGAAGATTGGGCATCCAAATGGCAGATGAAATTTAATGTGGACAAGTGCAAGGTGTTGCATATAGGGAAATGTTGCGGTCTCTACCGCTTCCCCCTTGCTAGCCGTGTGCAGGACTCACCTCCGGGGCCGGGAACGCCGCCTCCGCGGCTCTGCTGAGCAGTCAGGGCGTCCGCCATTGCTGGGCCGTCTCGCTGCCGCCCCGCGCGCACGCGGGGACGCGCATTATGGACGTACACTCACCGGAAGCCTGACCCCGCCTGAGCTGACCACGCCACGCCCCAAGCCCAATATAACCGGCGTCCCTCCGTTCTCTCATGGCCTTGCAACGATGGTCGCTACAGTGTGTAGTTCTTAGTTGCTCTTCCCTTGTTCTGCTTCAGCTACCGACCTCTGCTTGTTCCTGACTCTGCTTCTGCCTGCCGCCAGCCACCGACCTCTGCTCGTTCCTGACTCTGCTTCTGCCTGCCGCCAGCCACCGACCTCTGCTCGTTCCTGACTCTGCTTCTGCCTGCCGCCAGCCATTGACCTCTACCCGTTCCTGACTCTGCTTCTGCCTGCCGCCAGCCACCGACCTCTGCTCGTTCCTGACTCGTCCGCTGCCTGCTGCCTGCCTCAGTCCACAGCTTATCTGCCGCAGCTGCTACAGTCCTGTCCTCCGGGCATTGCCTCCTGCAGGCCTGGGCTGGAACCTCTACCAGACTGTCTTGGGTCCCGAGACCTTCTACTTCCTGCCAGGCTCTGGCCTTCTCGCTGCTGGCTCCCAGCTTGCACCCTGCAAGCTCCAGTCAAGACATTGCTGACTGATCCTGCTTCCGCTTGCTCTGTGCTCCCTGGCCTATTGGCTCTTGCTACTGGACTCTGTGCTTACCCTTGCCCGGGCCTTCCTAGAGAGACTATCACTGTGCAGAAGTCCCAAGGGACTGGGACCCTACGGGCTCCTCCTGGGGGGTCCTGGTTCCCGGGTGAAGAGCTTAGCTGCACGTCCAAGTCCCAAGGTTCTGGGACCCTACGGGCTCCTCCTGGGGGGTTCCCAGTTCCCGGGTGAAGACCCCTACGTGTCTCCTAAGTCCCAAGGCTCCAGGACCCTACGGGCTCCTCCTGGTTCCCGGGCGAAGACCTGTGCTTCTGGCTCCGCCTCCCGAGCTACTCTACCCAGGGTGGTTTGGCTTAAGGGTCCACTCTCGAACCGCAGCTCCCAGGCCGCAACAGGAAAAATAACCCTTGCTGTAGTTACACAATGTTAGGTTCCATCTTAGGAGCTACCACCCAGGAAAAAGATCTAGGCATCATAGTGGATAATACTTTAAAATCGTCGGCTCAGTGTGCTGCAGCAGTCAAAAAAGAAAACAGAATTTTAGGAATTATTAGGAAGGGAATGGTTAATAAAACGGAAAATGTCATAATGCCTCTATATCGCTCCATGGTGAGACCACACCTTGAATACTGTGTACAATTCTGGTCTCCGCATCTCAAAAAAGATATAGTTGCGATGGAGAAGGTACAGAGAAGGGCAACTAAAATGATAAAGGGGATGGAACAGCTCCCCTATGAGGAAAGGCTGAAGAGGTTAGGGCTGTTCAGCTTGGAGAACAGACGGCTGAGGGGGGGATATGATAGAGGTCTTTAAGATCATGAGAGGTCTTGAACGAGTAGATGTGACTCGGTTATTTACACTTTCGAATAATAGGACTAGGGGGCATTCCATGAAGTTAGCAAGTAGCACATTTAAGACTAATTGGAGAAAATTCTTTTTCACTCAATGCACAATAAAGCTCTGGAATTTGTTGCCAGAGGATGTGGTTAGTGCAGTTAGTGTAGCTGGGTTCAAAAAAGATTTGGATAAGTTCTTGGAAGAGAAGTCCATTAACAGCTATTAATCAAGTTTACTTAGGGAATAGCCACTGCTATTAATTGCATCAGTGGCATGGGATCTTCTTAATGTTTGGATAGTTGCAGGATTCTTGTGGCCTGGTTTGTTGAAAACAGGATGCTGGGCTTGATGGACGCTTGGTCTGACCCAGCATGGCAATTCTTATGTTCTTATGCTAAGAGAAATAAGGGAAGCTACCCATTTGGCAGTGTAGTAATAATGGAAGATTTTAATTAACCCAGTTTTGACTGGGGTAATTAAAGACATGCTAGAGAGCTAAAGTTCCTGGATGGAATAAATGACTGATTCATGGAGTAATTGGTTCAAGAACTGATGAGAGAGGGAACTATTTTAGATTTAATTAATTGTAGAACACAAGATTTGGTGAGAGGTAATGTTGGTGGGGCCACTTGGCAATAGTGATCATAACATGATCCAATTTGAATTAATGACTGGAAGGGAGACAATAAGTAAATCTACAGCTCTAGCACCAAACTTTCAAAAAGAAGACTGATAAAATGAGGAAGATAGAAAAAAACGGAATGGTGCAGCTATAATGATTAAGAGTTTACAGACATAGACATTATTTAAAAATACCATCTTAGAAGTGCAGTCCAGATGTATTCCACACATTAAGAAAGGTGGAAGGAAGGCCAAATGCATGCCAACTTGGTTAAAAGGTGAAATGAAAGAGGCTATTTTAGCCAAAAATAATTCCTTCAAAAATTGGAAGAAGAATCCATCTGAAGAAAATTGGAAAAAGGATAACCATTGGCAAGTTAAATGTAAAACCTGGTAAAGACAGGCTAAGAGAGAATTTGAAAAAAAAAAACAGTTGGCTATTGAGGTAAAAACTCATAATAAAAACTTTTTAAATATATTTGAGTAGAAAGCCTGCGAGGGAATTGTTGGACTGTTAGATGATCGAGGAAGAAGATAAGGCCATCAAAGAAAGACTAATGGCAGGAATTTCAAAGCATGGTGCGTGGAAATCCTGGCAAATATGCGCATGGCCAGGCCAAACGCATTTTCAAAATGCCCTGCCACTCTCGTATCTACTGGTATGCATACAAGAGCCAGGATTTTGAAAGGGGCGGGCCAGGGGCCAGCGCCATTTTATGCTGTCCTGGTGAAGCACGTGCTGGCAGTCGAATGGTATGTGCAACTTACGTCTGCTCAAAGGAGCAGATACATTTTGTAACAAAAAGAATAGAATAGATAGGGTGAGTTAAGGGGTCGGGTGGAGAGGGAAAAAGGGAGGAAGGAGAGTTAGAAGGATAGGGAATTTCCCTTCCAGTCCGCTCCTTAATTGGTGCAAACTGGGAGGAAACTAGGCAAAGGCACGATTGCGTCACCGCGCATGAGTTAAAAAACTCCCCCAACCTGTGAGCATGACTAGGTATCGGATTTTATAATAAGTGTATGGCGATGTGCACATGTTATAAAATCGGCACATCCATATACGTGTACCAGGAATTGCCCACGCATAGACACCCATGCGGCCATTTAAAAATGTGCCCCTAAATGAATTCTTTGTTTTAGTGTTTACAAATGAAGATATTGAGGAAATACCTGTTCCAGAGAAGGTTTGCAAGGTTGATGATTCAGATGAATTGAACCAAATCACAGTGAACCTGGAATATGTAGTAGGCCAGATTGACAAACTGAAGAGTAGCAAAGCACCTGAACCAGAAGGTATATACCCCAGGGTTCTGAAATAACTAAAAAATGAAATTTCAGATCTATTACTAGCAATTTGTAGCCTATCATTTAAATCATCTATTGCATCTGAAGACTGGAAGGTGGCCAAATGTGACCCTGATATTAAAAAAAAAAAAAGGTTCCAGGGGTGATTCAGGAAGCTATATATCAGTAAGCCTGACTTCAGTGCTGATAAAACTGTGGAAACTATTCTAAAAAACTAAATCACAGTATGTACCAAGGATGTCCTTAATTCTACACCATTATGGTCATTCAAATTTCCTCTGTGAGCAGCAGATCTCTCTCTAAAATGCTCTCATTCAAGCAAGCACAGCAAAATTCTGTCTTCCTGAATCATACATTTCTCTGATTGCACTCCCTGCAAATAGAATCAGGAAAAGTCCTTTGGGTGCTAACAATTTGAAAAATGTAGTGAGGATAATCATATGCAAAACAGGTTAGATAAGCAACTCACAATACCCTCATAGTCTAGTGCATAAACAAGTGCTGAGTAGTAGCAGCATTAAATCCTATCTATTCCTCATACATAAGTCATATTCTGCCAAACCCAACTGCAGCCAGTGTTTTTCATAAGAGAAGGTCAGGTCTTTCCTCTTCAGCATGAGGCAGAGAGCTGGAAAAGTCTGAAAACAAGCAGGGTTTTCTTCTCACTTGTCCCCATATTCCTGCTAGGGGCATTAATCCAAAGTATGGCCTATGGTCCTATGGTAAAAAGTTGTCTTCGCTTCTAACATTGTCAATTGCTACAATGCAGACAGCTTGCTTTCCCAGAATGCCCTTTGCAAGAGACTAAAACCAAAAAGCACTGCACACCCACAGTGAATATTACCCTTTATATGCACTCCAAGTGACTGCTGACATAACCATTCCTTAAAGTGCCCTGACCTCTTGGTCTGTCTCCACTGCTTAGCAGCTACAACTGATTGCTCATAAGCATTAGAGGTTAAGTATAGGTAGAGATAAAGATAGGTTGCCAGTTATACCTAACTTTCTCACTTCTTGCAGCTGGCTGCATTCTACCATCATCATGTGGGCAACTTATTGGCATCAAATGTGATGGTATAAAGATCTGGTGCCGACTACAATGTTAATAATCTCCACATGTTTCACTCAAACACAGAGGTCAATGTGCATACAAACACATTGCTATCAAGCACATTACAGCTTTCTAGATATATTTTGACAGCTATTCCTATTAATATCCCAAACACACTACAATGCATTAATAATTATTCTAAAACATTCACATCTTTATAGCAATTTTTATTTGCACTTACATTTATTCAAAAGATCTACACCAATAAGCTCAGAATTACAGATGAGGGGTATCAAAAATGCAATACATAATTTACACTCATGAAAAGTTCTCTATTGTAATAATTAACAAAATTAAACATCTATACTACCATATTTACCAGTTTATATGTCACGGTTTTTCCAGCGATTTTAGTGACTGTGACTTATACACCAGCGCAACTTATATACTGTCACAATCTCTCTCTCTCAGCCTGTGCTGTTAACCTCGCTGTAGAAACAGGTGTGCCTTATACAAAGGCGTGACTTATCTACCAATTGTTTGTTTGGCAAAGTGGCAATTTAAAAGGGGGGGTGCAACTTATACACTGGAAAATACAGTACTTAAAACTATTGAGGCTGATTTTCAAAGGGTTTAATCTCCAAACTTGGAGTTAAGCTCCTAAATTAACCATTTTCAAAATTAATTATGACTGAGTTTTTAGGTTTCTAATGGGTGGCTAGTACAGTTGCAGAGTTAGAGTGATGAAAATAAGTTAGGAGCTTAGTAGTAATTTTCAGCATTAGGCACCTAATTTAGGGATTATTTAATAAGCTGTGTTAAGGCATTACCATACAGTAAACATCATTCACCATGCAATAAATGCCTTAATGAAGAGATAACGTACATTATGTCAAATACCATTCATTACCTACCCCATTAAAAACCCATTGCAATGTGGATACTAAAATGAGCTGATTTGCATGTAAATATATGCAAATACATGCTCATCCTCATTACTAATAAATATAATGCAGCTAAAATAAAGCAGCTTGCATCAAACAAACAAGCCATCTTATTTTCTGGAAAGTTAGCTACACTTCAAGTGGTGTAGCTAACTTTTCCAGAGAGCATTAGTACATTAAAGTATGCCCCAATGCTCCCAAGATCTTCTTAAAGAGCTATAGCCAATAGGGATGTGCAATCGTTTTTCCAGAATTAGGCAATGTCAACAAAATTGCCTAATTCAGAAATGTTCGGGAGAACCAACATTTCATAAAAAATTCATTTTTGAGTTAGCGCGTGCTAACTCCCGATAGCGCACGCCAACTCTGCCAGGTTAGTGTGCACTAATCCGAAAATCGGTGCCCCTGAAAAAAAAAAACCCCAACCACGGGAAAAATGAAATTCCAGCGGGGGGGGGGGAGGGCCCAAAACGAAGCCCGACACTATTTATCTCTAATAGCCATACAATGCTCCCCCCTCCCCCCCCCCCCAAGGTCATGATAAAACCCCTGGGGTTCTATTGGGACCCTATGTCTCTTCCCATCCACTCCCTTGAGATGGCCAAAGTAGAAAATAACAAAAATAAAAATTTAGAGGAAACAATATTTTCTGTTAAAACAAAAAACATGGGAGGATAATTTTCAAACTGTCCCATAGGTTAAAGTCTATGAGTGAGCACAGAAACAGTGCAGAAATTCATGCAGATTTACACCTGATCTCATTCAGATGTAATTTTGTGCGCGTACTTCTGAAAAGCAACAGTATGTGTGTAAATCATGTCCCTGCCCTGACTCCGCCCCTCCAGAATGCCTCTTTATAGTGTACGTAGAAGTACATGCAAAATTAAATCCCCCAGGTAATTTTTAAAAGGTATTTACCCCCATAGAACTGGGCTTTATGCTTTGAAAATGAGCCCTGTTAAATACATATGTGTTTCCATGTGTTGGACAAATTTGAAATTCTGTGATATGGTTGTAGTACAACGCGATTCTATGTAAGCATGTGCCAGTTTTTCCTAGGAGAGCAATGACTTACAGTCTGTGGAAGGCAGCATATCACAGAATGCTAGACAGCATATTGTTTTCATTCTGTCCTTCAACAAACTACTATTACAATACTGAAGGCTCCTTCAAATATAATTCTTGGATACACCAAGCCTATTGCAGCAAGGGCTATCAACGAGCAGAGTGCAACTGACCATCAAAGCCATTATCTGCAAAATGACAATCTAAAATAAGAGAATTGTTTTTTTTTAATTTGTCTAATCCCTGACTCTCATAAAATGTTGCACAAGTAAATTAAGATTTTTATATTACACATATTACACTGTACTTCCTCAAACACTTTGCAAAAAAGAAAGTTATTCATTTGTGTTAGTTTCTTTAGAGTTCTGTCTTAAGGAAACAAGTATTACAAATTGATACAATTATGCATACATTTGTTATTCCTCCCCTTGGAGATTACAAACATCCTGGGGCATCTTATTTTTGCAGAATGCTTGCTGTCAAGAGGCAGTGAAGTGCAAATGGAAGCCAACTGAACTTAGCAATCTGTTACAACAGGAAAACAACAGCTGGATAGCAAAACTGGATATTTTAGTAATGAGCCAGTCACATTAGATAAGGAACATATGTGTGTATGATCTAGCATTATAATAAGGAGACTGTTGCTCTGGGATTCTAAAGAATTAGTAATTAACCTTCTTGAAAATCAAAAATTTTACCTCAATAGAACTTGGGACAAATTTTAGTATATAAGCTCATTCCTTTTCCACCCAAACTCATATGATGTTTTTCATCTTCTGTAAGCATTATTTGGCACATTGTACCTCCCAATAACTAAAAGGTAGTAAATAACTGAAATAATTGATTACCAATGGGTATAGAGTAATATCAGTAAAAATTAAGATAGGCACCCACCAATTTAATAGGGTAATCACAATGGGAATAATATTCAAAAAATACACCCTATATCAAAGCACTATCATTAAAAGATAAATAACAAAAAAATGTAATATTAGTTTATTGTTTCAAAAATATATATATACTGTCACTTAGAAAAGCCACCCAAGGTATGAATCATACAATATTATAAAACCATCATCCCATTAACATTCATACCACACATACTCTACACTCTTCCCTATAAAAGTGTACAATAAACATACTCATAAAAACACTCCAAACGATGTTGTAACAAACTGTAATAGCACTTAAATGGCACTATTTCCCCATACTTCAAACAATATTTTGACAAATTACAATAATAGCAACTGAATAGCACTATTAACCCAACCAAGGTGTGGTTTCTGTTGCAACCGTCCCTTCCTGACGGCTTCACTCCGCCTACCTTTCTTTCTTTGCGCCTCCTCTTGCTGTGGATGGATGCCTGGCTGCCATGGCGTCTGCCTGCCATCCTCTTTGGCGTCCCCAGACAGGCTTGGGTGCTGCCTCCCACCATGCTCCGATGGTACCTTAGGGCGCGCGCACCGCATGGCCCTAACTCTTATTTCCTACTTGGTGTGAACCTCAGCGGCAATCCCTGTGATGACGTCACGCTGCCCGGATATTTAAAGCCTACATTGTTTGCTAGCCTTTGGGTTAGCAAGGGGATTTCTTATGGATGGGATTTGCTCTCCGTACCCAGCTACTCTGCCTCCAATCTACCATTGGACTCTTAACGCTAACGGGGTACCCGCCCCTCGGGGGCCTCACTTGCTTTTCAGGTCGCTATCAGGAAACCGGTACTCGCTCCTCGAGGGCCCATGTTCCCTTACTCGCTGCCTGCTCCTACCTTCTCTTCTGCCTGGAAGGATTCGCTATCTTCAACACCAGTGAGTACAACCATCTTCACCTCAGAGCTGTTCCCTGGAACCAGGTACTCGTTCCTCGAGGGCCTGCCTCCGTTCCATCCCTAGTGCCATCTCCTACGTGGAACTGCTGTGTGAGTACATTACCTTCAAGCCTCTCAGCTCTCAGGGATCAGGTACTCGCTCCTCCCTGCTCTCCCTATCCTGGGGTTCTCCATACTAGGGCTTTGTGCATATTCCACTGTATTCATTATTTTCAGTTCTTTCCACTACAGCACTGCTACCGGAGGAGTCGCTGTTCCAGCACCTGAGGGATACTATCCCAGCCGGGCTACTTGTACTACTCACTACTGCCACCTCCAGTGGCTTCATCACATCGTCTAATAAAAGATCAATCTCTGTGTTTGTGTGTCCTAAGCTGAGCCTGACCTGTGGCCCCTCACGGGACTTCCCCCCGTGGGCATGGTCAGCTGCCACAGTGTCCAAGGGTCCACCCAAACCTCACTAATTATAACAGTTTCACCTAATGAAAGACATCATCAGGGGAACCTTGCATGATTATCAGCTTCAGTAAGCATTTAATAATAACAAAATGTTGAAATAGGGGTATTTTAAACCCCCGCCCCCCCAGCTAGTTCATGTAACCCACATTGCACAGCATCAAGTCTGTTACAATATATGATCTCGAGGGGCTTGATAGGTGAATTTAGTTACTTCAAGGTTTCGGCCAACATGGTGTCACACTAACGGCACAATTCTTCAAAACGGAACTGCAGATTACTACACAGACTTCCATTATTTAAACCCCAGACTGCATTAAAAACTTTATTGAAAAAACAACCCTCACAAATCCCCAGAGGGCAACTATCAATACCATATTTAGTCACTGTCAGTGCAAATTTATAGAGAAAGGGTTCACATTGTATTTGCTTATGCTGAATAGGAAACCTCCCATTCAATATCCAGATTCAGCTCTTTAGGAGCCAACATATGCCAATAGTAAATGTACGAGTGTGACACCGTGTTGTGTCACTGAAACACTGAACCTTTGCTATGGCAGAGGTAGGATGAATGGGGGGTTATCGTAATAGTTGAAAATCTGTTATAACCTTATTTAAAAGTGAATATGTAAGTTGGTAATATTATCACTTTTCCTTTGTATTATAGCTGTAGCACACGCTACGATTTGTGACCTGTTCGCCTGTTGTGACGATGTTCGCCTGTTTACAACGCACGTCATACTTCAGCAATCATAACTGGGATATCACAAGCGCGATACATTGGTCTCCAGTTACTGCCACTGGGATATTTCTGTGGATGCAATATGTTGGATGAAACCTTGGAAGAAGTAACTAAAATCTACTACAATATGGGGTAGATTTTATAAAAGTACGCCCGCGCATACTTTTGTTCGCGCACCAGGTGCAAACAAAAGTACGCCGGATTTTAATAGATACGCGCGTACCCCATATTGTGGTAATATCAATCTATTATGTGTGATGTGTGAGTGAACATGTGTATATGTATGTATCTATATCTATAAAAGATACAAAGAAAAAATATTGGCAGCCAATCAATTTATAGAGATTGCATCCCAATAATGATAAATAAACAAACTGAAGACAACATACTAATAATCAATGTATTGTAAAAACACTCTAAATGGGATATCTGTTATGCTCTCCTCCTCCAGAGGGGAGGAGTTAGCAATCTGTTTTTGCTCACCCCACCAGGAGGGCGGAGTTAGCAATCTGTTCTGCTTTTCTCATGAAAAGGGGAGGAGTAGCAATCTGTCATGATCTGCTCCTCCAGAGGGGAGGAGGTAGCTCTCGGCAGTGCTTACCCCACCAGGAGAGCGAAGTTAGTAATCTGTTAGCGAACTGCTGTTAGATGCTCCTGTAAGGGAAGGAGCCGAGCCGCGCAGCCTGCCTCCGTTCCCTCACCCCCCCCCCCCCCCCCCCGCACCTTCCCCTAACTAACCCGCCCCCTGGCCCTAACTAATTCCCCCCCTACCTTTATCGTGAAAGTTATGGCTGCCCGAGGCAGGTGTAACTTGCGTGCACCGGGCCGACTGCCGGCGCACCATGGTCCAGTCCGGGGGCTGGTCCGGAGGCCATGGCCATGCCCCCGGAACGCCCACGATGACACGCTGGCCGCGACACGCCCCCGACATGCCCCCGATGACGTGGCGGCCATGACACGCTCCCCCCGACATGCCCCTGACATGCCCCCCAGGAAAGCCCCAGGACTTACGCGTCTCCCAGGGCTTTGCATGCGCTGGCAGCCTATGCAACATAGGCTCAGCACGCGCAGGGGGAGCTTGGGGCAGGTTTTGGGGGGGGGTACGCACGTATCTTATGCGTGTACCCCTTTGAAAATCTGCCCCTATTTGAGCACTGGAACAATTTATTCAGGTCAGAGGGATCTTTTATTGAAGCTCATGTCTTAATGTATACATAATTGCATACAGTATTTAGTTTTTGATTGCACCATTTTTCTATTGGGACTTCCATGCAAATAAAATCAATAGAAGAATAATGCATGTAGGGTTGCTATGAAATTTATCACAAAATCTTTAGCTACGCCTAGGGATTTTGGCAACAATTGATGAAAAAGAATTTCCCCATGTGCACATTATCTACTAAATCATTTAACTTACATCAAATACACTTTTAAGACAGGCAGATCTAAATAAAACCCTTAAAACCCAGAATAATATTTTCCCAGAAAGCTTATGAGACTGGATGAAAACTGGGGGAAAAAATCTCCTTTTCCGCTGCAGTACCACCGGTTGCCAACAAGTGACAGTATCTGATTATTATAATAGCTTCTACTGGCACCTTGTGGCCACTGTGAGTATTGCAGCCTGTAGAAGCAGATGGATAACACAGGTTGCCAAGAAATCAGTGTTGTGAGAAAAAAGATCCTTGTAAGAATTGCTGTATAATTCTTTCCACATTTGTTTGTTTTTTTGCTACAAGGATTTGTTACATTGCAACCTGTTTCAAAAAAAAAAAAAAGCATGACAAACAGATATTCAGTCCAACACAAGCACCACAAATTATGACTTCAGGGCTTGATTTCTTTCTCAAAACTCTAAACCAGTGGTCTCCAAACCTGTCCTGGGTAACCTCCAGCTGATCAGATTTTCAGAATATCCACAATGAATATGCATGAGACAGATTTGCATGCACTACTTCCATTGCATGAAAATTTATCTCATGCATATTCACTGCAGATATCTTGAAAGCTCGACTGACTGGGGAACCTCCAGAGCCAGTATGGGAACCGCTGCTCTAAGCCTTTGACTTATATTCAATAAGTCGGTTTTAGCAGTGATAAATGTGATAAACCCTCCTATTGTTTTCTCCTTTCACAGTGCAGGATGGCTTGCTATATTTCTACTTTATATTCTAATGATAGAAGAGTCTAAAAGCTTTATTTCCAATACTGCTTGAAAAGCAGCAGCAATATATTATTGCTTTAGCCTATCAATCAGTTAAATCAGGCACATTACGGATGAAAAAAAAAAAGAAAATTTTACTTAGTCACTACCCAGACTTTCAATCTCTAGTAACTTTCTTCAAGGTAGAGAATGAAATGTTGTCTAATACACAACTAAGCTTTTCTTGTCTCATTGGCGTGCCTTGCCCGACTTGTTGATATCCATTGATTATTATTCCCTTTTGGGGTAGAGCACTGAGCTTAATCACTTTCTGTAGTGAAACTTGATTTCTCTTTTTTTCCGTCATCACCAAACAAATATTTCTTTTTAATTTACCTTCAAGTGCCATTCCCACATATCAGTCAATATGTTTGCCATTTTTAGCAAAAAAAAAAAAAAAAAAAAGAAAGAAAGAACTGTGTTTTCACAAATGAGCCAAAGGAACATTAATACTCTGGCAGAGGAAGATAAATCTGCAGCCCACAGTGCTAAGAAAATTCTCACATGTGGAGGGCAGGGGTGTGCATTTGATTTTAAACAAAATGGAAAACAATGAGGAAATACTTTCATTTTGTTTCTTGTTGTTTAAAAATGAAAAGAAAAACAACAAACATTTGTTTCTTTTTGTAGAATTTAATTTGAGAAAGTATAAAAAACAAGACACAAAATGTATTTTTTATTGAAAATATTTATTACATACTTATATTTGAAAGCTCTAAGCAAGGTACAATCATAATATTAAATGCATAAATTAAGCATAACAAATGACATAAAATAAGTACCTATTAAGCAAAATACCACTTATCGATTATGAATTTAACCCCTATATCACCAGTTCCACTAGCAAATTCACAGGACTTACAATGCCAGCCCAATATCTTACTTTCAAACTGTACAAATAATGATGTCAGTCCATGCCACTGCCACTGCCACTGCCACTGCCACTGCGCTAAAATAAGTATGTGTCCAGGGAGGATATTCATTTCAAGGTTTCCAATTCTGCCCACCCAGGAAACTAGCAGCCCTTCCCAAGCCTTAAGATCTGTTGCACTCGGGGGTGGACCCTTGTCCTGGGACAGTGAAGGAGCGCATCTTGAAAGGGAACAGGAGGTAACTGCCCCCAGGGGGTGGAGCACTGGAGGAGACAGAGGCTGTGAAGAGTTTCACCACTGGAAGCCCGAGGTCCTCCCGGGAGGAGCCCGTAGGGACCCGAGCTGCAGGCTGCTTGGACTTAGGTGGGCCTTGCAGAGTCTCCTGAGAGAATGAAAGTCCGGCGTGCCCACGGACACAGGGGGAGCGAAATCGGGTTCGAAATTGGAGGCTGGTTAGAACAAGGAGAATCAGAACAGAGTTGGTGATGACAAAGCGAGGAACAGAGCCAGAATCTGGAGACAAGGTCAGGCAGGCAAAGGTCAAGATCCAGAGGTCAGTCTAAGGAATGGTCAGTAAAGCAGGGGTCAGGTACCGGAGGTCAGATGACGTCAAAGGCAGGCTGAGATCTTGAGGCAGGCAGGCAGGTCAGGGGCAAGCTGAGGTCTTTGAGGCAGGCGGCAGGCAGGTCAGGAGCAAGCTGAGGTCTTTGAAGCAGGCGGCAGGCAGGCAGGAAGGTCAGGAGCAAGCTGAGATCAGTACCAGTAAGACAGTCCAAGGGTACTATCTGGGTAGACAGACAGACGAACACAGGAACAAGCAGGACACAGGAACTAGGATGCAGGAACAAGTCAGGAACAGAACTGGAACAGAAGGATCCTGGAACGAGACTAGGAACAGGCAAGAGCAGGAACAAACGCAGAGGCAATCTTAGAACAAACCGACCCGATTGCCAAGGCAAGGAAACATAGACAGGAACTTCCTTATATCGAGGGATCAATCAGGGCGGCCCACAGAGCTAAGACCCGCCCTTGGCCCTACATGAGTCCGGGCGGTCCGCATGCACGTAGAGGCATCGCTAACATGGCAGAGGACGCCAAGCCTCGGCATGAGACAAGACATGCAGTGGAAGGCCCAGTGACCACCACCACGGGTCACTGGGGCCTGGCAAGGCTGTCAACTACCACGAGGGACGTCGTCCCAGGACCTGCTGTAGAACCATGAAGGTGAGCAGGCCCATGCGCGGGATGGCCGCAGGCGGGGCGCGTAACAAGATCACTCTGTATTTTGTGGACTTTGGGTAGATATGCCTGATCTGCAGGAATAAAGATACCTAGGAATTTAAAACCAGCCTAAACAATTTTAAAGGGAGAGAGACATGGAGTCAGAGAGGACCTGTCCACTCTGCCCAAGGGAAATAATTGTGATATGTAAAAATTAATCTTATATCCCGACACTCTGCCATAATCAGCAAGGGCATTGAGCAATTTGGTTGCAGATTTTCTAATATTAGTCAAAAGACAGTAAAACATCATCAGCATATAATAATATCTTACCTGTTCTTTTTCGAAACTGTCATCACATCTTATCTCCTGGGACAGAATTTCAACTGGAAGGTCAAAGAAAAAGGGCAGTAAAGGACAGCCCTGTCTGGTGCCCTGTCGTATAGGAAAAGAGGAGGACAGAAAGCCATTGTTTAAAATCCCAGCAGAGGAGTGTGAATAGAGTGCTGATATCCAATAAAAAAAAGGACTTTTCAAAACAATGTTTTAAGTGCTGCCTAAAGAAAAGGCCATCCTAGTCTGTTGAAGGCCTTCTCTGCATCCAGCGTTAGAATAATGCCCTGTGTCTTATACCCCCTTGGCCAGTGAAATAATATGGAAGATTCTCCGACTGCTGACTGTTGAGAGTCGCCCCTTAATAAATCCAGACTCATCCTCTTTGGGAAAGTATGGCATGATATTTTCCAAACATAATTGCAAAATTTGGCCCAGCAACTTCACATCCGTATTCAAAAGAGAAATGGGCCTGACCGTGGGGGCACTATTGCACATTGATGGAGGCAGATGCATGCTAATGAAGCTCCATTAGCCCGAGACCTTAATCCTTTGAAAAAATCCAACATCGTAACGATTTTCCTACAGAATTCCGGTAATAGCAAAGGCACATTGCAAGGGAGGGAAATATCTAATCGAAATATCCCCTGAAAGCTCTGGATATCGGCTGATACTGGGGTAATGACTACTAGGCATACACGCAACGCTCTGAAGCAGCCTATCATGGACTTTTATTGGGAGGCAACAGAACCCACTCCTGGGAGCGACACCAGGACACATGACAGTGAGAGTCCAACCCTTAGTTCTGATCACACTATGATAGAAAAAATTCTTCAAGAAATCAGAGAATTGTGTGCAGTAATGGCTCTGGACATGGGTGCCATGAAGGCTTCCATAGAGGAGTTGAAGGCACAGACTGAATCAGTAGGCCCCAGAGTGGAGGAGTTAGAAAACCGGGTCTCCGCAATTGAGGACTGGGAATCCATGGCAGCAAATTTGATTATGGCCCTTAAAAAGTAGGTTAAGACCTTAGAGGAAAAGGTGATCGACCTTAAAGACAGGTCTTGTCATAGTAATATCCGCATGGTGGGGATTCCCAAGCAGGCAGAGGGCCAGGAGTGTGGTTTCTAGAAGTACTCCTGCGTGAGCTGTTTACCTTGGGAGAGTTGGACCTGAAGTTACTCATAGAGGTCATAGAGTGCCAGGACGGACCCCGCAGAACACTAACAGACCACGCACCTTCATTATTAAGCTATACAGCTACCAAGCTAAAGAGTGGATTCTCAGAAAGGCGTGGGAACTTGGGCCTCTTATATATCGGGGTATCCGCATTGCGGTTTTCCCAGACTACAGTGGCATAACCCAAAAACAAAGAGCAGAATATATAGGGCTAAAGAAGCTGCTGCATGCACAACAACTCCAGTTCAGCCTGATTTACCCAACAAAACTGTTGATTTGGACAGAAGGAGCCTGGAAAACATTCCGCAATGGCATTTCTAGAGAAAAGCGGGAGACAAAATGGTAAGGCACTACCTTGCATGACAAATGGCGGAGGTGGACCCATGGAGAAGATAAGGGAGCTGCAAGGCATCGAACACAGGGTTGCTGGCACAGCCCCCATTCTAATACTAGCAGCAGGGGAAGCCCAAGCCAGAGATCCACCTCCCTTAGTGATCCTCAGGACTGGCCCAGCTTGTCAGCATGCTCAGGATCACTTACAGCAGTACTTGGTAATATGCCCTGACCTGATAAGGGAGAGACTGCCAAAGATAAGAATATTGGACTGGAATCATGTGAATGGAGAGAGGTCAAGTAAGACACGAACTCCTGGCTACAATAGAGACTGTTGTGACCACAGTTCATCATGCTGCTGGACCAGGGATGTGCCATGCACAGAGCCATATGGCAAATCTTCATAACCTTTTATGTTGATCTCTTGGGGAGACATAGGAAGATAAGGGGGTAGGAGTTATGAAGAGCTTTAGGCATTATATAGTAACTGGGGTGGGGTCTCAGGTGCTGGGGATCTATGGGAGATAAGACTGGAGGGAGAGATGGGTTTGGGACAGGATTCAAAGTAGGGGATAAAGGGGTGGGGGGTTGGGGTGGGCACATCAAGTGGCTTCTCCTTGCTATAAATATAATACTGTTAGCTGGACAGAACACCTTTCCGGGCAATGAAATACAAGTGGTCTGGTTCCTTTTTCCTGGCTGACTGTGGGGTGTTTTTGAGGAGATGGAGTAAGGAGGCTTTACATACGAGAGCCTCAGCAGAAGATCAGGGATGGCAGATGATAATAGGGACTATGATCCTGGGACTCTCTATACTTTTTAATAGAACATTGCACAATGGGAACTGACAACAATTTGGCCAGAGACTGAGCAAAGAGTCTGGAAGAGGATTTCAAGGGAAATATGGGATGGGTTAAGGGATGGGGAGAAAGCTGGTTTAGTGATACTCCTCAGCATTTTTTGGGGAAAGATTTGGGTACGAGGTTAGGTGGCAACGTATCGATAAGAGATCGGAGTATAGCTGGCTTAGGAAGTGGAAGGTGGTGTGGAGATAGTTTAAGAGTTTTTAGTTTGGCGGGAGTTGGGGTGTTAGGGGGAATCCAGAAGGGAACTCTACAAGGCACAAGATGCAGCATGCTGGGATGTCAGTCATACCGTGACTATGGCTAATACGGAGATCAACATCATCACGCTAAATGTTCTTACAGAGTCTGATCCTTCACCTCTCATTGAAATCATAGCCAAACATATTAATACTGATTCCCCTGCTATTATTTTAGGAGATTTCAACATCCATGTTGATTCTTCCACTCCAACACCTAACTGCGAAGCCCTCCTATCTTCCTTCACAGCCATGGGCTTCAAGCAAATTATAAATAAACCTACTCACAAAGCGGGCCACACACTGGACCTCATTTTCACAAATGAATCCATCCTGCCTACGTCCCCCCCCCCCCCTCCTGCACCCCCATCCCTTGGTCGGACCATTCGCTGATCTCTACCGAATTATCTATAAAAAAAAATGGACTCCCCACATCTCCAAAACAACAATACATTTCAGAAAACTATGCTCCAGAGACGACCTTGACTCCCACCTCTCCATGGATCTACCTAACTTGAATATCTCCGATGCTGACTCTGCTATGACCTCATGGCTCAACATCACTAACTCCATAGCAAACAAAATATGTCCCATGACATCTAAGGAAATTAACCCGGCCAGCCTCAACAAAAAACCTTGGTTCTCAGCAGAACTCAAGAAGCTCAAACAAGACCTATGACACAAGGAACTACATTAGCGTAAGGATCCCACACCCACCTCACAAGCCGCCTACAAAACCTGCATGAACCACTATAGGACCACTATTTTACGCACCAAGAAAGACTTCTTCACCAAAAAAACCATAGCTTTCTCTATGACCCTAAGGCTCTATTTACTTATGTCTCAGTACTCACTAAACCGGTCCCACCAACCATCCCAGAAGACGAAGCCCAAAATAAATCCACGGAATTGGCCATATTCTTCGAGAAAAAAATAAAAAACTTACTAGCACCACTGATCACGTCAGCCAACCAACCTTCTCCTGTTTACAACCCACCCCTATCTACCCAAAAACCATCACTCGAATCATTCGAACTCACATCTTCCCTGGAAATCGAATCCATACTCAAGAACATGAAGCCTTCGTCCCATCCTTCCGACTCCATTCCCACTAAACTCTTACTTACCATCCCCAACACCATAGCCAATCCTCTAGCAGATATTATAAACTGCTCCCTTTCCCAAGGATCTGTCCCTGACTCCTTGAAACTTGCATCACTCAAACCACTACTCAAGAAACCCAACCTGGATCCAAATAACCCCGCTAACTTCCGGCCCATCGCCAATCTAGCATTTATCACCAAACTAATGGAAAAAGTAGTCAACAATCAACTCTCCGATTACCTCGATGTCCACAACATTCTCTACCCTTCCCAGTTCAGATTCCAGAAACCCCTAAACACGGAATCCCTTCTAATCTCGCTTACAGACAACATCCTAATGGGCCTAGATAAAGGCCAATCCTATCTATTGGCTCTACTCGACATCTCAGCAGCATTCAACACTGTGAACCACTCAATTCTCATCAACCGACTTTCGGATATCGGCATATCTGGCACCGCCCTCAGCTGGTTTAAATCTTTCCTCAATAACAGGATCTACAAGGTCAGATAAACAATAAAGAATCCCTCCCTGTTTCTGCCACTCACGGAGTACCTCAAGGCTCATCTCTTTCCCCTACACTGTTTAACATTTATCAGCTTCCCCTTTGCAAGCTTCTATCAACTCTTAAACTGACCCACTTCATCTACGCTGACAACGTGCAGATCTTGATCCCCATCTCAGATCCCATCACCGAAACCCTAAATTTCTGGAACAGTTGTCTTCACTCCTCTCCAGCCTCAACCTTGTCCTCAACACTTCCAAAACTGAGCTCCTTTTCATCTCTTCTAATGACTGCAACCCCCTCATCAGCAACCCCATCATCCCATCAGTGAACCACGTGAGAGACCTAGGAGCTATTCTAGACACCAGAATGAATTTCAAAAAATGTATAAACAACACCACAAAAGAATGCTTCCATAAGCTACATGTGCTAAAACAGCTCAGACCCCTCTTACACCATCACGATTACCGCTCAGTCCTCCAGGCCATACTGTTTTCAAAAATTGACTACTGTAATGCTTTACTCCTCGGCCTTCCTGCCTCCACAACTAAACCATTACAGATGATACAGAACACCGCAGCTCAGATCTTAACCAATTCCAGGCAAAGAGACCATATCACCCCTATCCTCAAAAACTTACACTGGCTTCCCATCAACTATAGAATCCTGTTTAAGACCATGACCATTATCCACAAAACCATCTACCTTCAATCTACACTCCAACTTAAAATTCCGCTCAACCTTCACTCCTCTGCGACTGATCAGAGCGGCACATAAAGGATCTCTACACGAACCCCCCACGAAATCCTCACTTCACCCCTCTATTAGGAAACGTGCATTGTCCACTGCCGGACCTTCCCAATGGAATTCATTACCACCAGAGCTTCGACAGGAATAATGCCCTTTCACCTTCAGAAAGAAACTGAAAACATGGCTTTTCAAACTAGCCTTCCCCTAACCAATTCATAACCCCCTGTCAGTTCCACTCTGCTCCATTATAATTTCAGTAATTCTGGCTACCCTCCAGCTCCTAACTATTATTAGGCATGCCACCCCGATAGATTTGCAGCCCCTCCCCCCCTCACACACCACATGTTCTTTCTCCCTCCGCCCTGACCCCGTCATTTCCCTTCCAACCTTATCACCACCCCCTTCAATCCTATGTAGATTTACGCATCAGAAAGAACTAACTGTTATTTGATCTCCTACTTGGTTACTTGTCAAGTTAAGTTTATAATCAAATTATTCACTATATTAACACCATGTTTAGCCTATTCTTCCTTGCTCTCTTGTCTCCAATTGCAACACCCTGTTTTTTGTAGCTTCTTCCTACTCGTTTAGTTATACCTTGTTATGCTATAAACTGGTACGATATTTATCTTGAGCATCGGTATATTAAAAGTTTCTAAAAAAATAAATAAATAAATGTTAGGGGAACTGGCACTCCAGTAAAGAGCAAGTGTATTCTGGATTATTTGAAGAAGTGAAAGGGCTCATATTGCACTTCTACAGGAGATGCATATGTCCGACAAGAAGCATTATAAGCTCCAGAGGGAGTGGGTTGGTCAGGTATTCTATTCCTCCTATAACACAAAAAGCAGGGGACTGTGCATTTTAGTACATAAAGCGCTTCCTCTCTCCTGACTCTGAAAGATCAGGAGAGATGTTATTTAGTGCTGGAATGCAAAATTTATGGGGAACAATTTACACTGGTACATGTGTACGGACCTAATGGAGGTCAGAATGATTATTACAAGGAGCTGGCATTGAGTTTAGAAGGCTTCTCGTCCTCCCCTTTAGTAATGGGGGGGATTGGAATGTCTGTCTTGATCCTATTCATGATTGATCAAGAGGGCATAACACCGACCAAATCAGGCTGTCGGCCTTAAAGATCTGATGGTTAGATTAGGGATGATCAATGTCTGGAGGGCTCAATACCTATTAGGAAGAGATTACACTTGTTATTCCCCGTGGCACCTATTGTATAGCAGGCTAGATTTATTTTTTTGCATGGCTTCACTGATTTTGGGTATGGGGCAACTTGATACCCTTTTCAGTCCCCTCTCTAATCATAGCCCTGTCCTGTTGCCGTTATGAATATCTCAGGGACTCCTGGTCATTAAAACCTGACATCTTAACCCTTCACTGTTGAGCAATGAGACGTTTTGTCAGATGATAAGGGATGCAATAAAAGAATTTACAGAAGTGCATCTGATGGCAGAGCAGTTGCCGATTGTACTTTGGGAAACACTCAAATCTGTATTGCAGGGCAGAATTATTAGTTTTACATTCCACCTAAAGAAGATCTGGTTACAACAGGAAAGATCCCCGGAGGAGAAAAACTCTTGAGTTACAGCATAAAGCCACCTGTTCTCCAAGAGCCAATGGTGCTTTACAGTGGGCAAGGGAAGAGCTCCAGTATTTACAAGTGGAGGGAATTAAAAGGTTGTTTCAATTTTCCCAACAGAGAATTTATGAGCACAGGAACAAAACGGGGGCACTATTAGCCAGAGTCATACAGAAAAGACAGGCTCAGACTGTGATTGATAGCATAAGAACCCCTGCTAGGGAGGGTACATATCGCTCACAGTCCATTAAGGATGTATTTAAGGTTTATTACCAAACACTATATGGCAACACCAAGCAAAGTCAGGAAGGAGAGATAGAGGAATATCTGGCAAGGACTGAATTGCCATCACTTACTGAAAGGCAAACGAACAGATTAAAGGCCCCTATCATGGAGGGAGAGGGGTATAGGGCATTATGGGTTTACATAAGGGTAAAGGTCCAGGGCCAGATGTCTTCCATATAGATTTCTTTAAACAAAATTACCATTTGAGTTAGCCTAAAGGTTGAAAGAAAAATATGACTACTTGAGGAGTAATCCTGATGCTATGCATACCATGTCTGATGTGGTTTTAGTGCTGATTCACACAAATCGGGCAGAGATGGCCTGGATCAGGGTTCATACTGCCAAATCTTGCTTTTGAATTCAGTAATTAAGATCTTATCTAAAATTCTTCCTTTGAGACCCGAGTCGGTAATGCCTATCTTTGTCAAAGATAATCAAACAGGATTCATTAAAAGACGCCTCTCAACCATGAATACAAGGAGGCTATTTAATATCATAGCCTTGGTAAAGCAAACACACACGGTGGGCCTGGTGATGGCTTTAAATGCTGAAAATGCATTTGATTGCCTTCAGTGGGCCTTTTTTTTTAAAGTATTAGAGAAAGTGGGGCTTCCAGCAGAGTTTAGGAAATAAGGATACTTTATGCTTCTCCTCGTGACAAAGTACTTACTAACAGTTATTGTTCTGTGTCTTTTCCTGTAGCTAGGGGCATGAGACAGGGGTGCCTCCTCTCCCTCCTATTATTTAATTTGGCCATTGAAATTCATGAGCATAAGGTTGGAGAGAACCCTGATGTGATGGGATTTCAGGTGGAGGGGGTAAAACACGTCATATCCCTCTATGTAAATGATGTCCTCTTTTTCTTGACCAATCCCAAGCTATCCAGCCCTAAACTGCTAACTATATTGTCAGAGTACGGAAGGTTATCTGGATATAAATTCAATCTTACTAAGGGGGTCATTTTTTAAAGCTAGCGCATGCAAAAAGGGACGTTTCGCCCGCGAAAAGTCCCTTTTCGCGTGCGATAGCTAAAAAGGGGTGGAGTCGGGGTGGCAGCCCAAGGAGGCAGATGGAATGGCTCTCCTAGACCTACAGAGTTACCATTAGGCTTGTGGCCTGGGGGGAGCTATTTTATGGCTTCATAGGGAAAAGATAGTGCCCTGGTATTTGCTTGAAGCTAAGCTTGTGGGTGGCATGGATTTACCAATGCTGCTACTACAGCCAGAATTGCTTATAGGTGTTGTAGTTCTGGCCGTGAGCGCCGCGGCCAGACCCTTACCTCCGTGCTCCTGGACCTATTCCCGCTTCTGGAGGCCTGGTTTGCGCCCTGTTCGGTGGCGTCCCCGCGGGGGCCACACCACCGGGAAGCTTCCCGTGGACGCCCTGCTTCTAGGCGTGCGCGCGCGCCACTTGGACGCTTTTCTAGGTCGTTTCCCGCCAGGGTGACTCCACCCAGTTCCTGACGTCAGACGCCGCGGCCTTGATAAGCTGGCCGCGGACACTCAGTCTTTGCCTTGCAACGGGTTTACCTCCTGGTTCCCTGTTGTGTCGTGCCCCGGAGTGAGCTGCCTTGCTACTGACTCTGTTCCTGCTTGCCTGCTACAGTACCTGCTTGGTTCCTGCTTGCTTGCCTCAGTTCCTGCCTGGTTCCAGTATCCGAGTCCTGCTACAGTTCCTGCCTGTTTCCAGTACCCGAGCCCTGTTACAGTACTTGTCTACTGTTCTAGTCTGGTTCCAGTCCTCAGTCCTGATCAACAACTCGCCCAAGTCCCAGCAGCCGGGCCCCTACGGGCTCCTCCTGGGGGGGCTTCGGCTTCCAAGGGTGAAGCCGCCTAAGTGCCAGCAGTTGGGCTCCTACGGGCTCCTCCCGGGGGAGCCCCAGCTTCCAGGGTGAAGAGCACCTCTACGTCCTGCCTGAACATCTGCCTCCTGGCCTGCCACATACTAGAGACAGTGACCACCTTTCCCAGGCTCCTGCAGGTCGGCCCAAGGGTCCACTAAATTGAGACTCCATAACAATAGGTGCTAAGAAAGCCAATGGGGCTAGCCCTCATATTATGTACACTTTAAAAATTTGGAAAGCATTGAGCAAAAAAAGTGGCCTGAGCAGGGCCTTTCTGCGCTCGCTCCCTTGCGTGGCAACTTTAGACTGGCCTGCCAAATGGAGGAAATTGGACCTAAAATTTCTACGGCAATTATGGGAGGATGATAATACCAAGTTAAAATCTTTCCTGGACCTTAGGGATGAATTCGAGGTACAGGGAAAGTCAATAGTCTTTTATCAAAATTTGGTGGCTGAGCTGGGACAATTTGAGGAAATGGGATGGCAGCCTCAAGTACCTGGTCCAGCAGAGAGAATACTAATACAGGAAAATCTGCCTTGCAGAGGTATTTCTTTTTTCTATAAAGCTTTGTAGAAAAGCCAAATCAAACAAGACCCATCTTTGGGTATAATAAAGCAATGGAATAGGGATCTCCAGATACACTTAAGTAATCAGCAATGGGAAGTTATATGGAAAAAGGTGCATAAGATTTCCCTATGCACTCGTCATGTTGAAATGATGGTCAGCTTCTCCACAGAGCTTTTAGGTATCCCCTATTTTACACTCCTATTTCCCTGGCTGAAGTTCAGAGAGTGGCAGGGGGTCTTTCTAACAGTAAGATGATTTTCATTTTCAGTAGATTTTTATCTAAAATTCTTGCTGAAATTGGCTCCAGCACTTATTCATTTGTTTCAATATTTGAGAAAACAGCCTAATGTCCCACATAGACTCACAGATGCCACAATTGTATTGATACAGAAAAAAGGTTCTTTTTTTTTTTATAACTCTTCATTTAAACAGTTTTCAGTACAGAAATAATAAGAAAAAAAAAATCCAACCCCACCCCTCAAACTACAAAACTCCCCCTCGGAAGGGAATAAAGGCTATCTAACAGACATCACTATTCGTTTTAGCAACAGTAAAGTTTTCTGCAATCGACATCATCTTGCCCTAAAACAATTTCCAGACCTCTGTGATTATACAGATTGGCTATTCCAGTACTCCCAATAGGGGTACTACATTTTTTCATACAGCAACATATCTTTTGGGCATAGGATAGCTCTCTTGCGCTTAGAGAAGGGGGCCTGTGCCTGACAAAGAGTGCAGGCAGCATGGGGGAGCCGCAGTCATTGCTGCGTAGTGTGAGCCATTCAGGTGAAAGAGAGGCCTCTGATAGCCATGGGAGAATTGCTGGCTGCACTTGTAACACTGAAATGGACTGAAGGCAGCTTTCTGGTGCAGAGAACTGGTTGCTGATTGCCGCGGGAGAGTGCTCACGTTCTCCCGCAGCACTGGATAAAGTTGTGATGAACAAAGGCAGCGTCAGGCTGTGCTGGAGGTTGGCTGCAGGGAAGGAGGGGCAGAGTGAACAGTGAGGGTCATTATCACTGCCACAGCTAATTTTCCCAGCCACAGTGGCATCCATGGAGAGATGCAACTGGCTCAGGCAGGCCAATGAAAGTAACTGGGGGCCTTGAGAAAGCCCCAGGCACTGAAATAAGACTAAGTCTGAGCCCAATGGTGACATCATAATGATGTCACTTCTGGCTCACGGTGCAAACATGGACGGAAAATAAAATGTTTAAAAATAAATAAAACTGACACAAGCAAAGCGGCACACGTGGGATGTTAGGTTTCTCCAAGTAAGCTCCTAGTATACCATTTTAACACAGGAGTGTGAGAATTGGCACCAGCAGTGTGGATGAGTTTTTAATATTAAATAGACATAAATAAGACAATTTGGATGGCAAGGTGCCCTGGGCTAGCTCCTACCATCTGTAAAATGCCCAGGGAACATGTCTACAAGCCAATAAACTTTTGTGGGAACTCTAATTTTTTAAATGGCTCCATTCCAAGTGGACTATAGTTGTCCACTCTGGGTTTTCACTCTAGTTACAGTACGGCACAGATTGTTGCCAAAGCATTGCCATGGAGACCTGGCTAGCCTTGTGGCTGAGATCGAGTAAACATTACAACAGGGGATTAGCCCACATAGAGACATTAAGAGTGCACTTTGACCAGCTCCCCTGGGGTTCCCAGAGTAACCTTTTAACAAATTTGTGAACATAAAAATTGTTTAGAAGTTGTGATGGGGGGTTGTCTAATTGCTGGACAAATTAGCCATCCTCAGTTAGTAAAAGATCTTTCAGGTAAAAGAAAGGGCACAGAGAAGGAAAATGTCTATGACACCTGCTGCAAATGCTGTTATGATTAGAGAGTCCTCTCTGGGAACTATGGTCATTATTGCTTCTAAAGCCTGTGCAGATGTTTATACTTGAAAAATGATTATGTGCTGAACCCATAAGACCTATTAGTCAAGGTCAGACAGAAACTGGGAGACAAACACCAAATAGTACCAAGCAGATGTGCTGAACTATGATAAGAACAAGCAGAGTTTTAAAAAAGTTCTATAAAAGATTGCAAAGCTGTAAAGATAGCATCACTGTAGTTACTTGGAGCTGAGAATGTAGACGGATTTCTTGGGCCCATTTCAACTATCATTAGGAACGTAAGATTTGCTAACTTTATATGTATCTTTAATACTTTTCTAATAGTTATTGTTATTGCTATTATTATTTGCCTGCAATCAACTATCTAGTACTTGCTGTTATTTATCTTTTGTGTTATTATCCTTTTGCTTAGCAAGTGCTCAAATACCTGGATCCTGGTGTACTGACTCAGTGTGTGTGTGCATGTTTGTTTATGTATCGGAGAAGCCCAGACATATAGAAGCCCCTCGGTATCTCCCTTTTTCCTGAGAATTAGCCCTGAAATAGTCCTGAGAGAGTACAGGCAAGCCCCATAGTATATTTTGTGTGTGTTTGTCTGCGTGTGTGTGGTCTGAACCCAGAACAGGTTGTCACCAGCTGTAGCAGAGGGTGGCCTGACTAAAAAGGCTTATTTGAAAAGTACTTGGAGACATTATTGGCAATATGTTTCAATCACATCAGGCGAGCAGGAATATAATAACTAACATACAATTTTTACAATTTACATTGTTGATAGGACGATGATTTGAGCTGCTTGCAGCAGACATGCTGAGCTGATACTCTGTCACAGAGTCAGCTCAGAGCCTAGTTTAAATACAGATATTGGGAGAATAATTTGGAACATATAAGAATGAAGAAATATGAATGATTGGGAACTAGTTAATTAGTAAATTTTCTTAAATTGAATAACTCAAAGGTAGGAAACAGAATAGGGAAAGCTAATAGTAATTAAAAGCTGAGGCACAGAGATTTAATTCAGATTTTAATGTTTAGAAATTGAAACCACTGCCATAAGGTGTGCATGCTCAGAAAAGCTAAAAATGTCTAGGCCCTTATATGTGACTAAGCCTAAGGCCCTAACAGGTAGATTTTGAAAGGCACGTGGCACGCACATGTTATAAAATTGTTGGGACACGCGTACATGCACGCCGGGTTTTGTAATCTGTGTGTGCATGTGCGCACCACAGCACGTGCAAGGGGGGGTATAGTTTTGCAAATTTTGCACAGTGACGCATCCCGGCCTTCCCCAGTTCCCTCCCAGTCCGCTCCAATTAAGGAGCGGACTGGGAGGGAACTTCCTTACCCCCTACCCTAATCTCCCTTCCCCTTCTTCTCTTTTCCCCACCTCTAAACCCTATCGCCTACCTTCTTTTAATTTTATTTCGTAGCAACTTGGCACGCCGTCAGTCTCTTCCATGGTATAGCGGCAAATGGCCGCTGTACTGCCTGCCTCCAGCCCCAACCTTCCCTGTCCCCCGGACCGCCCCTTTACTTCGGCCCAGCACTTCCGCACATAATAGGAGTTATGAGCGCGGCGCAGGACCCAGATGCGCATGTAACCCCCGTTTTCCCCGCACGCACCTTTTTTAAAATCTACCCATAAGTGAATGACCCAGTCTATTCTTTTAATGCAAGTGTCTTTGTAATTCTAATTTTCCTATGCCTGAGTTACTTTGACAGTTATGCCAAGTAAATTAATATAAAGAGAGAAAGAGTCCAACAGTTACAAATAATAGTTCAACCTCACACAAGTGAGGAGAAAAGAAGAGTAAGCAACAATTGGGGTATTTTATAGTCTCCTTTGACCTAATTCCAGTGGAAAGATAGAGAACAAATAAGATATAGGGGCAGATTTTAAAAGCCCTACGAGCGTAAATCCAGCTGGATTTACATGCAAAGGGAGGTTACGCGCGCCAAGCCAATTTAGCATAGGCTCGGCGATGAGCGCAAGCCCCAGGACATGTGTATGTCCTGGGGCTTTGTGAAAGGGGCGGAGAGGGGGCAGGGTGGAAGCGAGGCCTCCGGCACAGTGGCCGTGCCAGGGGATCGCGCACAGGCAACCTATGCCTGTCCCGAAGGCAGGCGCAACTTATGGAACAAAGGTTGGGGGAGTTTAGGTAGGGCTGGAGGGCGGGTTAGATAGGGGAAGGGAGGGGAAGGTGGGGGGGCAGAAGGAAAGTTCCCTCCGAGGCTGCTCCGATTTCGAAGCAGCCTCGGAGGGAACAGGAAAAGCCATCGGGGCTCCCCTAGGGCTTGGCACACGCAAGGTGCACAAGTGTGCACCCCCTTGCATGCGCCGACCCCAGATTTTATAACATGCACGCAGCTGTGCGTGCATGTTATAAAATCGGGCGTAGATTCGTGCGCGCCGGGTTGCGCGCACAAATCTACGCCCGTGCGAAGGTATTAAAATTCCGCCCATTGGATCTGATACGGCAATATAAATTAAGAAAAAATAAATTGATTATAAGGAAAGATACAACAAAGAAGAGAGAATGTTTTCCTGAAATATTTTCCATTCATAATTATTCTCCCAATGGTAATCCAGAAAAGGAAAAATTAATTAGCCTTTTATTTCTAAAGTAGTTAGCAAAAATGTATACCTAGCTTTCAGGGCTAATACTAAGGAACATTTTTACTCCATTTGTAGAAGATCTTTGTGGATAGCATAGATATCTTCTCTCCATTACATTTATTTAAAGGGTAGAATCGTAGGTCCCAGAAGTATCAGGAGAAGAGAACAAGTGACAAGGAGAAAGAATGCATTCAAGCTACAAGACAATGCACTCAAGTTACGGAGGAGAGATGATGCATTCAAACCATGAGACAGCATACTCAAGCATTGCAGATGGCACACTCAATCTACAAGAAACAAAGTATTCAAACTTCGTGACGATACACTCAGAGTTCACATACCAAAAGAGAAAAGAGCTAAGTGTGTATACCAACATACATACAGAAAAGGTTGAGCTAGACAAAAAATAAATAAATAAACAAATGCAGAAGGCAGATGTTAGGATTTGTAGGTTAGTGGGCTCTTGGCCCGAGGTGAGAGATGGTACCGCCCACAGGGAGGAGCCCCACTGAGCCTCAATGTCAGGAGGCAAGGTCTGAGCTACAGGTGACACAACCCAGCGAGTAGCGGAAGAGAAGGAGACTGGGGTATGGATGTGGTAGCCAGGATAGGTCCCCCTAGTGGTGGGGTGCTGGACAGGCCCCAAGTAGCGGGAAATGCAGGCAAGGTATGGAGAAGTGCTTGAGAGGGTGACCCCCAGGGGGCAGAGCCACAGAGAATGTCAGCACAGGGGGAATGACTTGGCCTTACCCGGGACACGGGGAAGCCCAGGGGTCTCTGGCAGTGCAGGAGAACACCACCCCGAGGAGCGGGGAAGTGCAGTACAGTCACAGGGTAGGCATGACACTACCCCGAGGAGCGGGGAGTGGAATGTAGTGACAGCAGTATGCAGGACACTGCCCCGAGGAGCAGGGGTGCGCAGCACAGTCCCAAGTTCACAGGCACTACCCTGAAGAGCGGGGGAGTGCGGCTAGACACAAGCGATGGTAATGGCACAGCGCTGGGTCTCCATGGTAAGAGTAGTCCAGCAATGGTCCGCAGAGCAGGGTACACCAAAGTACAGTCTCACAGAAAGAGTAGTCCAGCAATGGTCCGCAGAGCAGGGTACACCGAAGTACAGTCTCACGGGAAGAGCAGTCCGGTAATGGTCCGCAGAGCGGGGTACACCGAAGTAGAGTCTCACAGTAGAAGTAGTTCCTGGAGCAACTCCGAGTAGCAGGGAAGAAGGCAGTCAGCGTCCGAGACGCAGGAACCTCTGAGGAGCGGATAGCCAGAGACAGCAGCAGGGCCCCTGAGGAGCGGGAACCCAAGTGTCTCACGCCGGGAGGAGCAGGAACCAGGAACCAACGTCTGTAGCAAGAACAGCAGGATTCAGCAAGGAGGGAACTCGTTGCCAAGTCGATTAGAGCCAGGCCCCCCGATGGTGCTTAAGAGTCCAGGGCTAGTGATGTTATCAAGGGAAGAGGTTCCCGCCCTAGCGTCCTTAAAGGAGGTCCATGGAGCACGCACGCACGCCTAGGAAGGCCCTGGAGAAATATGTCGGTTGGCGGCGTCCTCACCGGCCTGGGGAGACCTGGAACGGAGCCATGAGGGTCGGAGGCGGCTAGCCACAGCTGCGAGTCTTCCCAGAGGAGAGAGGGCAGTGAGGCACGAACGGTCGCAGCCGTCTGCGACCGATGGTCATAACAACAGATACAAGGAAAACTGAATATTAAAACTAATCGGAATCAGCATACTTATTTATTTATTTATTTATTTAACGGTTTTATATACCGACATTCATCAATGATATCACATCGGTTCACAGCGAAACAAGAAACTAGTGCCTGTGGCGGCGCTTTACATCGAACAAGTTTAACATAATACAATTAGAACATATTGAAACATAATAATTAGAGAGTAAGGAAAGGTAGGGGAAATAAAGCATTAATCTAAAATTAAAATAACATGAATACAAGAGGGTAAAAAGAGAAAAAAGGAGGAAAAGTGACAGAAGAATGAAATTAGATTAATAAATTAGTGTAGGCAAAGATTGCAGGTATATACAAAATGTACAATTATAGGGAATAACATGAAATAACAAATGTGAAGGGAAGGGGTGAGGAGAGGGGGGGAGAAGCAGGGGTAGGGAGGGGGTAGGGTAACACAGAAGGGAGTGAGAGGAGGAATGATGTATGCTTAGGGAGAAACCAGTTCGAGGGGGACTCATCCGCATTTAGTGAAAATCTGGGTCAAGGGGGACAGAGATGGGAGGGCATAGATGAGAGAAATGAGAATTTAAGTGTATGCTTTGGTGAAGAGCCAGGTCTTAAGCTTGCGCTTGAAAGTTTTTGGGCATTCTTCTTGGCGAAGTTCAACTGGCATTGTATTCCAGAGAATGGGCCCTGCGATTGATAATGCACGGGCTCTCGTGGAGGTTAATTTGTAGAGTTTAGGTGAAGTGGTGGGCATGGTGGCGAGATGAATGTGTCTAGTGGGTTTATTGGCTTGGTGAAATCGGAGGGAGTCATTGAACCAATTCATTTCGGGGTTGTACAAGGCCTTATGAACGAGTGAGAGAGCCTTATATTGTATACGGGAGGCTATGGGAAGCCAATGTAGATCTTTTAGTACCGGTGTGATGTGATCGTGTCTGTGTGTGTTGGTCAAAATCCGTGCTGTTGTATTTTGTAGTATTTGAAGGGGGTGGATGGCATTGTTTGGGAGTCCGAGGAGAAGGGAATTACAATAGTCTGTTTTGGCAAAGATAATAGTTTGTAGAACCGTACGAAAGTCAGGGGGATGAAGTAGAGGTTTAAGTTTCTTAAGGGTGTGAAGTTTAAAGAATCCATCCTTTATTATATTACTGATGAATTTCTTCAGTGAGAAGTGACCATCGAGAATAATACCCAGATCTCGGACTTGTTGAGCAAATGGGATGTGTGAAAGCGGGGAGGGGTTCAGTTGGTTTTGAGGTGAGATAAGCATAATTTCGGTTTTAGTGGTGTTAAGGGCTAGGTGGATGGAAGAAAGGAGGTTGTTTATGGATTGGAGGGTATCTTTCCAAATATCCATGGTTTTTGAAAGAGAGTCGGTAATGGGGATGAGCAACTGAACATCGTCAGCGTATATATAATGAGGGAGGTTGAGGCTAGAAAGGAGGTAACAGAGGGGTAAGAGGTAGATGTTGAAAAGGGTTGAGGAGAGGGATGAACCTTGTGGGACACCTTGCTTGAGGGGTATGGCCTTGGAGACATGGTTTCCTAGCTGAATTTTGAACTCTCTATTACTGAGGGTAGGAGTTGAACCAATTAAGGGCAACACCTGTGATGCCAATTTCAGATAATCGCTGTAGGAGAATGGAGTGGCTGATGGTATCAAATGCAGAGGAGATATCAAGAAAGGCAAGGATATAAGATTGCCCTTTCTCGAAGCCTTTGAGAATATGATCTGACAGAGAGAGTAAAAGAGTCTCGGTGCTGTGGGATTTCCGAAAACCATACTGAGAAGGTGCAAGGATGTGGTTTTCATCAAGATATTCAGTGAGTTGTTTGTTAACGGTTTTTTCAAGGAGTTTGGATATGAAAGGCAGATTGGAGATGGGGCGGTAATTGGCTAGATCAGAGGGGTCTAGTTTAGGTTTTTTTAGAATAGGTTTGACGATTGCCTGTTTAAGGGGGACAGGTACCTTTCCTGAGTTAATGGACAGGTTGATGATATTTGTTAAGGGTTTAGCAATCAGGTTAGGTATTGCGAGAAGATGTTTGGTGCATATTTACTTATAATACCATCTGGAGATCCCAAAACACCTGCAAAAAAGAGAAAATAGCACAAAAAGTATCATATTCTTACAAATAACACCTAATCAGTTCAACTATACAGCTGAAAGGTTAAGATATAAAAAATATACTGATATGATATCATAGCATTCATGTGGTTAAAGAACCAGTTCTAAAAGAGAAAACCTGAGTCTCTGTTACTTGAGATTTTTTTTATATTTAAGATCAAATGTTTTTTTTTCTCTCTCTTCATTTGGTGCCAGCAAATCAGTTGGTTATAATAAATGTTTATATTAGAAAATTTTAAAAAGTAATTCTTACTCCATCTGATTCATTATTTCATTTCATATATCTCTTTATTCTGAATTTCAAAATAAATACAAATCAAGAAAATCTTGAGACATTAAAATGATAGCTTACTGTACAGCAATAGAAAATGATACAAAAAGTAATAAAGAAATAAAATACTGTATAATCTCTCCTTAATTAGACCACTACAGGGGGAGTGAAACACAGGGGAAAAAAATGCATCAAAAAGAAATAAAAGGTATATTTTTTTATAAGCTAGGCTTGAGAAACAGCTTGCAGAACAGCAACTATATATACAGAGTCCTACTCTGTATATATTTTACTCCTTCCAACTCAATAAAACATTCACATGGAAATTTCAATAAGAAAATGGCACCTAGAGCAAGAACTCTCTCTCTCTCTTTTTTTTTTTTTTTTTTTTTTAAGAAACAATTTGCTTCTCTGCTGTGTTTCCCTAGCAACATCTGGAAACACTGAAATGTTCTGACCTAAGAACAAAGTATCCTTTAAATACAAATAAAAACATTTTATGCATCCACTGTTTGTCTGACTCTAGTGTAAAACTAACCAAAAGAACAGTTCTAGCCCTAACTTCTTCCTGAGATTTTTGTAAGAACCGGTGAGATCCATTTTAACAGGGGCCTCAAGAGATTTCAAGGAGGAAACTTTACATCCCTTTTTGTGAATAGCCAGATAATAAAGTTTGGAAATTGGAGGTAATAAAAATGGCGCCGATGGCCCGATAAAAAAAAACCACCCCGACCCTTTACAAATGACCCCTTTGCTTCCCCCCACCCCCCAAAACCTTTTACATGTACCTGGTGGTCTAGCGGGGGGGTCCGGGATCCATCCCCTGCACTCATACCCTCGGTGCTGGACTGGTCTCAAAATGGCGCCGATCGCCTTTGCCCTCACTATGTCACAGGGACCGACCGTCGGTCCCTGTGACATAGTGAGGGCAAAGGCGATCGGTGCCATTTTGAGTACTGGCATCCGAAAGCCGGAGTGCAGGAGGTTGCTCCTGGACCCCCGCTGGACTTTTGGCAAGTCTTGTGGGGGTCAGGAGGGTCCCCCACAAGACTTGCCACTGGTAGCCCCTGTGGCATAGTAGGTCAGAGGCTATCGGCGCCATTTGATACCGGCACGAAGGGTATGAGTGCAGGGGATGGCTCCCGGATCCCCCCCCCCCCCCCCCCGCTAGACCACCAGGTACATGTAAAACGTTTTGGGGAGGTTCGGGAGGGTGGGGGAAGCTAAAGGGTCAATTTTAAAGGGTCAAGGTGGGTTTTTTTTTATCTGCTCGGGCCTCACTAAAAAAAAATTAGGGATGTGAATTGGAATCGGAACCGATTCTGATTCACATCTCTACCGATCAGATTTTGTTCTCCCTCCAGCCGAACCCGATCGTTAAAACGATCGGGCACACGATTCACATCCCCATTTGTTATTCTTTTTTCAAATGTTTTTTTTCTGGGACAAAACACCCCAGTATAACCAACAAAAAAGGATGGGAGAACTAGGCTGAGATCCAAACAGCAAACAACATGAGGATCCAAAACTCTCATTCTGATACTGTAGTGATCCACCGGCCATGGTCCTATCCATGGCTCGCCACTCTTACCTCCAGCCTGGGCCCAATCAAGTGCTCTCCTGGAGTTGCAGCTGGCCTCCACATGCGGGCACAGTCAGTCATGGCATCTGTCCTAGGATTGTTGCCCTCACTATGTCATACGGGCGACGGTCGCCCGTATAACATAGTGAGAGCAAAGGTAGTGCCGGCGCCATTTTGAATATTGGCAATACGGCCTGCGTGCAGGAGGTCGCTCCCGGACCCCCGCTGGACTTTTGGCAAGTCTTGTGGGGGGTCAGGAGGCCCCCCCAAACTGGCCAAAAGTCCCTTGGGGTCCAGTGGGGGTCCGGGAGCGATCTCCTGCACGTGTGACGTCGGGAGCCAGGAACCAAAATGGCGCCTGCGCTACCTTTGCCCTGTCACATGATAAGGGCAAAGGGCCACGGCGCCATTTCTCTTAACGCAGCCGTGGCCAGAGAGCGGGAGATCGCACCGGGACCCCCCCACTGGACCCCAGGTAATTTAAAACATTGTGGGGGGGGTTTGGGAGGGTGGGGGATTTGTTTTAAAGGTTCGGGGTGGGTTTTAGGGTTGTTTTGGTGTGCCGGTTTTCCCTCCCTCCCCCGATTTATGATTTTTAATGATTTTTAAAAAGAAAAACCACGACGATCAGATTTCCCTCCCCCCCCAGCCAAAATCGATCATTAAGACAATCGATCACACGATTCACACCCCTAGTAAATGAGACAGACTGACAATGTTAGATTACTCACTTTCAGGCCGATTCAGTAAAAGTCATGGGAGAGTAGAGATGTGAATCGTGTGATCGATCGTCTTAACGATCGATTTCGGCTGGGAGGGGGAGGGAATCGGATCGTCGCAGTTTGGGTTTTTTAAATATCGTGTATCGTGGTATTGTTGAAGCATCTCTTTATCCATGATATTAGCCAAAGGTTCCCAAGAGTTTTCTTCAGGTCCGTAACCCTCCCATGACAGGAGGTATTCGCAAACTCTGCCTCTCTTTCTCACATCAAGGATGGCATCAACCTTGTACTCGATGTCTTCTTCTGCATCAATAGGTGTAAGTTAAGGTGTCTTGGTGGAAAACTCGCTAAGACTAGCGGTTTCAGTAGCGAGACATGGAATGCATTATGAATCTTCATCGCTGGTAGAAGTTTCAGACTGTACGTGAGAGTACCCAGTTGTTGGAGGAGGAGAAAGGGTCCAACAAAGCATGGAGCAAAACGAGCTGATTGTAGCTTGAGTCTTAGATGTTTAGTTGACAGCAAGACTTTGTCACCAGGCTGGAATTCAGGAGCCTGAAGTGGTGAGCATCATAGCCTTTTTTTGCTCTTTGTTCTGCTTTTTGGAACATCTCTTTAGTCTTATTCCACAGTAGTTGGATATCTTTGGCAGTAGATTGATCTGCCAGAGATGACACTGAAAGTGGAAGTGGTAAGAGTGGTAAAGGTAGTCATCCATAAACCACTTCAATTGGTGTAAATCCATTTGATGTTGCTGGATGAGAGTTGATGGCGAATTCAGCCCAGGGCAACAGTTCAGCCCAGTCATTTTGACGTGAACCAACATAGTCTCGAAGGAACTGCTTGAGTGTTCTATTCATTCTCTCAGTTTGGCCATTTGACTGAGTATGGTATGCAGAGGAAGTTGAGAGAGATGTCAAACTTCTTACACGAAGCTTTCCAGAACTTTGCCGTAAATTGAGCTCCTCTGTCAGAGATGATGTGCTTTGGCATGTCGTATAGGTGAAAGATGTGGGTGATGAAAAGTCTTGCAAGCTCCATGGCTGAGGCAATCCAGGGAGCACCACAAAGTGAGCCATCTTTGAGAAATGATCCACTGTAACCCAGATAGTATTGTTACCTCCAGAAAGTGGTAAGTCTACCACAAAGTCTGTAGCAATATGAGTCCAGGGCTCATCTGGTACTGGCAAGAGATGAAGCAAGCCCCAAGGACGTCCGGGCAGAGGTTTCTGGCTGGCACAATTGGAGCAAGAAGCCACATAGGCGAACGTGTCCTCGTTCATGGTGGGCCACCAATACTACTTCTGTAGTTTAGCCAGAGTTCTTCGTTGACTAGGGTGTCCAGCCAGTTTTGAATCGTGAGCCCATGCTAACAGTTTCTTCCTGAGGTTACCGGATACAATGGTCTTGCCTGCAGGTACCGGATGTGTAGCTGAAAGGATAACTCTCTTCGGGTCGATGATATGCTGGGGTTCATCAGGTATGTCTTCAGAGAGAAATGAGTGAGATAGGGCATCTGCTCTAACATTCTTATCTCCAGGGCGATATTTCAGCAGAAAGTCAAATCTGTTGAACAGGGACCATCTCCCCTGCCTATAGTTTAGGCGCAGAGCGTGATGGAGGTACTCCAGATTTTTCTGATCCATGAAAACGGTGATCTGATGTTGTGCACCTTCAAGACAGGGGCGCCACTCTTCGAACGCCATCTTTATTGCCAGTAGTTCTTTATCCGCAATGCTGTAGTTCTTCTCTGCTGGCAAGAAGTGTCAGGAGAAAAAGGAACATGGACTGGCTTAGCATGGCCCCTACGCCTACATCCGAGGCATCGACTTCCAAGATGAAGGGTCATGTCGGATCCGGATGGCGGAGGTATGGCTTACTCGAGAATGATTCTTTCAGTTTCTGAAATGCTGTCACAGCTTCCGTAGACCAATTGGCGACGTTGGTACCTTTCTTAGTCATTGCTGTTCATGTACAGTTAGTGAAGAGTAATTCTTGATGAATGTTCTGTAGTAGTTGGTAAATCCCAGAAATTGTCTAAGAGTTTTTAGACCAGTGGGCTGTGTCCATTTTGTAATGCTCTCAAGCTTTTGTGGGTCCATCTGGAAGCCTTTGTTTGAAACAATGTACCCTAAGAAAGGCACAGATTCCTTGTGGAATTCGCATTTAGACAACTTAGCATACAAGTGATTCTCGCAAAATCTCAGCAGCACTCTTTTGACATCTTCCAGGTAGGTATTCAGGTCCTGGGAAAATATCAAGATGTCGTCTAAGTACACAATGACCCATTTGTAGAGTAGATCACACAGAATGTCGTTCATCATGTTTTGGAAGACAGCCAGGGCGTTGTACAGGCCGAAGGACATCACCAGGTATTCAAAGTGCCCAGCCCGGGTATTAAAAGCCGTCTTCCATTCATTGCCAGAGCGGATGCAAACTAGGTTATAGGCTCCTTTAAGATCAAGCTTGGAGAATATCTTGGCTCCCTGTAGTCTATCGAATAGTTTCGAGATGAGTGGTAAGGGATAGTGGTCTTTCACAGTGATCTCATTTAGACCTCTGTAGTCAATGCATGGATGTAATGTTCCATCTTTCTTCCCCACGAAGAAGAAGCCTGCACCGGGAGGAGACTTGGAGGGTCTTATGAAGCCTTTCTGAAGATTCTCCTGTATGTACTCTGACATAGCTTTATTCTCTACTACGGAGAGAGGGTAGACCCTTCCTTTGGGTGGTTCAGTGTTAGGCTTCAAATTGATGGCGCAATCATAGGATCTGTGTGGAGGTAGTACTTCTGCGGCTTCTTTGGAAAATACATCTTGAAAAGATGCATATTGAGGCAGCAACCCAGGCATCAATGGGGTTGTTAGCATGCAGGGTATTGGAGAGACCTCCATCAGACATTTACCATGGCAATCTGGGCCCCAACGTGAAAGCTCCAGAGTGGCCTAGTTGAATTGAGGCATATGCTTCTGCAGCCACGGTAGCCCCAGTACTAAAGGGTGCATGGCCTTCTCTAGCACAAAGAAGGAAATAGTCTCTGTATCAAGAGCACCGGTTCGTAAGTTCACAAATTCGGTGTGCAAGGTTACTTCGCCCAATAAGGGCTCCCCATGAATAGGAGTAGAGAGGACATCATGGTAGTGGTGGGGATCCACAAGTGTTCCACTAGACGCTTCAAAATGAAATTTTCTCCTGCCCCAGAGTCCACTAAGGCAATGGTCTGATATTCTAGAGGTCCACAGATTAAGGATACAGGAAGAGAGAGTGGAGGAGAGGGTGCAGTTAGATCTAAGAAGAGTCCTCCCACAGGACTTACGTCTTCCAGTTTCCCGGACATATAGGGCATGTTTGTACAGCATGACCAGCTTGTCCACAATACATGCATAGTCCCAATCTCTTTCGTGTTCTTCTCTCTTTTGAGGTTAAGTGACTGCGACTTAATTGCATTGGTTCTTCTTTGCCAGCAACGGGAACAGAGGGAGTAGGCCTGGGTGTGAACTTAACACGAGTTTCTCCCTGAAGTAGTCTGGGAGTCTTGGTCTCTTGAACCTTGTCATGAAGTCGGCGATCAATCCTTGTTGCCAACTTCATTAGCTCAGCCAAGGTCTCAGGCATCTCACGAGCCACCAGCTCGTCTTTCAACCAGGAGTTCAGTCCTTCAAAGAAGAGGGTCTTCAGGCATTTGGGGTCCCAATGTAATTCTGACGCCCAACATCTTGAATTCTATGGTGAAGTCTGGTAAAGGTTTATTACCTTGCTTCAGATGAACTAACATAGATCCTGCAGTCGTGTACCGGGCAGGGTCATCGAATACTGATTTGAACAGCTCAAGGAACCCAGCAAGATCGTGCAGGATGGGGTCATCGCGCTCCCACAGCGGAGAGGCCCAAGCCAATGCTCTTCCATCCAGATAAGACAAGATATAGGTGGTCTTGGCATAGGCTGTAGGAAAATGATTAGGTTGCAGAGAAAAGTGCATGCAACATTGATTGATAAATCCTCTACATTTCCAAACTTCCCCTGAGAAGCGTGTTGGAGCAGATAGAGGTACAATTGTCTTGACCGTCACTTCTGGTGGTGTAATTTCTTTACCTGAGGTGGTCAGTGTATTCATCTGTGCGTGCAACTGGTTAAAGTCAGTAGTCAAGTTATCCAGTGAGTTCTGTTGTTCGGAGATTCACTGGGCCAGGCCTGGAATGGCCTGCAATGCAGTGAGCTGAGCCGAATCCATGGAATTAGCAATCTTTGTGGTTTTGAGGTGTTTGAGTGGATTCTTGGGTACTGTGGAGATAACCACGCCCACGAGGAGGAGCCCCATGAGGAACCACAGTACTAGGCTAGACTCTAGACATGCAAACACAGAGATTTGACTTTTATTATACAGCTGAGATATAGTGAGGCAGTAGTGAGGTGATCCAGAGGTAGCAGTCCAGGGGCCCTCGGCAGAGGAGACATGTCTCACTGAGATAGTATAGGGAGATCCGGATGCAGGTTCCTAGTGCAGCAGAGCTGTAGATGAGACAGACTGACAATGTTCAATTACTCACTAAGTTTGTAGCTCTATAGGTGGAGATCCCAGCAGGCAGAAGTAGTTGTATACAGACACCGAGCCAGGGAGAGCAGGCCCTCGAGGAGCGAGTACCTGATCCCAGATAGGCACCTGAAAGAAAGCAAAGGGCCCCCAAGGAGTGGGTACCCAAGTTAGAGAAATACCCCGAAGGGCAGAGAGAGCTTCCAGCGGCAGCAAGGCCGTGGCAGAGTAGCTCAGACCAGAAGCTTTCCATCCATTCACGATCCTTGCTAACTCAATTAGCTAGTAAATGAAGGGCAGGCTAAATACTTGGATGGTGTGACATCACTCGAGGGGGACGCCCCCAAGGTTCCCGCCATGACATGGATAAAGACGTGGGTGGGGTGCGTGCGCGCACCCTAGGAGGCCCTCAGGAGAAACACGGCATGAGGCTTTGCCATTGCCATTCTGGGGACGCCGGAGAGAGTGGCATGCAGACGTGGAGGTAGCCATCTTCCCGAGGCTAGCAGGGCGAGCAAAGATCGAAGCCATCTGAGACTGATGGACACAACACTATGGTGATACATCTGGAGCATGGAAGTTGGGCATGTGGCCACAAGATCCCTAAGGTGATACATAAGGGGCTTGGCAGGTAGGCATGTGGCAGCAGACCCCTAAAGTTGTATATTTGGTGCATGGCGGGTAGGCAGGACAGTAGCAGCAGACCCTGAAGGTGGTATATCTGGGGCACAGCAAGTAGGCAGAGAAATATCCTTTGTCTTCTGGGGTTACTCATGATTCATCACATTCAGCCATATTTATTTAAACCTACCTCATTATTCAATCAAAGCATTACAAGTCGTACAAAACTCTGTAGCAGGAATTTTGACCAAATTTTGACCATATTACACTGGTACTCAATGCATTGCACAGGTTGCTAGTTGCATGGAGGATCAAGTTTAAAATACTGATGTTGGCTTTTAAGTTATTGAACGACCATATTCCCCTTTCTATTTGCAAGATGTGTTGAGCCTTGCTGCTGTAGACTATGGGGAGGAGCCCCGTAGGCCCTCACCAACAGCTGGTAGAGCTAAGCAAGACAGAGATGGCATAGGGCTTCATCTATACCAACCCCTTTCCCCTTGGGTTGAGATCTTGGGTTCCAGGGGTTGACAGGGTTTAGGTGAGAGTCTGAGAGAGTGGCATAGGTGACAATCCAGGACCAGGCTCTAGGGTCAGAAGCAGGCAACAAGCAATAATGGTCAATGTCCAGGCAAGGGTCAGAGGTAGGCAGCAAGCAAGAATTTTCAATGTACAGGCAAGGGACAGAGGCTGAAGTCAATCCAAGGGAAGGCTGGGAGAGAAGGAGGAGTGGCACAGTAGGGTAGGCAGGAAGGCAAGAGGAACTGGGTAAGATAAAGTAAGACAGGCTTGGGACATGAGGCAAGAATGAGCTGGAAAGACAAGGCAAGGCACAGGAACCAAGAATGCAGGAAGCAGCAACACACACTACACAGCAATGTAGGATGTCCATTGCTGAGGAAAGGTAAGGGTGTCTGGAGGACCTTAAAAGAGCAAACATTGGTGAAGTCATCAAGGGGTGCCATGGCCCTTTTCCCACCGTGGGCCCTTTAAATAAGCTGACAACAGGTGCATGAGCACCTAAGGAGGAGCAGCAGAGGCAGCAGTCCTGGTGGCGTCCTGCCGCACATGCGAGCTCCAGCTGGGTCTCGCTGCAGAGGGGAAGCCAGACTCTTTGCGGCATCGGGGGTAAGTGCATCAGCCTGCAGTGATGTCTTGCAGGCCACCAAACATAAAACTATTCGTTTTCTTTTTAAGATTTATTGCACTTCTAGAGCTTTACTGCTGATAAATGTCTGCTTGATGATCCTAACCCCAGATTTACTAGGCTTAATCAATCCCATTAAAGAATGTTTTTAACTATGGCACAGCCTTCTGAAAGTAATAAGAAAAGAAAATTGTGTAAAAACTGCTGAAGGCCTTTTTGTTCTCTGAAGCTTCTAGAATGATGTAGTTTCTTTTGATTACCCCTGACAAACAATTGCAGAGAATCAGGGGCAGTTCTATAATGAGACAGGATAAGGAGGCCGCTTCAGGCAGCAAGATTTTGAGGTGGGAAAATTGCCCCCTGAAACCTTCTTGCCACAGCTGCCTCACCATAACTTTATTATGCCTGCTCTTAGAATTTGAAAAGGGACAAACCCCATTAGAGTTAATAGCAGGAGCTGTAATTCTGCTCATGCCGACCTGTCGTAAGCACCTTTGGCCAGCAGCAGATTGCCCTATCAAGGGATTGAGCTTCCCCTGATGGGCCAGTCACTCCCATCACGTGATTTTTTTTTTTACTTCCCAGCCGAAGAGAAGAAGAGGGGCTGCTGGAACTGCAGCCCAAAAAGAAACCTGCAGGGCCAGGGGACAAATCATTCTGCCGCAGCCAGAAGACAGCTGTGCAGGGCCGGAAGAGAGGCCTGCAAGGCCATGGCAGAGCCTATCCTGGCCTGAGGTGGCTCAAGAATGAAAGAGCGGCTGTGAGCCACAGCTGGAGCCCAAGCCAGCAGCGCTGAAGAAATGGCAGAAAGGGCCATGAGCCACCGCCGGAGCCCAAGCTGGAGGCAGCTGAAGAAATGGAAGAGGGTCTGTCAACCGCTGCCGGAGCTCAGATCGGCGGCAGCTGCAGAAAGCGGAGAAGCCTAAGTGTCGCCGCCGGAACCTGGGAGAGTGACGGCCAACAGAAAAAAAGTAGCTGCGAGCCTCCGCCGGAGCCCAAGCTCATGCCAGTCAAAGAAAAGGAAAGGAGGCCATCGGCCACCACCAGAGTCCAGGTCAGTGGCTGCAGAAGAATGGGAAAAGGCACAACTTGTGTGTGTTGTGTGTGAGGCAGCCTGCGTGTGTGTGTGTGTGTGTTAGGGGTGTGCATTCGGATTGACCGCATTAGTAAAACGCAACTCATATTTTTTTTTTACTTAAAAAATTGATTCGACATAAACGATCGGATTTCCCACATATCGAACATAGATATGTTCGATATGTGGGAAATCGCGATTGTTGAGCCAAAATAAAAATATAAACCCCCTCACCCTCCTTAATCCCCCCCCCCCGACTTACCACAACTCCCTGGTGATGGGGCGAGGAGTGAGGACGCCATTTCTGCAATCCTTGGCGAGAAGCATGTGACGTCGGCGGCACGTCGAGTGACGCCGGCGTCACGTGATTCCCGGCTTGTTCGCGCCGGACGGCTCGTTCGGCCCAAAAAGAACTTTTGGCCAGCTTGGGGGGGCCTCCTGACCCCCCCAAGCTGGCCAAAAGTTCTTTTTGGGCCGAACGAGCCGTCCGGCGCGAACGAGCCGGGAATCACGTGGCACCGCGTCACTCAGACGCGACGTCACGTGATTCCCGGCAAGTTCGCGCCGGACGGCTCGTTCGGCGCGAACAAGCCGGGAATCACGTGACGCCGACGTCACGTGATTCCCGGCAAGTTCGCGCCGGACGGCTCGTTCGGCCCAAAAAGAACTTTTGGCCAGCTTGAGGGGGTCAGGAGGCCCCCCCAAGCTGGCCAAAAGTTCTTTTTTGGCCGAACGAGCCGTCCGGCGCGAACTTGCCGGGAATCACGTGACGTCGCGTCTGAGTGACGCGGCGCCACGTGATTCCCGGCTCGTTCGCGCCGGACGGCTCGTTCGGCCCAAAAAGAACTTTTGGCCAGCTTGGGGGGGTCAGGAGGCCCCCCCAAGCTGGCCAAAAGTTCTTTTGGGCCGAACGAGCCGTCCGGCGCGAACGAGCCGGGAATCACGTGACGCCGCGTCACTCGACGTGCCACCGACATCACATGCTTTTCGCCAAGGATTGCAGAAATGACGTCCTCACTCCTCGCTCGATCACCAGGGAGTTGTGGTAAGTCTGGGGGGGGGATTAAGGAGGGTGAGGGGGTTTAATTTTTTTTTTTGCACATATGTACATATACCCAACTCATTGGATTTTTTTTATGTCCATATTGGCCGCAAGTGGGACCCCCTTTCGGACATAAAAAATATGAACATAAAATTTTGCTCTGCACATCCCTAGTGTGTGTGTGTATGTGTATGTGTATATATGAGAGGCTATATATGAGGGTGGATATGTGTGTGTGTATGTATGTATGTGTGTTTGTGTATATATGAGAGGGTTTTTGTGTGTGTATACATGATTGTGTGTGTCTATGAGGGAGACTGCCTGCGCACATGTGAGTGCGTGTGTGAGAGTACCTGTATATATGTGTGTGAGAGAAGTTAAAGTTTGTGCACCCTCCTCCAATCTATGACAATCTCAGGAGGACTGGAAATCTAAAGTTCCCAGATATGGAGAGTGGGAGGTTTTTTGTTTTATCCTTGTTAGTTTTAATTATTGAATGTGATGTATCTGCTGTTTAGAAATATTTTATTAGTGTTTGGTAATATTTTAAATGTTTTATATACGTGTTTTTAATTGGATGAATTTATCAGCAGATTTGACATTCTTTTCATTGGTATGTTTAATGTTTTATATTTCTTGATTGTGTTTGCATTGCTTCAGAGTTTAGCTTCTTATGAATTCCAGTTCAGATTTTGTCTGCACATTTCAATTTATATTTTATGATCTCTTTATTCTGTATTTGGGGAGAGTTTTTCTGTGTTCTGCTTGTGTGACTGAGGCTCTATGTATTCTGCTAGCATGTAATTTCTGTGTAGGGATTTACAACAACTTGGCTTTAATCTGTTTTCCTAACAAAAGGTGTATTGGTATTTAGGGCCTGATATAATATTTGCAGTATGGCGTTTTCATAGGTTGGGTGCTGGCAATTATGATATGGAAAGATTATTATATGGGAATTGTGGTTCAGTTTATTCCTGACTTTCTGTGGGTGGTCCACACCCAGTACACTTTACGATAGGCCTAATACCATATGGGATCCAGTAAACTGCCTTGATTACTATGAGAAAGGGAGTTTATTAAGTCTATTAAACTATTATCATTGAAAGTGTGTTTTCTTGCAGAGTATGCCTATATAATATATATGTTATAAGTGATATTTTTACTTCAGAAGATTGTACTTTGAATGTCTATTTTCCATATGCAATCTGACTTTTTAGGTTGGGGAAGTTAATATATTTTAAAATGGAAAAGAATGTATAAGTTTTAATTCTGAAGGGAGGGGAGGGAACAGGGAATGAAAGGCTGTAAGGTTTGTCTAGGGCATCTAATACCCTTATATCAGCCCTAAGAGAGAGTGTGTCTCACACACAGACTCCCACCATTCACTAATCTCTCACACACCCAGGGGGCAGATTCTGGAGAAGGGTGGGAGACAGGCAATAGGGAATAGAGGCTAAAGGCTGCTCCGCCCCATTAAACATTTCTCCGCCGTCCCTAATGCAGATGCCGAAGACTGAGAATAAAAAAATAACAGGCCCAAAAACAGAATGGTTAGAGGAGTGGGCTGCAAACAAGGAAAGCCAGGGTGCAAATCCTATTGCCATTCCTAGTGACCTTGGGCAAGTCACTTCTCCCTCCATTGCCTTCCCCCTGCCCTGGCCCTCGGTGATTTCACCTGCACCGGGCCATGGGGAGGGAGCGTGTCATTTCATCCACCTCAGGCAGCAGATTGCCTTCAGCCACCCCTGGAGACAATGATATGTTTCCATATATGATGTCTGAAGAACAGCAGTGCAATAATTTGCTAAGAGAACGTTTTTTGATGGTAGGAAGCTTTCAGTCTGATCTATGTTTATTTTTTGTTAAATCTGGAGACTGCTATGTTTTTAAATCTGTTTTCTACTTTGTTTGTTGAATGTTGTCTGTTTTTTATTTGTTTTATTTTGAATGTTGTCCTTTGTTTTGCCACTATAGATTTTGGATATAGTGGAATATAATATAAAAAATAAGACCCCTAAGGAGGTACATCTAGGGCATGGCAGATAGAATAGTAGTAAGACCCCTGTGGTGATATATCAAGGGCATGGCAAGTAGGAATGTGGCAGCAAGACTCCTAAGGCAGTACAACTGAGACATGACAAGTAGGGATGTCGCATCAAGATTCCTAAGGCTGTACATCTGAAACATTCCAGGAAGACAGAATAGTACTAAGCCTCCTAAAATGGTATATCTGGGGATTGGCAGGTAGGAAGAGTGTAGAAGCAAGACCCCTAAGATTGTACATCTATGGTATGACAGGTAGGCCGAGCAATAGCAAGGCATTCATTTCATTTCATTGTTGAAGCACTTCAGAATTTGTGTCAGCTGCCTCATCTTGGTGCCCTAAGGGACAATGCACACCTATCTCTGTTTCCAGAGACAGATCATGAAGAGATGTCTGCTGCTCCACTAACCTCTGCAGCATCATACAGGTAGAACTCCAGTGGGTGTTAACATCTTGAATCAGAATCTTGTGAGGCATCCCAAATTCTTCCAGATTCTCACTGAGAAGCTGCTCCACCTTCATGCTTCTGTGGAAATGATCTGCTATTTTCTTGCACCTTTCTATCACATTATTCATGAATTTATTCCTTTTGTCATTGGGCCACAGCCCCAGGGCTTCCCTCACTGCCAGGTACAAAGCAAGGGATACCCTGAAAGCCCCCATACTGTATTTCCTGTACCATATTTGAATCACTTTCTGTCATAAAGAAACCTTCCTGAAGACTCCTGTCTCTCTGGTTTAGTTGCCAACCCTCCAGCATCTTTCTTATGGCTGATAGAATATCGCACGATGCATGGGGTCTATGCATCAACTGGTGTGTAGCAAAGCCCACCTATACCCTGATGTCCAACCTCAGCTATATCACATCTGTGTGCCATCCAGGAAAGATAAACGTGCACAGCACTCATGATGATACAGATATCACTGGTGAAATGCAAGTTATTCCCTTCTGCCTTAGCCAGCTGCACCTACATGCCACTAAGGCACTGGTTGTAAAGAGTGGGAATGACCTTTCTATGAAATGTAGTCCTGGAGAGCACATGGTAATTGGGGGCTAAAACATTCTACAGGGGTGATCATCAAAGACAATCATTTCCCTGATGCTCATCATTACTATTTGATGGTGCATGCCTCTTGGCCTGGACAAGTGCTAACGAACACCACACCATTTCCTCTATGATGGGTTGCCATTTCAGACACAGGGCTTGGGACTGCTGGCTTGCCACCTGATTGGTAGAAGGTGCCATGGGATCAGCTCTGGAAAAACTATTTTCCTTTTATATGCCTTTCCTCTGGCTTTTACTTGAAATGGCAAAAGAGGTCCCCAGGCTAGTACTGACACACACCCTGTTGCGTCCGTCGGTCTTCGACGGCTTTACCCCGCCTACCTCTCTCTACTTGCGGCTCCTCCCGCTCACCTTGGACTGATGGCCGCCGCGGCATCTGCTTGCCATTCACTCCGGCGTCCCCGGACCAGCTTTGGTGCTGCCTCCCGCCATTGTCCTTCAAGGTACCTCTAGGGCGCATGCGCACGTCACACTCATCTTTAACTTCACATTGGTGCGAACCTCAGGGGCGTCCCCCTGTTCTGATGTCATGACTCCAGGGTATATCTGCCTACAGTATTTGCTAGCTCGTTGAGTTAGCAACGGAATTCATATGGATGGGATTCTCTCTCCGTTCCTACGCTACTCTGCCACTCCAGCTCTAACTGGAACACTTACTACCCTTCGGGGTCGCTAACTGGGTACCTGCTCCTCGGGGGCCTCTCTGCTTCTTTCAGGTGCTATCAGGAAACCGGTACTCGCTCCTTGAGGGCCCATGTTCCCTGTGTCGCTGCCTGCTAACTTACAGTCACCATCAGTGAGTACAGAAAACTAGAGATGTGAATCGGAACCGGAATTGGTTCGGATTCCGGTTCCGATTCACATGTGGATTTTTTTTTCATCGGGCCGATCACGGTTTTGTTTATCGGCTGCACCCGAGCCGATAAACAGAAAACCCACCCCGGCCCTTTAAAACTAATCCCTTTGCTTCCCCCACCCTCCCAACCCCCCAAAAAACATTTTACAGGTACCTGGTGGTCCAGTGGGGGTCCCTGGAGTGATCTCCCGCTCTCAGGCCGTCGGCTGCCACTAATAAAAATGTGACAGGATATCCTTGCCATTGGCCAGCCCCGTCACATGGAGGGAGCACTGGATGGCCGGCACCATCTTTAAAAATGGCTCAGGCCATCCAGTGCTCCTACCATGTGACAGGGGCCGGCCAATGGCACGGATACCCTGTCACATGGTAAGGGCAAAGGGCCATTGGCGCCATTTTGATTAGTGGCAGCTGACGGCCCGGGAGTGGGAGATCACTCCTGGGACCCCCACTGGACTATCAGGTACCTGTAAAATGTTTTTTTGGGGGGTCGGGAGGGTGGGGGAAGCAAAGGGATTAGTTTTAAAGGGTCGGGGTGGGTTTAGGGTTATTTTTGTGTGCCGTTTTTCCCACCCTCCCCCAAAACGATAAGAGAACCCCCAAGAACAATATCGTGGAGTTTTCCTATCATTTCAGGAGAGCCGCCGATTTCAGATGATTTTGAAAATATCGACGATATTTTCAATCGTCCGAAGCCCGATTCACATCCCTACAGAAACATCTTTCTCCACAGTACTGCTTCTCCGGAATCAGGGACTCACTCCTTGAGGGCCTGCCCTCTGCTCCGGTGCCAGACCTCTCGTCTAGTGGAATCTCTGCTACTGCTAGTGAGTACAACACCACTGAGTCTCTCTGCTCTAAGGGATCAGGTACTCACTCCTTGAGGGCCTGCTCTCCCTGCCTCGGAGCTCTCCCACTCTATTTGGGACTCTGCATGCTAATCTTATTATGTGCTCATAACTCTCAGCCTCTTTCCACTACAGCACTGCTCTACAGAGGATCTGCTGTTCCAGCGTTCTGTGAGAGACACGCCCAGCCAGGCTCTACAACCACTACTCACTACTGCCACCTCTGGTGGTTCCACAAACTGTTTAATAAAAGATTCAAATCTGTGTTTGTCTCTCCGGAGTTAGTCTGACACTGTGGTCCCTCATGGGACTGCCCCCCGTGGGCATGGTCAGCTGCCACAGTGTCCAAGGATCCACCCAAACACCATTAGCCATAACACTCCCCTGATGCCAATGCTAGTGGGTGCTATTTCTGTGCTTAATGCTACATATGGGTATTTGTCAGATGCCTCACTTGCTTTCCTCAACTGATATATTTTCTGCAGTGAATACACTGAACAAAAAACATGTCCTTCCTCACCTTAAAATATCTCCATATCAGGGATTTTTTTCTGCAATCTTTTCTCTACAATCGTGGAGGCTGATTCTGGCATTTGAGTTGAGGTATAGTATGAACCCTGAGGAAAAATACCAGTGTCATCACTCAAGTTCTCTACCTGCATTGCCTGCTCTTCCTGAGTGTTGATCTCAACATCTTCAGTAACATCTCTCTCCCCTATAACTGAACTGGAGGCTAAGTTGCTACTGACTAAGCTTCCCAAATTCTTTTTGGCTACTAGCTCTTCAACATCTTCTGATTCAGAGAATCCAAGGCAAGAGTTTTCCTCTGAATCAGTTAGTGCAAATAATGCCTTCACTACCTTACAAATCAAAAAAGAATACACTGCTGGTTTTGAGTGCTACTCTTCTGTCATCCCTGCCCTGCTAATGCCAGTCTTGGGTGACTCTTACATCCTCTCCCTATGCTCCAAAACAAGAGGGAGAGGAACAGATGGTGGTTTCACATGCTCTCCAAATTTCAGTTTTTTTCTGCATTGAGATGCCTTCCTCTCCTGCTATTCTCAACCTAAAAAATTCCCTCTTTAATGTAGGTGCTGGACTGCCATTTTTTATTGTTGCCTCTGCCAAAGCTGCCAGAGCTACCAAGATCCCTAACTCTCTCTTTTTTTCTGACATGATAGAATTTGCCAAAGTGCACTACTGGGGGTTTGGATATTACAAATTAATTTATTGATATTTTAACTGTATCTCCACTCACTTATGGATAACTGTGACTCATACACATACACTCACACACATACAGTATATGTGTGCTGTGCTCTATGCAGTAGTGCTGACTGACTCCACACAAAAAAAGCTGCTAAAAACTAATAGAAAAAAAGACTGGTAGCCTGGTAAAGGTCTTTTCTTCAGTCTCTTAGTGTGCTGTGCTCACATCACTGTCCAGAGGCAAAAGATTCACTAGTACTACCACAACTGTAATCTCCAGTCTGTTTCCCATCCTGAACCTCACTCAGTGAATGGAATAATTAAAATCAGCAACCTCTTTTCCTGGCACAATGAGACTACTGCATCAAAGAGATTAGAAGCAGCATTTTGCCAATACAAAATCCATAAGTTTAGGGGTTTTTTTAAATGCTCAGAGAACTTCTCCTAGAACATCCTTCTCTGCAAAGAGCTAAAGAAGAATTACAGATTGCTTCCTGCACATGCTCAGACTTTACAATAGAAGAACGTCAGAGTTACCTTGATCCATAAGAACATAAGAAATTGCCATGCTGGGTCAGACCAAGGGTCCATCAAGCCCAGCATCCTGTATCCAACAGAGGCCAAACCAGGCCAGAAGAACCTGGCAGTTACCCAGATAGCAGCTATAGGCTAGTTAAAAAGACGATGCACTGTGGTTTGTCCTCTGGCTAATCTCCATGCCAATTTATCCTGCCTTGGCTCTGACAAGGCTCTAACAAGACACTGAAATCACACAGGCAAGAGCTGATTGCTATAGTTAACATTTATTTTTCTCAGCAGTATATAACCATAGACTTCAATGGGCTACTGAAATAAATGGGAAACATAAATGAATGGGACGAAGAATATTTGTTTCATTCATGGAACCCTTCCATTTGCTTCTGAGGGCCATGAATAAAATAAATATGGACATATTTGTTATGTTTTACCCATTTATTTCAAACAAATGTTCATCCCTAAAAATTAGTACATAGTCCTCTGTACTAGAAAAGTAGGAAAACTCCGCTAGCCTTCCAAGACAAGGTAAATGACTGCCCACTCGCCAATCCCCCTTCTGATACAAAACAAATGATCTTCCCACCTCCCAATCCAAAACAAATGACCCTTAATCCCTGATCAACTACCCACTCAATAATAATGAAAAATACACCTTACCTCCCCCCCCCCCCTTCCTTCCACCCACAGAATGGTGAAAATCTAGGGAAGAAGGTTTGTTTTTCATTATTAGGTGGGTGTGGGGCATCAGATTTCAATATCAGGTAGGAGGGAGTGGGGATCAAAGGATGGGGAGTTAGCTTTCTGTTCTGGGGGAATAAGGAAATTGGTACTTTCTTTTTAGATACACTTGAGAAGAAGGCCAAGGTCATAATTCTTCCTCTAAGCATAAACTGAGAGTGTACTAGCAGTTTTCTTGTATTACTGACAGAAGATAAATTATAAGTGCTGAATAAGAGCTTTAAATTGAACTTCTTTTCTAGAGCTGTTTGTTCAAAGTTCACTAATGAGGTCATTAGCATACTATTTAGTGTACTGGTTTAGCATATACTATTATGTTAACTTTAACACCCTAGCAAATTAGCTAAACAGTTCATTTTTTCAGTTTTGGGAGTGTTTGCAAATAATCCCTTAATTAACGCACACTAACAGAAGGTTATCACGTGTATTAATTCTAATGTAAATTGTTTAGTACATTAATCCCTGACTGCTACTCTCAGTAATTTAATCCTTTAAGGGGTTGATGTTTCCATTCTGTAGCGGGAAAGGAAACTGAGGCAAATAACTCTTTGGAGCAGCTGGCGAATAAAAAAAATGTAGTTCTCAAATCTAAAGTAGCTGCTCTGTGGAAAGTCAAACAGGGCAAATATGGGTATAATGAAGCATTTTGGGCTTGCTCTGGTCTGAGCAGCAAAAATCATTAGCTGTCTCATTTGCCTATGCATGAGCCTCATTGTACAGGCCGAGTCACTCGATTGATGTCAGCCCCCTATTTCTGCAAATCTTTCGAGGAAGAAGACAGAATCACCATACTGCCTCATTTGCATACTCACAGAAAAAGATTATTGATTCTAACTCCATAGGAATTACTAGTGAATACCTAAGCATTCACACATAGAAACATAGAAATGACGGCAGAAGAAGACCAAACGGCCCATCCAGTCTGCCCAGCAAGGTATTACACTTTTTTTTCCATACTTTTCTGTTACTCTTGTCCCTTTAAATAATTTTTTTTGTTCTATTTCCCTTCCACCCCCACCATAGTAGATAGCAGTGCTGGAGCTGCATCTAAGTGAAGTATCCAGCTAATTGGTTTGAGGTAGTAACCGCCATAATAAGCAAGCTACTCCCACACTTGTTTACCCAGCCTGTGCAATTCAGTCCTTGTTGGTTGTTTGAATATAAATCCTCTTTTCTTAATTCCCCCTGCCATTGAAGCAGTGCGCTGCACTGGATATGTATTCTAAGTGAAGTATCAGGCTTGATTTGGGGTAGTACCATTTGGGGTGGTAATGATTTGGGGTAGTAATGCATGATTGGGGTAGTAACATGTAGAAAAAAAATGCTTATTGCAATCAGACAATAAACTGCAGATGCCATACTAAGCTGCACTGCAAGAGAAATTGCTGGCTTAACAAGCCAACTTGTGTCTGAATTTTTATTTTATTTTTTTTTAGGGAGGGAGTGGTTGGCATAACAGATGTTTCTTGCTTCTTTGGGCTTCCAGCTCAATCAGAACCAGACTCTTTTAGGGTACAGCACCATAACCCTTCATTCTCAACCACCCGGGGTCTTTTGTCAATTTATATCTTTTCCCAACTCACTTATCCCAGTTGGGAACCAAGCACCAGGGCTCCTTCTAGAGTCCTGCTGTCATGGATCCCAAATTCAGCCTCCTAGTGTCAAGATTGCATGATGATTGGGACTCTCTTCTCAGCAGCATTCCCAGCCCCTGCAAAGCCAAGGAATAAAAGACCTGAACTGGGAACAGAAAACAAATTATCTGCATGGCAGTTCACAGCACTGTCACTGAGTCACTGGGCTAACTCATGTCCAAATGTAAAAAAAAAAAAAAAAAGACACCTTGAGGTCCATATTCAAAAGCCATTTAGATGGATAATATATGTGCTTACCTGGCTTTATTTAGCCTTTAACTGGCTAAATTACAGATGACTAATAAAGTGGCTTGCTATAATGCCCTAACACTAGATAGGTATTTATATCTCTATGGGAGGCCCATCTAGTAACTCGAAGTGAGGTTTAGGTATTAGCATAGGGGTTAGGGGTTAGAGTGCTCTCTTGTGAAGATTTGATGACCTTCGGAGTGAGGAAAGTCAGTCAAAGATGAGATTTGTGCAATGTTCTCTCAAGTAAGCTTGATGGACTCTCTACCTGGGTAAACTGCCTATTACCATAAAACACGCCCCTTTTTCTATCGCATGCGATATTTAATGCATTTTGATAAATTCAGGCCTTAGATTGTTGGATATATTCAATAGTGTGGCTGCACTGTTGAATATGCCTCCAGAGTTAGACGAATAAGTTTACCCTGCTAACTTTGCATCTGGACTGTGTCTGAATATAGATCTCCTTGTACCTATCTACATATCTATTCTGTAATCTTCACTTACAGCTGTCCTCACCATGAAGAGAAGGAGATTCAGAGCACACTAGGCAATCTCTATTACACGAGCCATATAATCCTCAACCCCATGCATTGCTGTCATGGCTTCACAGAATCACTATTCCCTTTCCTACAAGCTAGCAAGGCTAGGGGCACCAAGCCCTGAAGCCACATCTTATGCCCACAAGCTCTGTCACTTGCATCCCCCAACAGTCATTCCATTGGAGAAGGGAATCTGCTTTCATCGATCCTTCTCCTTTAAGCAACCTGCCATTTTCTACAACACATCCAGCATTCATATTGGCTGGCACAATGCCTTCTAGTATAGGATGCCCTACACATAACCAGCTATCACTGTTCTAAAAAGGGATGCATGTCAGTACTCAACAAGGTAACCAGGCCACGAATAAACAAATGGTCAAATCTGGAGGCCAAAAAATGACACTTGCCACTAACTCTTTCTGCCCCTTCTCAAAAATCCTTTGATTAGATTTACTAAAGAATGCCTCTCAGTACTATCTCTGTCACACAGACAGGGTCCGCTTAGATGCTAGTAAATGTGCCACCTTAGTTGTGGTGCAGGACACAATATAAAACTGTAGGCATCATGTCAGTCAAGCATGGCGGATGGGCAGCTCCTCTGCCGTGCACAGCTGATTCTAGCCCATTTTCCTGTAGTTGATTCTGTGGAACCAATATTGAGATGAGAAAAACACCCCTACTGGGTCCACCTGTCATCTCCAGTAAGTTTGGCATATCTTGTCTTTTATCTTTCAGTGTGAGAAGGGTAGACACCACACACTTTGCTGATGTGTCCAAACACATACTTTGCTTTGAACTTCTTAGGCTCAATCTACTAAAGAATGTTCTTTTTTATGGTTTGATTTTCAGACCATCCCAGATTCCATGAGGCATCTGCTCATGGTCTAGGAGTTGAAAAGAGGCATCCTACCTCTTGGATAGCAGGAGGCCAAAGTGAACAGGGTAAGGATGCCCAGATAACTCATTGAGGACCCTCAAGGGTGCAAGAGCTCAGAGGACTTGCTGTGGCTAATTAAAATGATCCAGGCACAAGCCTCTCATTGTCCACCATGACATTTGGTTTGTGTCTGCAAGGGTCTTTTTCTATGAAGCCTGTCTCTGTGTGGCATGTTGATGTTTATTCATTGTGCCATTTGCTCCCGTTCTTCCAGAATGCATGCTCCCTCCTTATGCCCCTCTCTGTTGTGCTGCTGCTGTGCATGTGCTGTGCTGTACTTTCCTTTCTGTGCTTTGGGCACAGCTCTGTATTTCGTACAATGGAAAGACACAAGCTGTTTCTGTTAATGCTTGCCTAGTGTCTGTATTGTTACTTATCTTTGTCTTTCTCTGTTAGATTGTATCTCTTCTCTCTTTCTCAACTGCATTCTGCCTTTGCATTCTCTGTTCATTCTGTTAACCCTTATACCTGAGTTTCTTTTACATATTCTATTTTCCCCTGACTACCTAGAGCATTTGCCAGCTTTTTTAAATGGCCGATAACTTGCAGACCAAGCATGCTACCATGGATGAATTTGTGCATCTCCTGGGATCTGTGTAGGAAGGGAAAGGATGCCCCTGTTAGAAATGTATTTGCTGCCTTCTTTCCTACTTGGTACTTGTTGCTTGCTGATTTGTCTAGCAAACATCCTGCTTTATTTTTTTTTTTCTTTCACCTTTTCCTGGATATGCTTGGGTTCTGCCTTCAGGAACAACACAAGGAGGAGGCAGAGGCAAAACCTTCATACACATCCCCAGTAAACCCCAATATTTGTCTCCGTAGTTGAAATCACTGAAGATATAAGAGTTTATCCTATTCCAACCATTCTATGATGTTATATATATTGAGAGAGAATGGTTTATTACTATAGATTGTTTTATTAATTTGCCTTTGGAAAAACATTGTTCTCTTACAATGTTAATCCATCAACATCCTAATGTTTCATTCACTGAAGTGCTCTTTCAGAATCCATAAAACTAACAGAAAGAAAATTATAGCACACTCGCAAAAAGGCTATGATGTAAGTAGAACAAAAAAGTGTAATACCTTTTGCAGGGGTAAGCTGCATTTTTCTGAACCCTTAGTTTAACACAAATCTTTTGGCTAGTTTCAGTTGAATATCAAATATTGTAACTTGCTACATTGTGCAATGATCTATTTTCATTCTAAATTTTTAATAGACTCGACTGGCACCTACTGTTAGACAGATTAAGGTCAAAAAGTTAAATCATGAGACGTCTGTATTTCATGAGCATATCTAATTGCTATTCCTTCTGCATTTTCCCAAAGCTGTATCTTGCCCTCCTTTCTTTTAATTGAATGCAAAAGTTAGAAAGTGACTATAATAAAAATCGCTGTGACTAAATTTTATGTGCCATTTTGTCCTTATCTGCCTCATTTCCCGAGTTTGGAAACCATAAGGACAGTAAACAAACACAGGCACAAAACTATTCTCATTAAAAAAAAAAAAAAGATAATGCAGCAAAAATGTAAAAAAGGAAATGAGACAACATAGCATGCTCTTTTTACATCCATATATCAGTTCTTTTGTGTTTCAAGCACAGGTGTTCCTGCCCATAAATGCTTAAGTACTGGCTGCTGTCCAGTCACACAGCCTTCATAAACTCTCAGCCCCTAACACCAGCAATGCAGGAACCTTTAAGAAGCTGGAAGCAGGGAAGCCATGAAGCCATTTGTTCTAACCAGGGCATGTGGCAGAAGCAGAACAGGTAGCCTGTCTTACAGCAGCTGCAGACTGAATAATTCCTTGCAGGATGGAGCCCACCTGGGTAAAACATCTGCACCAGATGCAGAGAAGGGAGAGGAAGAAAAGGGGAGTCGGGTAGAGAGTTCCAGGAAGGACTCCAAGGCGGAGAAAAGGAAGAGAAGATGCTCCCAGGCAGTCTGAGAGAGGAACAGAGAATGCTGAGGTGCTGTCACCGAAAATGGGAGAAGGTAAAAATTATGTTTGACTTTGAGAGGGAAAAAAAACCCATTTTAGTTTGGGAAAAGAAGGCCAGTTTCCATCAGCTCCAGACAACTAGCTCATCACAGATTCAAAAAACATTAGTAATGGAAAAACCAATTATTTTACAATCTACTTGTGTTAAAGAGGCATTGGGGTAGATTTTCAAAGGGTTACGCACGTAAGATACACGATTTTGGAGCGGCCTTGGAGGGGCCGCGTTGCGCGAACAAATCTACGCCCGCACGTATTTTTTAGGATCTGGCCCATTGCCTTTAAAGAAAGACAAAAACCCCATGGCTTTCTTTTCCGGTACTGAATCCAAATGGATATTTTGTACATATCTTCACAGGACTGAACCTTACTCATAATTCAGAGTATGCCGAGTATGACCTCAGTCTCTCAGATGTAGTGCTAATGCCCTTAATACTCACATTGTTCGTTTTGGAGTTCATAGGGTGAAATTTGTACAAACAACATGTCTAGATGTACCTGAAAGCACTTTTTAATCAGGCCAGTGGCACCCAATATTATTAGGACAATTTCTGTATCTGTCTGCCACATTTTCTTGGTCTCCCATTGCATCACTTGGATTCTGAAGATCTTCCCTCTCTCCACACAGTGCACAGAATAGTTGCTTGCCACTGACCTTCAATCAAGAATGCCATTGGTGACTGAAGTGTTTTCTTCTTTACAGCGATGCCCAGTTTCCATGCATCATGCTTTATATCTGTTGGAATAGGAATGTCCCAGGGAACGCAACTTCTTCACTCTCTCAGGGTCGTGATCCCAAGTGCTTTTCTGGAACAGTGCAGTTTCCAGGGGATGAGCAGTATTATGTCTTTTTGAATATAGGCCTTCTGACATTGGCACTTAACAACCAACAACATGCACAATCATTTCTAATTCTTTTTACAGAATCTAAATGTATCTGTTTTACTGGGTTTTTTTTCCTATACTGGCTATAACCCACCTTTTCTGTAGTCTAGTGTCTTGAGCAGCGATTATCAATCTCTCATCTTCAGATCTAAGCTTGCCTCTCCTCAACCATTGCTGCTTTCTATCTTGAGCCATGTGTGGTTTCTGAAGCAACTCTCTCTATTTCCCCACTGAATTGGTGCTTTTCCTAATTAATTTTCCTTGTCAGTTGGTCTTGATTGCAAATTCCTTTGCCTCTTCCCCAATATGTGCTGGCAAATACTCATTCCTTCCACTCATCAAAACAGCCGTCCGAGCCAAGCTTAAGAATGGAAACCGATTTGGGCTGTTTATTAGAGATGTGAATCGTGTCCTCGATCGTCTTAACGATCAATTTCGTCTGGGAGGGGGAGGGAATCGTATTGTTGCCGTTTGGGTGGGTAAAGTATCGTGAAAATCGTTAAAATCGTGAGCCGGCACACTAAAACCCACTAAAACCCACCCCGACCCTTTAAATTAAATCCCCCACCCTCCCGAACCCCCCCCCCCCCCTCCAAATGCTTTAAATTACCTGGGGATCCAGCGGCGGTCCGGAACGGCGGCGTTCCGAAACGGCCTCCTGCTATTGAATCGTGTTGTCTTCAGCCGGCGCCATTTTGCAAAATGGCCGCCGCAAAATGGCGGCGGCCATAGACCAACACGATTCGACTGCAGGAGGTCGTTCCAGACCCCCGCTGGACTTTTGGCAAGTCTTGTGGGGGTCAGGAGGCCCCCCCAAGCTGGCCAAAAGTTCCTGGGGGTCCAGCGGGGGTCTGGGAGCGATTTCCTGCCGCGATTTCAGCGCCGGCTGAAGACAACACGATTCAATAGCAGGAGACCGTTTCGGACCGCCGCTCTACCCAGGGTAATTTAAGGCATTTGGGGGGGGTTCGGGAGGGTGGGGGATTTAATTTAAAGGGTCGGGGGTGGGTTTTAGGGGGTTTTAGTGTGCCGGTTTTCCTGCCCTCCCCCTTCCCCCGATTTAGCTACGGACCGCTGCTGGACCCCAGGGTAATTTAAGGCATTGGGGGGGGGGGTTCGGGAGGGGGGGATTTAATTTAAAGGGTCGGGGGTGGGTTTTAGGGGGTTTTAGTGTGCCGGTTTTCCTGCCCTCCCCCTTCCCCCGATTTACGATTTTTTGACGATAAATCGGGGGAATTGGTATTGTATCGTGGCCCTAATGGTTTTTGACGATTTAAAATATATCGGACGATATTTTAAATCGTCAAAAAACGATTCACATCCCTACTGTTTATTGTGCTTCAATACTTTTTGAGTATTAGGATCTATAGCTGCTGTTAGATATACTTGAAGGCCAATAATAGCAGTTCTATATGTGGAATCTATTTCTACAAGGCCCAAAGCACCTTCCACTCTTGAAATGTACAATATTGGAATACATGGATTCTTATATATTACATGATATAGATGAAGTTTTCTTATTTTACATCCAACTCTTTAAGGTTGTTATCGGGCCAATCTACTATTTCAAAACTATAGTAGAGTACGGGAATTGCAAGTTGATTGATATCTACTATTATATTTTATGTGCTAAAGCACTTTTTAAAATCAATTTCAATCTCTATTCTCCTATGCTATTCTTTGCTGGTCTTTTCTCTCAGGAACATGTGCTGAATTTGTGCACCTTCATCCACCCATAGATATTTCTATATGCCTGCCTTCTTGGGTTCTTAGATGCTACAGTCCTTTCCTGTGTTGGATATGTCTGGTATCCTGATTTATCTATATAGCAGTACGAGACTATTTGAGCCCAATATTAAAAAGCTACTTAGCTGGAGAGATCAGACTTATCCAGCTAAGTGTCAAATGGGACAGAGTTGTGTTCATGCAGTGATATAATTTAAATGTCTCATTGGATGATGATCATGGGTTAAGCAGAACATTTTTATTTGCAACAGAAAATCAATTTATAAAATAAAAAAGTACATGTGGACTTTGTACCTATAAGAACATAAGGCTTGCTATACTAGCTCTCACCAAGGGTTAATCAAGCCCAATATCCTGTTTCCATCAATGGACCTTTTTCACCTGGAATTTCTACCCATAAAGATTCATAATTGCATATTGTTTAGAGGTGTGAATCGTGTGATCGATCGTCTTAACGATCAATTTTGGCTGGGGGGGAGGGAAATCGGATTGTCGTGTTTTGTTTTGTTTTGAAATCGTTAAAAATCGTAAATCGGGGGAGGGTGGGAAAACCGGCACACCAAAAAAACCCTAACACCCACCCCAAACCTTTAAAACAAACCCCCACCCTCCCGAACCCCCCCCCCAAAATGTTTTAAATGACCTGGGGTCCAGTGGGAGGGTCCCGGCGCGATGTCCTGCTCTCTGGCCACACCAAAAAAACCCTAACACCTACCCGAACCTTTAAAACAAACCCCCACCCTCCCGAACCCCCCCAAAATGTTTTAAATGACCTGGGGTCCAGTGGGAGAGTCCCGGCGCGATCCCGGCGCAATGTCCCACTTTCTGGCCACACCAAAAAAACCCTAACACCCACCCCGAACCTTTAAAACAAACCCCCACGCTCCCGAACCCCCCCAAAATGTTTTAAATGACCTGGGGTCCCGGCGCGATGTCCCGCTCTCTGGCCACGGCTGCTGTGAAGAGAAATGGCGCCGGTGGCCCTTTGCCCTTATCATGTGACAGGGCAAAGGTAGCGCCGGCGCCATTTTGATTCCTAGGTCCCGACGTCACGAGTCCAGGAGATCGCTCCCGGACCCCCGCTGGACCCCCAGGGACTTTTGGCCAGCTTGGGGGGGCCTCCTGACCCCCACAAGACTTGCCAAAAGTCCAGCGGGGGTCCAGGAATGACCTCTTGCACTCGAGCCGTATTGCAAAATGGCGCCGTCCATATGGCACAATACGTTCATACACACTTATTATTTAAGATTCTTCATGTACTAAACAATACAATTTTGTACCAAAAATAAGAGATGTGAATCGGAACCTGTTCCGATTCTGGGTTTGGGGACTATCGTGAAATTTTGTTTCATGCGGTCTGATCGTTTTTTGTTTTTTTTATCGGCTGCGCCCGAGCCGATAAACAAAAAATCCACCCGACCCTTTAAAACACATCCTTTAGCTTCCCCCACCCTCCCGACCCCCCCAAAACTTTTTAAAAGTACCTGGTAGTCCAGTGGGGGTCCCGGAAGTGATCTCCTGCTCTCGGGCCATCGGCTGCCACTAATCAAAATGGCGCCGATGGCCCTTTGCCCTTACCATGTGACAGGGTATCCGTGCCATTGGCTGGCCCCTGTCACATGGTAGGAGTAATGGACAGCTGGTGCCATCTTTAAAAATGGCATGGGCCAATGGCACGAATACCCTGTCACATGGTAAGGGCAAAGGGCCTTCGGCGCCATTTTGATTAGTGGCAGCTGATGGCCCGAGAGTGGGAGTGAGATCACTCCCAGGACCCCCACTGGACCACCAGGTAATTTTAAAAAGTTTTTGGGGGGTCGGGAGGGTGGGGGAAGCTAAAGGATGTATTTTAAAGGGTCGGGGTGGGTTTAGGGGTTGTTTTTGTGTGCCTTTTTTCTCGCCCTCCCCACAAACAATTTCAAGGGGTTTTCCTATCAGTTTCAGGGAGCCCCGATTTCTGATGAGTTTGAAAATATCATATGATATTTTCCATCGTCAGAAAAACGATTCACATCCCTATCAAAAATACAATTTGAAATGTTTCCTTTTTAATTTTTCAATGTTTCCTTTTTAATTTTTCCTCATTTTTCTGACCAATTAGGACTGTATTTCCGATTGTATTGTAAAATTTTTGTAATTTTCTTTGAAAATAAAACAGAGAATTCAAAAAAAAAAAAATACAATTTGAACTATAGGATGATGATTATTAATAAAGCAATGAAAGTCTACAGAACTGGTAATGCTTAATATGATGGTGTTATAGATCTGACCGCCAGGGAGGCGGAGTTAACAATCTGTTGTGGATCAACTCCCCCAGAGGGGAGGAGCTAACAATTTGTAATACTCCATAGGCGGAGTTAATAATCTGTTGTGGGTTGGCTCCCACAGAGTGGCAGTCTGTTATGATACTACTCTAGTAGTGTAAGTAATAAACACAATGGAAATTGGTGAATCCTTGGGCCGATGGCAGATGACAGCGCCCCCAGGAGTCTATCCTGAGAGGGACCACTGGCTAGGCTGGAGTATGGAGACAAACACAGAAGGTTCTTTATTAGACAGGAAGTAGAACCACCAGAGGTGGCAGTAGTGAGCTGATGTGCCCAGCAGGGCTGAAGTCCCTCAGATACTGGATGTTGGAGAGGTTGTCTGAACAACAGACACCTCTGCATGATTTGGCAATGGAATCTGAAATTGGATTGGAAAGTCCTCTTGGATGTCAGGATTGGACAAACATTGCACAGATGGTCCATGTTCTCAAGCCTTTCAAAGAATATACTGATGAACTGAGTGCAGCTACGGCCAGTTTAGGTGAAATCATCCCTGTAATATATGATCTGGAGCAGGTATTAGAGGAATTTCTGCATCAGCCAGATTTATCGAATGAAGTGTTCATGAAGTGTGAAATGCTTAAAAGAGCAAGTACAGAAAAGGTTGAAACCTCTAATGGAAAGGGATAGCTATATGTTAGCTGCTATGTGTGATCCACGTGTGAAAGGCAATTTTGCTCTCAAGTGCAATACTCTTGCATACTGGAAACATAAGTTGATTAAAATGGTTGAAAAGATTTCAACTCCCACTCCATCCTGCTCAACTGCTTTCAGTTCCTCCAGCAGCTCCCCTCTCATGACACCCCATCCTCCTCCCAAATTTCATCAAATTGGTGCTATTTCAAAAGCAAGAGCAAGACTTGGCAGAATTGTGACTGGTGCTGCTAACCAGCAGCAATACCTGCAAGAGAAGGTTGCAGAAATGCATGTGAAGAATTTTCGCTCTGAGCCAGTTCAGAGCATGGAGTCAGATCCCCTGAGATATTGGGCAGAAAAAGCTTCAATGTGGCCTACTCTTACCATAGTAGCACAACACTTTCTTTCCTGCCCACCCACCAGTGTGCAAAGTGAAAGAGTATTATCATTTACAGGGAACATTGTGAGTCCACACCATGCACGTTTGTCGCCAGACTTAGTAGAGGTTTTCATCAAAATGAACCTTCTGCTGCTTGAGAATCCGAACTTTCCCAGTGACTGGGAGGAGGAGTGAGCCTCTTGTCTAGGCAGGTGATGCAAGGTCGTTTGGGGACGCAGCAGGATGGAGCGTTCAGCATCATGTGTCCCATACTGGCTTTTTTGCAGAAGTCAGCCAGTCAGCCCTGCTCCTGCCTCCTGTCCAGGACACTCCATGGTGCCGCCGCTGCCTCTTGTGGCCCCCGGCAGAAGCCAGTTCGGGAGTCACAAGCAAGCCATGGGATGAGAAGGCCCCGTCCTGCTGTGTCCCCACACCACAGGCTGCCAGCCTGTGGTGTGGGGACACATCTGCCTCCTGTCCAGGCCCCAGATGCAAGGACACATCTGTCCAGGCCCCAGATGCAAGGTCGAGGGCCAGAAGCGAGCCCTTGCTCTAGTCTGTGCAGCTGTGCTCCCAGCAGCGCCCCCTGGGGCACCGGGCACTGTGCCGCTGATGCACCACGGTGCCACTGCTGCCTCTTGTGGCCCCTGGCAGAAGCCAGTCCGGGAGTCACAAGCAAGCCATGGGGTGAGAAAGTCCCATCCTGCTGCGACCCTGCACCACGGGCTGCCAGCCAGTCAGCCCTGCTTCTGCCTCCTGTCCAGGCCCCTGTCCAGGCTCCTGTCCCTGTCCAAGCTCCTGTCCCTGTCCAGGCTCCTGTCCAGGCCCCAGATAATCAGGCATAGCCATACCGCATTTTATCCTCCATTAACCACCTACGCCTCAGTATATGATTTATCACTAGACCAAACACATTTACGATGATATACTCCCACATTCCAGTTCTTAAATACTCAAACTTCACCACTAATATAATGAGAACAAGGAATATCAATACATATTACAAAACCCTCATCCCTATAATGACGTCACCCATCACTCAAATGATAGGATTAATGACGTTCTCTATCCTGCTACTGAACACACAATCTCTACTAAAAAAAAGCTACACTATTAAGTGACATACTCAACGATGAATCACCTGACATATGCGCAATCACGGAAACCTGGATCAAGAGCACTGACGTTGCCGTAATAAATCAACTACCATCAGATGTATATGATTTGTTCTCCATTCCGAGACCTAAAAAGAAAGGAGGGGGACTTCTCCTGGCTGCAAAAAAGAAGTTCAACCTCGCCCAGCAACACACCACTCCTCCTCATAAGATAGAAATTGGTCTCTTTAAATCTAAAAGCCTTCAAATTTGCCTAATTTATGCACCCCCTGGCATATTGGAAAAAAATCCTTCAACACTTACGGAATACATTACAAAACATATTGACATCAGCTTACCAGCCATCATACTTGGAGATCTAAACCTCCATTTTGACCGTTCCCCGCCAACACCTGCATGTGATGCCACTCTCGCTACCCTTAATGCCATCGGATTTAAGCAAATTGTTTCAGGCCCAACACACAAGGCTGGCCATACTCTGGACGTTATTTTCACGAACTCTCTCGTACACCCTGACCATCCCCAATGCACACCTATACCATGGTCAAACCACTACCAAGTAAACTCGCGCTGCTCCATTAACTGTAACCCCCACACAACACAATCAAAGAAAAGAACCATTGAATTCAGAAAAAAATGCCAAACAGATGATATTATCGAAGCTCTAACAGAAGATCTCCATAAATTAGATCTCTCGGATGCCAATACTGCTTGTACCTCTTGGCATCAACTCACCAGCTGCATTTCTAATCGACTCTGTCCTCTACTAACGAAAGAAATCAGCTCTGATAAAAAAGATAAAAAACCATGGTACACCACGGATCTTAGAATTATGAAGCGCGAACTCCGTAAACTGGAAAAGATATGGCGTAAAAACCAAGATCCAACACATCTACAAAAATTCAAATCTCTACTCCATAAGTATCATAAAACAACTGATGAAGCCAAGAAAAACTACTACACAACTAAGAAGCGTTTCAGTGCTATGGTTCTTACGGAAACCATATTATGACAGGAAGAGTAATCGGTTATCGTCTAGATAGTCAGTGAGTTGTTTGTTGATTACTTTCTCTATGATTTTTGACAAGAATGGGAGGTTCGAGACTGGACGATAATTGGCGGGCTCAGATGGATCCAGATCTGGTTTTTTGAGAGTAGGCTTTATTATTGCATGCTTGAGTTGTGTAGGAAAAACACCAGTCGATATAGATTTGTTGATGATGTTGGAAATGGGAGGAGCAATCCTTGTAGGGATGGAAGGAAGTGTTTTTGTAGGCATGATATCAATGGGGTGCAATGCAGGTTTTATCTTTTTTAGAATTGCTTCGATTTCTGAAGCAGTCGTGTTTTCAAAATTAGCAAGTGATGGTGAGGTGATCATGGTGCTTGTGGGTTACAGGGATGCCTGAGGATAATGTGTAGTAAAGCACGCCATGATATTAGAAACCTTGTCATAGAAGTATGTAGCTAGTTTCTCACATTTATTTTTATCGTCATTTTCTGGTTTGCTGTTTGATGGTGGGGTAATAATGTTAGCAACATATTGGAATAATGCACGCAGGTTGATCAGTACCAGTTCAACCCGGTTCCTATCTGCAATATGAAATAGTAGGGATGTGAATCATTTTTCTGATGATTGAAAATATCGTACAATATTTTCAAACTCATCAGAAATCGGGGGCTCCCCAAAACCGATAGGAAAACCCCACAAAATTGTTCGTAGGGTTCTCTTATCATTTTGGGGGAGGGCGGGAAAAAATGGCACACAAAAACAACCCCAAATCCACCCCGAGTGTTTAAAACACATCCTTTAACTTCCCCCACCCTCCCGACCCCCCCAAAACTTTTTAAAATTACCTGGTAGTCCAGTGGGTGTCCCTGGAGCGATCTCCTGCTCTCGGGCCGTCGGCTGCCACTAATCAAAATGGCCCCGATGGCCCTTTGCCCTTACCATGTGACAGGGGCTATCGGTGTCATTGGCCGGCCCCTGTCACATGGTAGGAGCAATGGATGGCTGGCGCCATAATGACTGCGATAATGTCTTAGACAGAAGGGAGTCTTCGGAGACTAGGAACATAGGCCCTCATGGAGCGAGTACCGGTTCCTATCTGTAATAGAACTCACTGTGTTCACGTCTGCGATCACTTCCAGGTAGTAAGGAGTCTTCTGAGCATTCAGGGACGTAGGCCCTCGTGGAGCGAGTACTGGATCCCATCTTAGCAATCTGAAATCAAGAAGAGAGAGCAGGGCCCCTGAGGAGCAGGTACCCCTTGGTAAGTTAAGGAGGCAGAGCAGCGGAGGATGAAGTGGGTCGGAATGATCCCCGCAATCAAACCGCCGAGTGCAAGTAATCTTGGACAGCCAAAGCTAGTCCAACAGAGTCCTTGCTAACTCAATTCGTAGTTGCAAGCAAAGACCTTTTAAGCTGGAAGCGGATGATATCAATATGGGGAACGCCGCCGAGGTTCACGCCCTTGCCGGTACAAACTCTGGAGCGCGTGCGCACACACGCCCTTACATCATCAGGAACATGGCGGATCCGCAGAGTCAGGCCAGCCCGGGGATTCCAGGAAGTATGGTGAGGAGAAGCCGCGGCAGCACCTGTCCATCAGACCCGAAGGGAGTCGCCACTAAGGTAGAGAGGGTGGAGTGAGGGCAAGAACAGGCACGAACGCAACAGACTGGTGTGTGTGTGAGGAAGAGATACTAGTTAGGGAGGTTACTGGTCTGGGTGAGACAGAGACTGGTTGTGGGCCCTAAGGAAGAGGACTGTGAGGACAGACCTTAAGCAGCCACTGCTGCTTCTGGTGATTGCTATTGGCCTGCAAGGAAAGGAGTAGGAGAGTTGCTGGAGAGGGTAAGTATAAGCGGATTTTTAAATTTATTTTTCTTGATTGACTGCCATTTTAATTATTCGGTATTATGTGATATGTCTGATGTTCTGAAATATTTTATTGATATTTGGACAATTTTTAATAATTTTTATGAGTTTTTAATTGTTGGATGTCATTCTGTTAATCAGCTGTTTTGTAACATTTATTAGTATAGTTTTACAATTATTTCTAAGTGGGTATCTATGTATAGCAGCTTGGCTTGCTCTGTTTTCCTAATAGGAGGTGTATTAGTGTTTAGGGCCTGGTTAAATATTTGTAGTGGTAAATTACTGTCTTTTCATAAGGAGAGGTATTTTTCCTGCCAGTAAAGAGAGTTTGGTTTGCTTTTAAGGCGATGTCATCAGATCCAGAATATCTTTTTTTGTATGGTGAGTTGCATGGGTAATGCCCTAGTTCTGCTCTGCACCCATTTTTGGGGGTCAAGGGGGTTCCTGAGGATGCAGAATGTATATTTACATTTTGCCTCGTGATGGTCACATGTTCAGTGTGTCACGCATGTGAGAATCATCTGTCAGGTGTGTCCCAGCCGAAAAAAGGTTGAGAACCACTGCTTTAAGATATTATAGCCTCTCTCACCTCACCTTTCAACCATGCCAGTATTGTTGCATGTGCCGGCCACAGCAGGCCAGCGGCCAGGCCCTCTTACCCCTGTTTGCCTGCTCCAGAGCCTGGTTCTGCCTCTCTTGTAGCCATGGGCCACCATCTCCGACTCCCATCAAGAGGACTGGCAAGAACTGCAGTCCACAAGAATTCCTACCACCATGTATCCCACCAGAAGATCAATCTACTAACTGTGAGTAAAAGATCTACATTCAAGGGAGGACCCCATCTAGTGTCCAGAAAGAGCCCTGAGGGATAGAGACATTAGCTCTATGCCAAGATAGATTTTTGTGCCATCGAGAGAGGTTTACCAACTATCCAAGGGGGCCTGGCCCAGAGGCACCACTGTGCAATAGGGATGTGAATCGTGTCCTCGATCGTCTTAACGATCGATTTCGGCTGGGAGGGGGAGGGAATCGTATTGTTGCCGTTTGGGGGGGTAAAATATCGTGAAAAATCGTGAAAAATCTAAAAATCTAAAAATCGCAAAACCGGCACATTAAAACCCCCTAAAACCCACCCCCGACCCTTTAAATTAAATCCCCCACCCTCCCGAACCCCCCCCAAATGAGTTAAATAACCTGCGGGTCCAGCGGCGGTCCGGAACGGCAGCGGTCCGGAACGGGCTCCTGCTCCTGAATCTTGTTGTCTTCAGCCGGCGCCATTTTCCAAAATGGCGCCGAAAAATGGCGGCGGCCATAGACGAACACGATTGGACGGCAGGAGGTCCTTCCGGACCCCCGCTGGACTTTTGGCAAGTCTCGTGGGGGTCAGGAGGCCCCCCACAAGCTGGCCAAAAGTTCCTGGAGGTCCAGCGGGGGTCAGGGAGCGATTTCCCGCCGCGAATCGTTTTCGTATGGAAAATGGCGCCGGCAGGAGATCGACTGCAGGAGGTCGTTCAGCGAGGGTTCCGGCGCCTATGGCCGTATGGCCTATGGCGCCATTTTCCGTACGAAAACGATTCGCGGCGGGAAATCGCTCCCTGACCCCCGCTGGACCTCCAGGAACTTTTGGCCAGCTTGTGGGGGGCCTCCTGACCCCCACGAGACTTGCCAAAAGTCCAGCGGGGGTCCGGAAGGACCTCCTGCCGTCCAATCGTGTTCGTCTATGGCCGCCGCCATTTTTCGGCGCCATTTTGGAAAATGGCGCCGGCTGAAGACAACAAGATTCAGGAGCAGGAGCCCGTTCCGGACCGCTGCCGTTCCGGACCGCCGCTGGACCTGCAGGTTATTTAACTCATTTGGGGGGGGTTCGAGAGGGTGGGGGATTTAATTTAAAGGGTCGGGGGTGGGTTTTAGGGGGTTTTAGTGTGCCGGCTCACGATTCTAACGATTTATAACGATAAATCGTTAGAATCTCTATTGTATTGTGTTCCATAACGGTTTAAGACGATATTAAAATTATCGGACGATAATTTTAATCGTCCTAAAACGATTCACATCCCTACTGTGCAATCTAATCCAGATCTGTGGATGGATTCCTGGCTTAGTAAAGACTAGTGCACAGAAAGAGGAGAGAAGGTCTGTAATTAAGAGAGAAACTGTAGTATGTGATTTACCATATTTAACTGTGTCATTCAATGAAACTGTATCAGTAAAGCATTATTTTGGACACTGCCTATATGGTCCAAGTGTGGTTTGTTTGGCACACAACACACAGCGCACAGGAGAAAGAGGGAACTCCAGCACAGCTTATTAGTCACCCCGTACTGGGACCGGAGAGGACACCTTTCTACCTCTAGTCCGAAGGTCGTAGACTTTGGGATGGAAGGAGAAGTAAAAGCTAGCCAGGGTCCCTTCCCCAAAGAACTTATAAATAACGTTATGCCCCCCCCCCCCCCTGTACTCGACTTATACTTTAAAGAGGGGTTACAATACGTTTATTATTTCTCTTCCTTTCAATCAATGTGGGGTCATTTGAAAGAGCTCCTAACACCAATTTCCTGGGAATAGCATCCTTCCTGTAACAGCTTCAAACAATCAAATAGCCAGAAGACAAATGCTGTCTTTTCCTTCACTGGAGGATAGTGCAGATTCTGAAATCCATTAAGAGATCCAAGGCAGCATGGTTATATCAGAGGTAGGTCGTGTCCAAAGAATCTGATCAATTCCTTTAATTAAGTCACCAGAGACTTGGATCAGATTAGGGGAGAGTGTTAGATATAATAAATTTCAGTAAGGCCTTTGACACGGTTCTGCATAGGAGACTTTTAAATATACTGAGCATCCATGGTATGGGCCATAAAGTGACTGACTTGGTTAGAAACTGGTTGAATGAGTAGTGGTAAATGGAATTCACTCCAAGGAGAGGGACTTTGCTACTTATTAGTGTGTCACAGAGATTGGCCCTTGGACCAATTCTTTTCAATATTTTCATATCTGGCATTGTGGAAGGACAAATTCAGAAAAGTTTGTCCTCTTGTGGATGATACCAAAATCTGCAACAGACACCCAGGAAGATGTGGGAAACAAGAGGAGGTATCAGCAAAACTTGAAGAATGGTCTAGAGTCTGGCAGCAGGGAGCCTAACTTTCAAACCTATCCATAGCTGAGCATTTACATATGCAAATGAATGAGTGAAAATGAATGCTAGTATTTTATAAACTGTGTGGCAGGAGCTGCATAGTTTATAAAATGCCACTTTTTTCTGCTAAAACAGAAAGCACGTATTTTTCAAAACACGTGAATCATTCAACTGCAAGAAAACACAGACTTTTTCTACCTATTTTATAAACATACAAGCACATATGTTTGGTGCATCGAATAATATAACATGTACACATAATAGGCAGGTATTTTATAAAGCATGCATGCATACCATTTTAAAAATAGTTGCGCACCAGTTCGCTTATACCTCTGCCAATTCACCCAGTCCATCTCCAGTTCCCCTAGACCCTCTAGCACTTCATTCTGAACCCCCACTAGTTCACCAAGACCTCCCACACAAACACTGCAGGCATTTGCATTAATAAGTTCGCAGAAGTACAAGTGTACGGATACATCAAGTAATGCATTTACATTATATCTCTTACAAAATAGCAACTACCACACGTACTTCTGAACCCCATTTCACAATGCCTATAGCCCGCCCCTTTTTTTTCTGGTAAAATGTATGCGCAAAATTGAAAAATGTATGTGTACTCTCGATGTTTATAAAATAGCATATACATACATATATGCTACTCGCATACGTATATGCTATTTTTACGTGCAAAACCTCTTTGTAAATTTACTCCTAAGATTTAATGTAAAAAAAAATACAGGATCATGCATTTGGGTTGCAAAAACCCAAGAGAGCAATACAGTATAGGAGAGTGACATTCTTCTATTACTCCTGGGGAAATTCTGCTCAAATAAATTGAAAATTCTGCACATAAAAGCTTAAAATTCTGCAAAATTCTTCATAATTTATATTGGTCAAAATAACACAATTTAAATGACAGTCTAAGTAATTACATTTTAAATTAATTCAGAAAAAGTTATTACTTAAAGATGCAGAATTTTAAATATTTTGAGCAGAACTTCCCTAGAAATTCACTGTGTGTCCCTTCCACTCTCTCCCCCTACTCTCCTGGTTACTTTTCCCTCTCAGGCCCCAACTCCTCCACCTGCCAGTATCTCTCCCCTCCACTTCTAGGCTCAACCCCTTCCACTATTGCCAGTCCCAGAATTTGACCCTGTTCTCAGTACTGGCCCTCACACAGGCTCCCTCTGTCCCTCCCTCTCTCACACACATGCTCTCTCTCTCTAATACACATACACACACCCTCATACAGGCTCCCTCACTCTCTCACACACACATATCCCCTCATACACACCCATATAAACTCCCTTTCTTTCACAAGTATATACCCTTAAACAGGCTACCTATATCTCTCTCACATAGCCCCCTTCACATAGGCTCTGTCTCACACATATACAATCCCTTCACACAGGCTAGCACCCTTAGATACACCCTTACATACCAGCTCCCAATCTCTCACACATGCACACTCCTTCACAATCTCCTCATATAGGGGTAGATTTTCAGAGGGTTACGCGCGTACGTTACACGCGTAACCCCCGAAAACCTACCCCAAACCCCCTGCGCGCACCGAGCCTATCTTGCCCCCCTCCTTTCTCTCACACCCCCTCCCCCTCCCCCCTCTCCCTCACACCCCCTCCCCTCCTCTCTCTCACACCTCTCTACACATACTGCTTTATACACACTCACTCTCACCGGGGCCTTCTTTACCGCGAGCAGAGCATGTCCCACGGCATACTTGGGCCTTTGCTGTGAACAGCACACACTCTGTTCGCAGCACACTGAAGCCTTCGTCTTCACCTCGAACAGCGCACGCTCCGTTCGTGGCCCGCAGGGGTCTCCTCTGCCATTTTCTGCGCAGAATTTGGCAATTCCTCGCAAAATTTCCCCAAGACTGTTCTATGCACAAAACAAGAACAGGATCTAGAAGTGATCATATCTAATGACTTCAAGATGGCTAAACAGGCGGAGCAGATAATGACAAAAGCCAGAAAGATGCTTGAGTGCATAGAGAGAGGAATGATCAGCAGAAAAAATAAGGTGATGCTGACCCTGTATAAGTCTCTGGTGAATCTTTATTTGTATTATTGTATACAATTCTGCAGACTGCGCCTTCAAAAAGATATAAACAGAAGAGTCAGTGGCTACTAAATGATCAGTGATCTTTGTTGTAAAGTGTATGAGGACAGACTTGAAAATCTATACATGTATACCCTAGTGGAAAGGCATGATTGGGGAAATATGACAGAGACATTTAAATATCTCCAAGACATCAATGCACAGGGAGCAAGCCTCTTTCTGTTAATTGTGTTTATTTAATGAATTTAAGAATCACCTCTTCTCATATGGCTACAAAGCGATGTACAATCAAACATAAACACTAGCCTTATATGAGGGGTCATGAGATGAGGATGAAAGTGGAGTAATCTAAGGAAACTTTTTTTTTCCAGAGGGTTATGAATGCATGAAACAGCCTTCCAGTGGAGCTGGTGCAGACAAAAATGGTATCTGAATGCATGGTCTTTTTCTGCAGTCATGTTTCTTTGTTTCTTTTTCATATATATTCTAGGACTGAAAGTTGAACAAGATCTCACCAACAACAGAGAGAAGCAAAGATTCCTATTAAAAAATGTTTTGCATTATCAGATAGCCCTAAAGCAGGCACAGGATAGCAATTCAGACCTGTGCACCCATGGGAAAGTCTTAAACATGGCTGACGAAAAGGTCTGACATACTCCAGAAGTGCTTGAAAAGATATAAATGGTGTACTTAGTACAACAGTCAAAAGCCATGCTTTTGAAATTGGTGAAAAGAAATTTCACAGCATAGGAAGATAAAATCTTAATCTAAACAAGAGCTCCACATAAAGAAAGAAGAGAAATGAAATTGGACTGTCAAGCACTCTAGAGAGTGAAATATGTGAACCATCATAGCTAGAGTGAAACAAATGCATGCAGAGCTTAAAAAAAAAAAAAATTCAATGTGAGAACTGCAGAAGGAGTCATTGAAAATGACAAAAAAAGAATCCTCATCATAACCAATGAGAGTAAAAATAATGCTGCTCAGAGAGAAAGTGGAAGAAGATAGCTCATGACAGAGGAAATTCTGAAACAGCTGAAGTATTCAGTAAGCTTCTCTCTGTCTCAGAACGGAAAACTTTCCACAGCTGTCTGCCTAAAGAGGCATGCCAGGAACTCAAGTTTGAAAGCATATAAATGGAAGAGCTACTTTGAAACGTCCTTGAGACCATAAAATGGGAAAATTCTCAGTGGTGATGTTGTCACCCTTGAAAAACACCAGAGTTTTGAAAAAAAAATAAAAAATAAAAACCACTCCAAACATGTGGGACCTGCTCTTGCAATAATATTGACTCCCATCCAGCTGAAAAGTGACGGACGAATACTGGCACACTAGACTGTAACATGTAACATGCTCTTATGTTTTTGCCTCCCTGCTCAGAATGTTACTGCAGCCTCTTCAGAATAAAGCAAAGTTCAACCATACCTCATTTCCTGAGTCCCAAGTTTAGAAGTAAAATAAAGGTTGCAATCTAATTCCATGATCCCACAAAAACTTTACATCTTCCCAGAGTTACTCTGACATTTTTTTTTGTAAAAATATAATGAAGCAATCTGCATTGTATTTTGATGCATTTGTAGAAAACTGCAGATGGTAAATTCAATGTGAATGTGTATCAAATCTCACTGGGAGAAATTCAATGAGTTCCCCCAATATATCTGTACAAAATTGTAATATTATGTGAAATGTGAACTAGGCTAAAATTCACTTAGTTCAAGTATGGCTATGAATTATCTTTATTTGGACTGATTGACCCCGACATTCAAAGCTACTTAGCCAGATAAGTAGCAACCTATCCACCTAAGTGGAGGCCAAAGAATATCCAGCTGTGTTCAGAGGTCACCACTTAGCCAGATAAGCTAATTATCTAGCTAAGTACATGACTGGATAAGTCGGGACAGGCAATGGACATAACGGGGCAGTGCTACTTATCCAGCTAACTAACAGGGTCATGTATCAAATCGCGTTATGGCGTTTTTGCATGCATTAAGGCATTTTCACATGTGAAAAACGCCTTAACGCACTTGAAAAATGCCTTAACGCAAGTGATAAGCACCATAACATATGGCGTGATGCAAGTTTTTTAAAGGGGTGGGATTTCCACAAAAGTGAGCTGGCTTTGTAAAGTGAGAAGTCATAACGCATGATGCTGAAAATAACTACACCTTTTTCAATAGCATTAAGCTGTGTAATATGCCCATAATGCATTTATTCACAAATACTCTTTTGGGTGTCTTTAGGCTAAGGAAGGACCTAAGATGAGAGAGGGGTGGGGGTGAGGGCAAGGGTGAGGGAGGGAGAGAGAGAGAGCACCTCTGGGGGAAGCACCATAGTAAGCAGCCATTTATGCTACTTTAGGAGGCCCATCTAGTAACTCGAGGTGAGGTTTAGGTAGTAGTGTAGGGGTTAGGGGCCACTTTTACATGCAGAGTGAGACATGTGAAGATTTGATGTCTTTTGGAGTGAGGAAACTCACACAAAGATGAGATTTGTACAAAGTTTTCTCAACCTAGCTTGATGTTATCCAAGTAGAGAGTCCATCAAGCTAGGTTGAGAGAACATTGTACAAATCTCATTGTTGTGTGAATTTCCTCACTCCGAAAGACATCAAATCTTCACAAGAGTGTACTGTTCTATTCATACGATTCATTTTGCATGTAAAAGTGGCCCCCTAACCCCTATACTACTACCTAAACCTCACCTCGAGCAACTAGGTGGGCCTCCTATAGAGATATAAATACATAATTACTACAAGGGCCTTGCAGATAGTCTTTCTCAGTCTCTCATGCAAAAAGTAGGGTTTATTACAGTGCAATAACATTGATGCAAAGTAGTAAGCTATTACATGGTGGAGTAACTCCCAAATTTCCCTCCACAGGCCCCTTTTCCTTAGCACAGGCATTATTGATGAATCTAGGGGAAACTTAGCTAATGCATTAGCAAATACTGGGCAATTACAAGCCCATACTATTTCAGGGATCACTTTTCCACAATCGTGTATATACATCAGGGATTAGGTTATCAGCATTTACCAATCTCCTTTCCCTTTCCTTGTAGCAATGAAGAAATTAACTTTGTTAGCCCCACTGCTGTGCCAGCTATGATGCCACCCCATGAACACTAGATGAAATCCTACTTGAACAACCCAAGAAATTTGGCATGCAAGAGCTACTATTACTATGGGCTCTCACAAATACCTTATAGGGGTGTGCTATATGCACCGGTTTGGGCAGGTAGAGTGGTATCGAGAAAAACATCTGACCAGCTGGTGCTTCCCTACCCCCATCTATCGAAAAACCACCCAACATAGAATCACGAGAATATCCAGTAATCTTTTCCGGGCAGGATAGGCAATGTAACTGGTCCACTCACTTGAACTTTGAACCAGAATACTGTGGGTGCCTGTAGACACAAATGCCCCAAATTCAATAAAGTAATTAACAGACTAAAGTTAACCACTCATTTCCTTATATTTATATCTTTATTAAGTTTCAATGTATTTACAAAGAAAATAAGGAAAACTAAATATATAGAAGAGAATATATCAATCAAAACAATAATTTTACACAAGAAAGAACATCTTTGTATTCCAAGTTCCAATAATCACGGGAGAGAATTAGAAAAGAAATTAATCTAACAAAGAAAACAAAGAGGAGAGGAGTAAATTATAAATTTATAGATCGTGTTGATATTCAGTCAATTAAGCAGGAATATTACATGCAGTACCTTTATCTGCTAAAAAAAAAAAAAAAGTCTCCAAATGTAATGGATCAGTAAACACTATTTTTTTTGCCTGAAAGCTAACAAAACATCTACAAGGAAATTGTAAGAAAAATAAAACTTCAATAGCTAAAGTTTTATCTTTCAGAACAAGGAAAATGTCTCTTACGAACCTGAGTGGCTCTGGAGACATCAGCAAATATGAATACTTTCTGACCACAAAAATAGCATCCTTATCTCTAAAGAATTTTACCAACATTAGATTCTTTTCTTGTTCGCTACAAAAAGAAACTAACAAGGTAGTTCTTTTAGATATCAAATCATCAGACTTCTAAAAAGGCAGTTATACCAGGATAGTCACTACCTCTTCAGTCTGTCTTTGCTCAATATCATTAACATTTCTTGGTCTTGATAAATAAATGTTTTTTGAAATAGCTGGAATGGCATTTTCATCATAAGCTAATATTTCTTTAAGAAATTTTTTAAACATTTCAAAGGCTGACAATAGTTGAGTATATGGAAAATTAACTATACAAAGATTTTTGGATCTAACCAAATTCTCAATACTTTCCATCTCATTATGTAGAACTAAACTATCTTTAATATGTACATTTTCAGCATTTTGCAGCACTTGAACCTTTGAATTTAATAATTGACAGAGGTTTCTAATTCTTCAATTTGCTATAATTAAGGAAGATAAATGTGTAGTCGACTGGGAGACATTTGTATTAAGCTTAACTAACATTCTCTACAAGTGTTATGACTGTCGCTGACCGACGTCTCCACTCCGCCCTCCTTACCTCTCTGGCGACTCCTCCTGCGGTTGACGGACGTTTGGCTGCCGCGGCGTCTGCCTGCCGTCCTCTCCAGCACCCCCGGACCGGCTTGGGCGCTGCCTCCCACCATGCTGTTCAGCTGTCTTAGGGTGCGCGCACCGCGCGGCCCTGCTTCAAGTACCTTCAGTGGTGTGAACCTCAGGGGCATCCCCCTGTGATGATGTCATGCATCCAGGATACAAAAGGCCTACGCGATTGCTAGCTAATCGAGTTAGCAAAGGTTTCCGAATGGATGGGATTCGCTCTCCGTACCTTGCAACTCTGCCTCCTTTGGACCTACTCTATTTGGGGTACCCGCTCCTCGGGGATCTCTCTCTCTTTCTTATCTTTCAGGTCGCAGTCTGGAACCGGTACTCGCTCCTCGGGCCCATGTTCCTGGACTCGCTACTTGGACTCCACTTCTGCCAGGAAGACACCGCTGCCTATAACATCCATGAGTTACCATCTCTATCTCTCAGAGCTATTCCCTGGAATCAGGTACTCGCTCCTCGAGGGCCTGCCTTTACTCCAGCTCCTGTGCTCCTCCCTGAGAGACTGTTGTGTGAGTACATTATCAACGAGGCTCTATTCCTGAACCCTGCATATCCTGCTACTACTCACAATATCAGTTCTCTCTATTACAGCACAGCCATTGTGGGATCGCTGTTCCAGAGCCTGAGGGACTACAAGCCCAACCGGACTACTTTCCAGCTCACTACTGCCACCTCTGGTGGTTCACCAATCCTGTATAATAAAAGAACTAATGTGTGTGTGTCTCCTACGCTGAGCCTGACATGCAGCCCCTCATGGGACTTTCCCCCGTGGGCATGGTCATCTGCCACAGGTCCAGGGATCCACCCAAAACCCTTACAAATAATAACAAGTCAGTTAGAGTTATTTTAGGAGGTTCAGTAGAACCCCATTGATCAATATTAGAAACAGTACATAAGAAATTGCAATACTGGGTCAGACCAAGGGTCCATCAAGCCCAGCATCCTGTTTAAAAGAGTGACCAATCCAGACTACAAGTACCTGGCAAGTACCCAAAAAATAAAATTTTTCCCACACTACTGATGCTAGTAGTAGTAGTGGCTATTCCTCCAAGAACTTATCCAAACTTTTTTAAACCCAGCTATACTAACTGCACTAACCACATTCCCTGGCAACAAATTCCAGTGCTTAATTGTGCATTGAGGGAAAAAGAATTTTCTCCAATTAGTTTTAAATCTGATACATGCTAACTTCATGAAGTGCCCCCTAGTCCTTCTATTATCCGAAAGAGTAAATAACCGATTCACATTTACCCATTCTAGACCTCTCATGATTTTAAACGCCTCTATCATGCCCCCCCCCCCCCACCTCAGCTTTCTCTTCTCCAAGCTGAAAAATCCTAACCTCTTCAGCCTTTTCTCATAGGGAAGCTGTTCCATCCCCTTTATCATTTTGGTTGCCCTTCTCTGTACCTTCTCCATTGCAACTATATCTTTTTTGAGATGCGGAGACCAGAATTGTACACAGTATTCAAGGTGTGGTCTCACCATGAAGCGATATAGAGGCATTATGACATTTTCCATTTTATTAACCATTCCCTTCCTAATAATTCCTAACATTCTATTTGCTTTTTTGACTGCTGCAGCACACTGAGCCGACGATTTTAAAGTATTATCCACTATGACACCCAGATCTCTTTCCTGGGCAGTAGTAAATGTAAAACACTCACAGAGTCCAAAGAATGATTGACTGAAGCTCTCTCATTCTGATCAAAATTATAATCAGGTCAGGCTCAGTCCCACTAGGAGGCACCAGCTCTTCTTCCGGTAGCACTTCATCTGCTAGGGCTCCAATTGGGGTTGTGGAGGTGGTAGACTGCTGCCTGGACTTAAGGAGGCACCAAAGGAGACCTCTATATAGTCACTATTAGGCATCTTTCTCACTCTGAGCAGGTGAGTGTCCATGGGGCCATGAATTTTAAAAGAGGCAGGAGAAGAAGTGAGTATCTTAGCCTTCCTTTTCTTTCTTATTTTGCACAGACAAAGTCGCGTGCCCCTTTGGCATGCACGGCTTAAGCAATGCGCCAGTGGCAACCAGTTCACCGCACAGCCAGGAGATTTAAAGAGCTGGCAGGACGCAGGTTGGTAACATTACTCCTGTGGCTCACAGGCAAATACGGCTCCCAAGGCTCCGGTGTCCAAAAGAAACCCCAACAATTCTCAGGTTCTTTCTCTCCTCCTCCAGAGCTCCCCACCAGTGTGCCACATAGCCGGGAGATTTAAAGAGCTAGCATGACTGGTACAGATTGGTGATTTCGCTCCTGCAACCCACAGTGGAGAGGGACAGATGTATATGGCTCCCAAGTCTCCAGGGTCCAAAAGCAGCCCCAACTCTCTGGTTCCTTCTCTCTGCAAGGGTACTGAAGAAAGGAATACAAATGCAATTGCAAGACTATCTAAACCAAGCCAATGATCAAGAATTCATAATAAAGCATTTTACTTATCTAAGTAAAAATATTACCTGCCAATCCCCAGTCACAGCCATCCTTCTGACCCATCACACAAAATGCATTGAAGTACTTGCTAAACCAATTCCCTGGAAGCTGATGGTGACTCTTTCTTATTGAGTCCTGGATAGATGTCATGGCCTCTCCATGAAATGAAACAATATAAATCAAGCAGCATGGGATCAACACCAATTATATCTGATCACTTAGAAGCGCCTTTAAAGAGAGTACTAAAGCTAAAAGAACATTTTTCAATAGGGAAATGGGATAAAATGATAAAATTGAGAACTATCCCTGCAGGCAGCTTAGATGTATAAAGGTTTTGCTTCTCGCTAAGAACATGTGATGTATTCGCTCAAAGACCATGCAATAGGAGCACCACTACCAAGAGAATGCTAAGACAAAAGAGATTTTTGGATAATAGAAAAACTATGGGGCAATCCATGAAGCCAGCAAGCAGCACACCCAAAACAAATCAGAGAAAAATCCTTTCACTCAATGCAGCACCAAGCTCTGGAATTTGAAACCAGAAGATGTGGCCAGAGCAGCCACTGCAGCCAAGCCAACAAGGTCTGGATAAGATCCTAGAGGAGAAATGTATCATCGGGTCACGCTAGAGAGATAACATTCCAGGATAGAATAAATGATAGCTTTATGGAGCAATTGGTTCAGGAACCGACAAGAGAGGGAGCAATTTTAGATCTAATTCTCAGTGGAGCACAGGACTTGGTGAGAGAGGTAACAGTGGTGGGGTCGCTTGGGAATAGTGATCATAATATGATCAAATTTAATTTAATGACTGGAAAAGGAACAGTGTGCAAATCCAAGGCTCTCGTGCTAAACTTTCAAAAGGGAAACTTTGATAAAATGAGAAAAATTGTTAGAAAAAAAACTGAAAGGAGCAGCTACAAAAGTAAAAAATGTCCAAGAGGTGTGGTCATTGTTAAAAAATACCATTCTAGAAGCACAGTCCAGATGTATTCCACACATTAAGAAAGGTGGAAAGAAGGCAAAATGATTACCAGCATGGTTAAAAGGGGAGGTGAAAGAAGCTATTTTAGCCAAAAGATCTTCATTCAAAAATTGGAAGAAGGATCCAACAGAAGAAAATAGATAAAGCATAAACATTGGCAAGTTAAATGTAAGACATTGATAAGACAGGCTAAGAGAGAATTTGAAAAGAAGTTGGCTGTAGAGGCAAAAACTCACAGTAAAAACTTTTTTAAATATATCCAAAGCAGAAAGCCTGTGAGGGAGTCAGTTGGACCGTTAGATGATCGAGGGGTTAAAGGGGCACTTAGAGAAGATAAGGCCATCGCAGAAAGATTAAATGATTTCTTGGCTTCGGTGTTTACTGAAGAGGATGTTGGGGAGGTACCCGTAATGGAGAAGGTTTTCATGGGTAATGATTCAGATGGACTGAATCAAATCACAGTGAACCTAGAAGATGTGGTAGGCCTGATTGACAAACTGAAGAGTAGTAAATCACCTGGACCAGATGGTATACACCCCAGAGTTCTGAAGGAACTAAAAAATGAAATTTCAGACCTATTAGTAAAAATTTGTAACTTATCATTAAAATCATCCATTGTACCTGAAGACTGGAGGATAGCAAATGTAACCCCAATATTTAAGAAGGGCTCCAGGGGCGATCCGGGAAACTACAGTCTGACTTCAGTGCCAGGAAAAATAGTGGAAAGTGTTCTAAACATCAAAATCACAGAACATATAGAAAGACATGGTTTAATGGAACAAAGTCAGCATGGCTTTACCCAGGGCAAGTCTTGCCTCACAAATCTGCTTCACTTTTTTGAAGGAGTTAATAAACATGTGGATAAAGGTGAACCGGTAGATATAGTATACTTGGATTTTCAGAAGGCGTTTGACAAAGTTCCTCATGAGAGGCTTCTAGGAAAAGTAAAAAGTCATGGATAGGTGGCGATGTCCTTTCGTGGATTGCAAACTGGCTAAAAGACAGGAAACAGAGAGTAGGATTAAATGGGCAATTTTCTCAGTGGAAGGGAGTGGACAGTGGAGTGCCTCAGGGATCTGTATTGGGACCCTTACTTTTCAATATATTTATAAATGATCTGGTAAGAAATACGACGAGTGAGATAATCAAATTTGCAGATGACACAAAATTGTTCAGAGTAGTTAAATCACAAGCAGATTGTGATAAATTGCAGGAAGACCTTGTGAGACTGGAAAATTGGGCATCCAAATGGCAGATGAAATTTAATGTGGATAAGTGCAAGGTGATGCATATAGGGAAAAATAACCCATGCTATAATTACACAATGTTGGGTTCCATATTAGGTGCTACAACCCAAGAAAGAGATCTAGGTGTCATAGTAGATAACACATTGAAATTGTCGGTACAGTGTGCTGCGGCAGTCAAAAAAGCAAACAGAATGTTGGGAATTATTAGAAAGGGAATGGTGAATAAAACGGAAAATGTCATAATGCCTCTGTATCGCTCCATGGTGAGACCGCACCTTGAATACTGTGTACAATTCTGGTCGCCGCATCTCAAAAAAGATATAATTACGATGGAGAAGGTACAAAGAAGGGCTACCAAAATGATAAGGGGAATGGAACAACTCCCCTATGAGGAAAGACTAAAGAGGTTAGGACTTTTCAGCTTGGAGAAGAGACGACTGAGGGGGGATATGATAGAGGTGTTTAAAATTATGAGAGGTCTAGAACGGGTAGATGTGAATCGGTTATTTACTCTTTCGGATAGTAGAAAGACTAGGGGGCACTCCATGAAGTTAGCATGGGGCACATTTAAAACTAATCGGAGAAAGTTCTTTTTTACTCAACGCACAATTAAACTCTGGAATTTGTTGCCAGAGGATGTGGTTAGTGCAGTTAGTATAGCTATGTTTAAAAAAGGATTGGATAAGTTCTTGGAGGAGAAGTCCATTACCTGCTATTAAATTCACTTAGAGAATAGCCACTGCCATTAGCAATGGTAACATGGAATAGACTTAGTTTTTGGGTACTTGCCAGGTTCTTATGGCCTGGATTGGCCACTGTTGGAAACAGGATGCTGGGCTTGATGGACCCTTGGTCTGACCCAGTATGGCATTTTCTTATGTTCTTATGTTCTTACCAATCGAGTTGTCCTAGGGAACAGCCACTGCCACCACTGACACTAGTAGCATGGGCTCTGTTCAATGCCTTTGCCCTCACCCAGTACATGTGACCTGGGAAACAGGATGCTGGGCCCGATGGACCCTCGGTCCGATCCCATTATGGCAACTTATGTTCTTAGGACATTGGCTAGCAAGACAGGCTTTCAACAAATGGATGCTCATACTGCCCCATTATGGTAACCTGGCAATATTGTAGCATAAGCAAAGTCCATAAAGCATGTTCTGGGGTCTTGTTTGACCAAAGGACGCTACAAAACCCGAAATTGTTGTCTGCAGTAACCTTGATACAGCATGACCTACCAGAGAAAGAGGACGATGCACAGCATGGAGACACCTGGAAAAGCCAACACCAAAGCTTGTGAAGAAGTATCCACTGCCATAAAAACCCATGTCCTGGTTTGTAGGCTGTAGGCTCTGACACCCATTGCCTGGGATACTGACATGCAGACACAAGGGAAAAGCACAGGGATATTTCCATGGCCAAGCCCAAAACAAAGCATGTTCAAGAAGCATCCTCTGAATCATCAAGAAAAAGGCTCCCCACCCAGCAAATGCCACCAACAAATCTATGGGCTCGACAGTTCACAGTTTTCAATGCAATGTTACTGACCTGAGCACAAACCTGGGGGCGACAAGCGCTGAGCAGCAGCCATCCCCACAGATGGTGTAGAGAGGAAGGACCACCCTGTCCCTCTCAGCCACTACCACTATGCTACCATTTAGGGATGTGAATCGTTTTTCAACGATTAAAATTATCGTCCGATAATGTTTATATCGTCTTAAATCGTTATAGAACACGATACAATAGAAATTCTAACGATTTATCGTTAAAAATCGTTAAATCGTGTTAGTGCGCACTAACTCGAGTTAGTGCGCACTAACTCCCCGTTAGTGCGCACTAACTCGATTTAGTGCGCACTAACTGAAAATGATACAAATAAACACTTTCCAGGTCACTGAAGGTCAGTTAGGAATGAATATGTGTTCCTATTGGCTGGCTGCCCTCTTATCTATTGATGTTACCACTGAGGTGATGGTTGGGGGGATGGGAAATGGAACTGGAAACTAACGAACACCAACAGAAAATGAAACAAAGTGTTCACACTTCCCAGGTCAGTAAAGGTCACTTAGGAATGAATATGTATGTATGTATTCCTATTGGCTGGCTGTGCTCTTATCTATTGATGTTACCAATATGGTTGGGGGGATGTGAAATGGAAACAGTTGGAAGCTTGACAAAAAAGTAATGTAATGATCAGCACTCACCTGACTAGAACTTGTTTGTTTATTATTTTTGTTAGCAGGCACCTGAAATGCTAGTGCATGTTGAATTTGCCAATCACTGTGCATTTTAGAAAGGTGGTCCTGGCTGGAACTGTACACAGTTCAAATATATGTAATTGATTGTTGGTAAGTGTATTTTTTAAGTAGCCACACTGGCACCAGTATGTTTACTTTTCCTCCTACTTAACTCACTAGCTCAGCTTTGTAAGAAGGGCTTCTCTGCTTGTGTGTTGTTTTTGTTTGGTGTGAGGAGAGCAGAAACATCAGATCTTTATTCAATCTACTACAGTCATCTCTTACAGTGCCCTATCCCTATTAATACCAGGAGTGTTGTGATCTTCCTGCACACAGTGCCCTAACCCTGATACCAGTCTGAGACAGCTCCCTCCCTGCATTACTAGTGAGAGGCTGGCTTCACAGACAGGGGGGAGCTGCCTGACCCTCACTCCTGACTTCCCCCATGTCCCAGCTAGTGAATGGTGTGTGGGTGAGGGGGGGGGGGGAGGATGGTGAAGTCTGAGACAGCGCCCTCCCTGCATTACTAGTGAGAGGCTGGCTTCACAGACAGGGGGGAGCTGCCTGACCCTCACTCCTGACTTCCCTCATGTCCCAGCTAGTGAATGGTGTGTGGGTGAGGGGGGGGGGGAGGATGGTGAAGTCTGAGACAGCTCCCTCCCTGCATTACTAGTGAGAGGCTGGCTTCACAGACAGGGGGGAGCTGCCTGACCCTCACTCCTGACTTCCCCCATGTCCCAGCTAGTGAATGGTGTGTGGGTGAGGGGGGGGGGGGGAGGATGGTGAAGTCTGAGACAGCTCCCTCCCTGCATTACTAGTGAGAGGCTGGCTTCACAGACAGGGGGGAGCTGCCTGACCCTCACTCCTGACTTCCCCCATGTCCCAGCTAGTGAATGGTGTGTGGGTGAGGGGGGGGGGAGGATGGTGAAGTCTGAGACAGCTCCCTCCCTGCATTACTAGTGAGAGGCTGGCTTCACAGACAGGGGGGAGCTGCCTGACCCTCACTCCTGACTTCCCCCATGTCCCAGCTAGTGAATGGTGTGTGGGTGAGGGGGGGGGGGGAGGATGGTGAAGTCTGAGACAGCTCCCTCCCTGCATTACTAGTGAGAGGCTGGCTTCGCAGACAGGGGGGAGCTGCCTGACCCTCACTCCTGACTTCCCCCATGTCCCAGCTAGTGAATGGTGTGTGGGTGAGGGGGGGGGGGGGGATGGTGAAGTCTGAGACAGCTCCCTCCCTGCATTACTAGTGAGAGGCTGGCTTCACAGACAGGGGGGAGCTGCCTGACCCTCACTCCTGACTTCCCCCATGCCCCAGCTAGTGAATGGTGTGTGGGTGAGGGGGGGGGGGAGGATGGTGAAGTCTGAGACAGCTCCCTCCCTGCATTACTAGTGAGAGGCTGGCTTCACAGACAGGGGGGAGCTGCCTGACCCTCACTCCTGACTTCCCCCATGTCCCAGCTAGTGAATGGTGTGTGGGTGAGGGGGGGGGAGGATGGTGAAGTCTGAGACAGCTCCCTCCCTGCATTACTAGTGAGAGGCTGGCTTCACAGACAGGGGGGAGCTGCCTGACCCTCACTCCTGACTTCCCCCATGTCCCAGCTAGTGAATGGTGTGTGGGTGAGGGGGGGGGGAGGATGGTGAAGTCTGAGACAGCTCCCTCCCTGCATTACTAGTGAGAGGCTGGCTTCACAGACAGGGGGGAGCTGCCTGACCCTCACTCCTGACTTCCCCCATGTCCCAGCTAGTGAATGGTGTGTGGGTGAGGGGGGGGGGGGAGGATGGTGAAGTCTGAGACAGCTCCCTCCCTGCATTACTAGTGAGAGGCTGGCTTCACAGACAGGGGGGAGCTGCCTGACCCTCACTCCTGACTTCCCCCATGTCCCAGCTAGTGAATGGTGTGTGGGTGAGGGGGGGGGGGAGGATGGTGAAGTCTGAGACAGCTCCCTCCCTGCATTACTAGTGAGAGGCTGGCTTCACAGACAGGGGGGAGCTGCCTGACCCTCACTCCTGACTTCCCCCATGTCCCAGCTAGTGAATGGTGTGTGGGTGAGGGGGGGGGGGGAGGATGGTGAAGTCTGAGACAGCTCCCTCCCTGCATTACTAGTGAGAGGCTGGCTTCACAGACAGGGGGGAGCTGCCTGACCCTCACTCCTGACTTCCCCCATGTCCCAGCTAGTGAATGGTTGTGTGGGTGAGGGGGGGGGGAGGATGGTGAAGTCTGAGACAGCTCCCTCCCTGCATTACTAGTGAGAGGCTGGCTTCACAGACAGGGGGGAGCTGCCTGACCCTCACTCCTGACTTCCCCCATGTCCCAGCTAGTGAATGGTGTGTGGGTGAGGGGGGGGGGGAGGATGGTGAAGTCTGAGACAGCTCCCTCCCTGCATTACTAGTGAGAGGCTGGCTTCGCAGACAGGGGGAAGCTGCCTGACCCTCACTCCTGACTTCCCCCATGTCCCAGCTAGTGAATGGTGTGTGGGTGAGGGGGGGGGGGGAGGATGGTGAAGTCTGAGACAGCTCCCTCCCTGCATTACTAGTGAGAGGCTGGCTTCACAGACAGGGGGGAGCTGTCTGACCCTCACTCCTGACTTCCCCCATGTCCCAGCTAGTGAATGGTGTGTGGGTGAGGGGGGGGGAGGATGGTGAAGTCTGAGACAGCTCCCTCCCTGCATTACTAGTGAGAGGCTGGCTTCACAGACAGGGGGGAGCTGCCTGACCCTCACTCCTGACTTCCCCCATGTCCCAGCTAGTGAATGGTGTGTGGGTGGGGGGGGGGGGAGGATGGTGAAGTCTGAGACAGCTCCCTCCCTGCATTACTAGTGAGAGGCTGGCTTCACAGACAGGGGGGAGCTGCCTGACCCTCACTCCTGACTTCCCCCATGTCCCAGCTAGTGAATGGTGTGTGGGTGAGGGGGGGGGGGAGGATGGTGAAGTCTGAGACAGCTCCCTCCCTGCATTACTAGTGAGAGGCTGGCTTCACAGACAGGGGGGAGCTGCCTGACCCTCACTCCTGACTTCCCCCATGTCCCAGCTAGTGAATGGTGTGTGGGTGAGGGGGGGGGGAGGATGGTGAAGTCTGAGACAGCTCCCTCCCTGCATTACTAGTGAGAGGCTGGCTTCACAGACAGGGGGGAGCTGCCTGACCCTCACTCCTGACTTCCCCCATGTCCCAGCTAGTGAATGGTGTGTGGGTGAGGGGGGGGGGGGGAGGATGGTGAAGTCTGAGACAGCTCCCTCCCTGCATTACTAGTGAAAGGCTGGCTTCACAGACAGGGGGGAGCTGCCTGACCCTCACTCCTGACTTCCCCCATGTCCCAGCTAGTGAATGGTGTGTGGGTGAGGGGGGGGGGAGGATGGTGATGTCTGAGACAGCTCCCTCCCTGCATTACTAGTGAGAGGCTGGCTTCGCAGACAGGGGGGAGCTGCCTGACCCTCACTCCTGACTTCCCCCATGTCCCAGCTAGTGAATGGTGTGTGGGTGAGGGGGGGGGGGAGGATGGTGAAGTCTGAGACAGCTCCCTCCCTGCATTACTAGTGAGAGGCTGGCTTCACAGACAGGGGGGAGCTGCCTGACCCTCACTCCTGACTTCCCCCATGTCCCAGCTAGTGAATGGTGTGTGGGTGAGGGGGGGGGGAGGATGGTGAAGTCTGAGACAGCTCCCTCCCTGCATTACTAGTGAGAGGCTGGCTTCACAGACAGGGGGGAGCTGCCTGACCCTCACTCCTGACTTCCCCCATGTCCCAGCTAGTGAATGGTGTGTGGGTGAGGGGGGGGGGAGGATGGTGAAGTCTGAGACAGCTCCCTCCCTGCATTACTAGTGAGAGGCTGGCTTCACAGACAGGGGGGAGCTGCCTGACCCTCACTCCTGACTTCCCCCATGTCCCAGCTAGTGAATGGTGTGTGGGTGAGGGGGGGGGGGGAGGATGGTGAAGTCTGAGACAGCTCCCTCCCTGCATTACTAGTGAGAGGCTGGCTTCGCAGACAGGGGGGGAGCTGCCTGACCCTCACTCCTGACTTCCCCCATGTCCCAGCTAGTGAATGGTGTGTGGGTGAGGGGGGGGGGAGGATGGTGAAGTCTGAGACAGCTCCCTCCCTGCATTACTAGTGAGAGGCTGGCTTCACAGACAGGGGGGAGCTGCCTGACCCTCACTCCTGACTTCCCCCATGTCCCAGCTAGTGAATGGTGTGTGGGTGAGGGGGGGGGGGAGGATGGTGAAGTCTGAGACAGCTCCCTCCCTGCATTACTAGTGAGAGGCTGGCTTCACAGACAGGGGGGAGCTGCCTGTCCCTCACTCCTGACTTCCCCCATGTCCCAGCTAGTGAATGGTGTGTGGGTGAGGGGGGGGGGGGGAGGATGGTGAAGTCTGAGACAGCTCCCTCCCTGCATTACTAGTGAGAGGCTGGCTTCACAGACAGGGGGGAGCTGCCTGACCCTCACTCCTGACTTCCCCCATGTCCCAGCTAGTGAATGGTGTGTGGGTAAGGGGGGGGGGGGGAGGATGGTGAAGTCTGAGACAGCTCCCTCCCTGCATTACTAGTGAGAGGCTGGCTTCACAGACAGGGGGGAGCTGCCTGACCCTCACTCCTCCGGGGTATTGTGATCTTCCTGCACACAGTGCCCTATCCCTGATACCAGGGGTGTTGTGATCTTCCTGCATGCAGTGCCCTATCCCTATTAATACCAGGAGTGTTGTGATCTTCCTGCATGCAGTGCCCTATCCCTATTAATACCAGGAGTGTTGTGATCTTCCTGCATGCAGTGCCCTATCCCTGATACCGGGATGTGTGCAAGAAGATCACAACACCCCCGGTATCAGGAATAGGGCACTGTGTGCAGGAAGATCACAACACCCCCAGTATCAGGAATAGGGCACTGTGTGCAGGAAGATCACAACACCCCTGGTATTAGGGATAGGGCACTGTGTGCAGGAAGATCACAACACTCCTGGTATTAATAGGGATAGGGCACTGTGTGCAGGAAGATCACAATACCCCTGGTATCAGGGTTAGGGCACAAGTTCTAGTCACATTGACTGATCACATTACTTGTTTTGTCAAGCTACCAACTGTTTCCATTTCCCATCCCCCATATACTGTCAGTAGGAAACTTGGTAACATGAATAAATAAGAGGGCAGCCAATAGGAATACATATTCATTCCTAAACTGACCTTAACTGACCTGAAAAGTGTCAAATTGTATCATTTTCAGTTAGTGCGCACTAACTCCCAGTTAGTGCGCACTAACTCCCGTTAGTGCGCACTAACTCGAGTTAGTGCGCACTAATCGGAAAAAACGATTTTTAACGATTTTTTAACTAAAAAATCGTGCCTAAGACGATTTTCTTGCCCTGCCACACGATTTCTATCGTTAAGACGATATGGAAAACGATTCACATCCCTAATGTCTGTAGGGAATGAGTGACTGGATGCAAAAGTCAATGCACAGAGTAGCCACGTGTCCACTGCCCATCAGACAGGCCAACACCCCTGAGATGCACAAAATGGTTCATGTGTGAGAGCGGACAAGAAAAGCTGTAGACCACAATAAGATATAAAATAATTTGCCAAAAACAAACCATTACTATTTTTATCTTAAAACAGACCCAAACGATGAAACACCGGCCAGAACAAACATTGCTATGCCAAATGCAAAAACAACTTAAGCAAGCCAAGAAAGAGTTTTGACAAAAGCCAACCACAGAAGAGCAGCTGAGGACTGCCCTCTGCAGTATAGCTGGAACACAGGAGACCTCAGCCCTTCCGCTGCTCCTTAATGCCTGCCAACTCTAGGCACCGATACCGATAGGGTATCCCTTGACAAATCCAGGGCCCAATGCAAATGACCATCATCCCTTCCTTGCAGCCGGACACCCAAGCACATGGCTGATGCCAAACTGGCTGCCACCATACACTGTACAATGGACTCACATATAAGCAAACTCAATAACCATGCTGACACTGTTCATTCCTCTCCCCAGCAAAGTTCCTCCGCTGCACCCAGACCACAGGCAACCCAGTGACACAACCTGCAACTGACCAAAATCCCTGGCCAGCAAATAGACCAAGAAAACCACTCTGGACCCACCCTCAATACCATTGTTGCTGCACTATAAATCACTTCCGGGAATACAGAGCCAACCTGGCCCAGCCAGCGTCCCACAGTGGCTAGCACCATGAACGGCACAAGAGTGAGGTGCTGGACATCAATCCATTAGCCAACTGCCCCAAGGATTTGTTTTGGTTTTTTTTACTCAACTATCTCGCACCACTGAACGCCGCAAGGTGGATCAACACCACTTCAACTATGCCCCTGCACCCAAATCCCATGGCACACAGCTTGGAAAAGATGAAAAGGATCCAAAGGGGGAAGGCACGCTGCCTCCCACATGCTGCCCAAACAGAGGGGCCTCCTCTCTGGGTCCGATTTAAGCAGCACAGCCTGCCTCCTCTTCCCCACTGAAATGAAGCAGACACAAACTCTTGAACCAGCATGGGAGGCTTGCGGGAGGCTCCATCCACCCCACACAATGCCCCGCTCGGCATAGCAAATAAATCACACTTTGCCACCTCCTACTGCAAGACTCACATTACAGTGCTCCCAGACAAGCATGGGAACTGGGCCTACAAACTGCACATACCTAGAAGACTGTTCCCGTGTGGCTGCCAACACCAGCTGATTCTAAACAGAACCCACAAGCGGCCCATGCACACCAGCAGCCCTTGTCAATCCCATGAAATCTGAACTGTGAGGGACACAAGCAAATTCACCCTGTCGAGCTGCAGACAATTGCCGCCGCATGGCCTGCATCAAATGCAGGTGGCCTTGCTGCCTGCCTCTTCTCTTCACTTTTAAAACCATTCATGCTGAAACAATGCACCTCAGGAAACAGAGCCCGAGCCAAGAAGCCTTCCAGACTGCACACCCCTCCCAGGTGCCCATCCCCATACAAACTGAAGCACCCAATCATGTCCACCTCCAAACACCAGGTCTCTGACCACAAGGGGACAGTGCCCCTGGCTCCTGCACAGTCCAAACTGATGCCACTTTACTGAAGGAGGGTGGGAGGCCTGGATGTACTGGGCCCGCTCACCGGGGGCACCAAAAGGAGGGGGCATATAACCTGCCCCAATCCACCTTTCGAAGCAGCTAGGCCAGCGACCCAAAGGCCACATGCTCCACAACTCCCGGGCCCACTCCACAGGTCACAGCTCCCCGATGTATCCCGACCACCCAAAATAATTTCCGGTCACACCACATCCACCACTCCTCTTCGGCGGAAGCACCGAGGCCCACCTCCCCCACACTGGGCTCAGGGGGAGGGCAGGCAGGGGCCTCTCGAGCCATGCCACTGCCACCACACACAGCAAACAACCGGCCACCACACTGATCCCAGGAACCCGCAGGCCATCGCACAGCAGCGGCCATGGGAGGTCTGTGACCGTGGAAGCCAGCACCAGCAACGGCCCACCCTGGTATGGGGGGGGGGGGGGAATCCAACCAGAAGGAGCATGCACCAGCCACATGTCTGCCAGCACTGGACTGCTGCCACAAAAGGAGGAGGGGTCCTCAAAGAGGAGGTCTTCAGTCCCCCCACCATGCACCAGCACAACTGCTGCCCACCGGAACGAAGCCTTCCAGACCGCCACCTCCTTCGACAGCCGCATCTCCATCCCGGCGTGAGGAAAGTGAAAGGGGAAAGCCAGGATGGAGATGCCGGGACCTGTGGGTGGCGTCCGAGCATCTCCGGGCATCTCCGGGAAGCCAGCGAAAAGAACGGAAAAGAAAGGAGGATAGGATGGCAGAGCTAGCAACAGCGCTAGCAGAGGTGAGTACTCACAAAAAACCCACCAAAAGAGGCTGGGGGCGGGCCAACCCCCAGCCCCTGCTCCCTCCCTCGCTCCAGGGGCCGGGCACCTCGGTGGCTGTGACCTCTCCGCTCGGCTGGGGCAGGTCGGCCCTCTATAATGTGAAAACAGCAGCAAACGATAAAGGAGAGAACGGGCTGCAGGATCAAAACAGGCGAATGAATCTTAAGTAAATCTTTCTGCACTGGGCAGAAAACAGAAATCAAAAGAGGTGAGATAAGTTTGTCTGGCAGGAAGAAACTCAAACTACTGTGAATAGTCATTGCAGAGCAGCTTTGGATGAGAATTAAACCAGAGCGTAAAAGAGCCAGATACTGCAATAGTGCTGAAAACTGGATGGTTACAGGACGGTGTAAGGAAACGGTGGGCATCAGGCAGTAGAAAGTCCCCCACTTCATGCTTCCTTCCTAATTTAGCCCCATCTTGACCTTTTAGCATTGAAATGTTCAGGATAAAGGATGCGAGACCAGAAGACCCCTCCCTTGGCCAAGAATAGCAGAAGAATTTGCTAAGCTTAGAAAAAGAGAGGACTCTATGGAAAGGCTTTGTGCAGGTAACTTCTTAAGTTACCCACACAACATCTGCCGTTTGCAAATTCTCCCCCACTCCAACCGCACCTATTTTGTGGCGCGGAGCTAAACTTTAGTCAGTGAGCCCACATGTTGAGCGCTGTCTGGGTAGTTACATGCACGAGTGTGGTTGGAAAAATAGCTGTCCTAACTTTGTCTGGGTAAAATTACGTCTAAATTCAGTGGCAGACTGATCTCGTCAAGTCCTTACTGAATATCCATAAAAAGTTATGCATGCAAATTTGCCTGCATAGATTTGCCACTCGCTGGCTTTCTGACCATCAATTTCATAAGGCCCTACTTATTAAAGGATGTTAAAAGCACATAATAATGTGTAATTTTAGTGAGTGTTATTTAACATGGTATTCTCTAAATGGTGTAAAGTGAGTTTGGAAGACTAGTGAATACCACGTTAAAGCTGATGTTACTGCAGCCAGTCACATGCAGACTTTATTGGTGATGGGAATGCATCTGAACTTCTGCCTTCAGGAACAGCAGTGCCGACTGCGGCAATACCAGCCCCAACCTCCTCACACTTTTTTCAAGCTGGGGGTCAATTTTACAAACCTGTCTGCACTGCAACAAAGACTACACATACTTTCCACAAATTCACTTGCCATGGCTACAAAATATGAGTGGTCACTTGTTCCTGCTTTTCTCATGGGTATAATTTTGCAGCAGAAGTATGCACATAGAGCTAAAAATACCACGTCCAAGCATAATTTTACTCCCGCCCCCAATCTAAACACACCCCAGGGATGGCTCCTCTTAAGGTGGCCAAAATTGCATGCACCATTGTGAGAGAACTGATAGCCATGTTGATGGAAGGCAGTTTGCAGACAGTTGATTAATGCAAGTAAAATGCTTTGAAAATGGTCCTCTCCATGGACATCAGAGGTCCAACGTCACCCTCCCCCCTCATCCTGCAGTACCACTAACCACCTCACCTCATAGTAGCATAACTCCTCCCTCTCCCTGTAGTACCACTAACCACCCCACAACAGCCCCTCTGTCACCCTGCAGTATCACTAACCACCCCACCTCAAAGTAGCACCACTCCTCCCTCACACTGTAGTACCACTAAACACCCCACCTCAAAGTAGCACAACTCCTCCCTCACCCTGTAGTACCACTAACCACCCCACCTCAAAGGAGCACAACTCCTCCCTCACCCTGTAGTACCACTAACACCCACCTCAAAGTAGCACATCTCTTCCTTCACCCTGTAGTACCACTAACACCCCACCTCAAAGTAGCACAACTCTTCCCTCACCCTGTAGTACCACTAACCACCCCACAACAGCCCCTCCCTCATCTCCCTCTTCTTCCTGACGCGCCCACCGACTCACTCTTCCTCCAGGCTCGACACAGTCGGTGTCTAGGCCCATCGGGGCCCGAGCCATAGAGCCCTAGTCGCGCCCTGAGTATTGGCCCACAACTGAAGAATCACATCATCTTAGGACCGCCTACCTTCGGCGCATCACTTCCGGCCCAGGCAAGCACCACTTAAAAGCCAGCAAGGGCCTCGCAGCCTCCCTCTTCTTCCCGCCGAGCCCGCCGACTCGCTCTTCCTCCAGGCTCAACACAGTCGGTGTCTAAGCCCATCGGGGCCCGAGCCTTAGAGCCCTAGTCGCGCTCTGAGTACCGGCCCACAATTGAAGAATCACATCATCTTAGGACCGCCTACCTTCGGCGCATCACTTCCAGCCCAGGCAAATGCCACTTAAAAGCCAGCAACGGCCTGCGGCGTCACGCGCCAAAGAAGCGTGACTAAGGGGCCTGCCCCTTAGTGTGCCTCTTTGTGTTCCCTTTGTATTCCATTGTCCCCCCTTACGTAATGCCTTCCCACTTCATTCAACTCTCATTTTCTCCACTGAAACTCCGAAATAACCTCAAGGACGCCAAGATCTGAGCTTTTCTCCTCTTCCTACATTCAAGTCCTCATCCCACTTTTACTTCCCTTTCCATCTCTACCAGCAACTACTCCCTACTAGAGATGTGAATCGTGTGCCAGATCGTTTTAACGATCAGGTTCGGCTGGGGGGGAGGGGAAATCTGATCGATAAGATATGTGAATTGGAATCGTTTCCGATTCCAATTCACATCGCAAATTTTTTTTTTAGGGAGGCCCGCACCGCTAAAAAAAAAAACCACCCGACTCTTTAAATCGATCCCCCTTAGCCTCCCCCACCCTCCCGACCCCCCCAAAACCTTTTAAAATTACCTGGTGGTCCAGGGGGGCCTCGGGGAGCGATTTCCCGTTCCCAGGCATCAGCTGCGCTAAAAAAAAATGGCACCGATGCCCCTTTGCCCTTACCATGTGACAGGGTATCCGTGTCATTGGCCGGCCCCTGTCACATGGTAGGAGCACTGGATGGCCGGCGCCATCTTTAAAGATGGCGCCGGCCATCTTTAGTCATCAGCCCCTATTATACTATTCTTTATAATAGGGGCTGATGAGTAAAGATGGCCGGCGCCATCTTTAAAGATGGTGCCGGCCATCCAGTGCTCCTACCATGTGACAGGGGCCGGCCAATGGCACGGATACCCTGTCACATGGTAAGGGCAAAGGGGCATCGGCGCCTTTTTTTTTTAGCACAGCTGATGCCTGGGAACGGGAAATCGCTCCCCGAGGCCCCTCCCGACCACCAGGTAATTTTAAAATGTTTTGGGGGGGTCGGGAGGGTGGGGGAGGCTAAGGGGGGTCGATTTAAAGGGTCGGGTGGGTTTTTTTTTTATCGGCCATTGGCGCCATTTTAATTAGTGGCAGCCAAAATGGTGCCAATGGCCCGAGAGCGAAATAATTCCCGTGCCCTATTTAACGATTTAGGATGATTTATGACGATAAATCGGGGGCATTTGTATTGTATCGTGCACTCTGACGATTTAGGACGATTTTAAAATTATCTGACGATAATTTTAATCGTTCAAAAACGATTCACATCCCTACTCCCCACTACATACCTATCGATCTACTCGCTCCCACTGTCTTCATTCACCCTCCAACCAACACCACTACCATCTATTCACCTCCCCCCCCTTCTATACACACCCCCTCTGTCCAACACACTTTCATCTTACTGTTAACTCCCAGCAGTCTCATACCCCTAATAGCCCCCCTGTTCTTGCAACATGCTGACACGCCAGATACCTATACTTAAACACTACCACCATAAACACAACGCACCTACCTTAACCCTCTCACACCCTCACCCCAGATCACTCCTCCCAATCATGCTAACTCCTCTCACACAACTACTCGGCATCGCAGCATTTAGCTTGATTCTGTTCAACTCTCAGGCCCTAGAAAAAAAAACCCTTATTCTCAATGACTTACTCCTCAATGAAAAACTGGATATCTGCACCATAACGGAGACCTGGCTTAAAGATACCGATTCAGTCCTACTAAACCAACTCCCTATACATACGTATGATATTTTCTCTATACCCAGACTGAAAAAAAGAGGTGGAGGCCTCCTCCTTGCAGCAAAAAAAGACCTTAAGCTGACTCTGCAACCAGTCAACTTCCCACCCAAATTCGAAATTGGGCTTTTCAAATCTACCCAGCTGCAAATTTGTTTAGTCTATACCCCACCAGGAACCCTAGATGCGAATGCATCCCCTCTCATTGAATTCATTGCTACAAATATCGCACTACATATCTACCATCATCCTTGGAAATTTTAACCTCCATATAGATACCCTTCCATTATCACCCACCTGCAAATCACTCCTGATCTCTTTTAAGGCTATGGGTTTCCAACAGATTATAACAAACCCCACTCACAAAGCAGGCCACTCCCTCGATTTAATCTTCATAAATTCCCTACTCCTTCTAGACACTCCCACCTATACAGCAGTACCCTGGTCCGACAACTTCCTCATCAAAGCAAATTGTTCCATAAAAAACACACTCACTCGTTCCAGCACAAAAACAACCATCCAATTCAGAAAACCTTGCCCAAGAGATGACCTCCAATGACCTTAACAAACTAGACTTAACTGATCCCGATTCTGCCCTTTCCTCCTGGAATCTCATCACCAACAATATCGCAAACAAGATATGCCCTGTAAAAACAAAAAAAATAAACCCCTTATTAAACACAAAAAAACCATGGTACACGCCTGAATTAAAAACCATGAAGCATCACCTTAGAACACAAGAAAAGAAATGGCGCAAAGACCCCTCCCAACACAATTAGCAAGGTACAGAACCCTCCTCCACACATACCATGAAAACACACTCAAAACCAAATGTGACTTCTATGCCCAAAGAATACATAAACTTCAATATAACCCCAAAGCCCTTTTCTCATTTGTCTCTGATCTAACGAAAACTTCGCTAAACTCTACACCATGCAAAGAAGCCGAAACAAAATGTGATGTACTTGCATATTACTTCCGTGATAAGATAACCAATTTCACAACTCGCTTTCCCACTTCATCATCACCCATCAAACCCCTCCCCCTAAAAAGCCCAACACTAACTTTAGCACCTTTGAGACCACTGCCTTCACTGAGATTGAATCTATACTAAAGAAAATGAGACCCTCCACACATCTGTCAGACACGATCCCCACCAAAGCCCTCTTATCCATCCCCAACATTATTTCCCAACCCTTAACTGACATCATCAATAAATCTATGACCCTTGCAAATGTACCCAACCCACTTAAACAAGGTATTGTAAAGCCAATTCTAAAGAAACCTAAACTTGACCCCTTAGACTTGGCCAACTACCGCCCCATATCTAATTTACCAATCATAGCAAAAATTATTGAAAAAACTGTCAACCGGCAATTAACTGACTACCTAGAACAACACCACTTTCTTTTCCCATCCCAACATGGCTTCCATAAACATTTTAGAATGGAAACACTCTTGACCTCTCTTTCTGATTCCATCCTCAAAAGCCTTGACAAGGGCCAAACATACATCTTAGCTCTACTAGACATATCTGCAGCCTTCGATACCATTAGCCACAAGTAATTAGGGATGTGAATCGTTTTTTGATGATTTAAAAAAATCGTCAGATATTTTTTAAATCGTCAAAAATTGTTAGAGTCGCAATACAATAGAAATTCTCCCGATTTATCGTGAAAAATCGAAAATCGGGGGAGGGGGGAGGACGGGAAAACCGGCAGACCAAAACAACCCTAAAACCCACCCTGACCCTTTAAAACAAATCCCCCACCCTCCTGAACCCCCCCAAAATGTTTTAAATTACCTGGTGGTCCAGTGAGGGGGTCCTGGCGCAATCTCCCGCTCTCGGGCCATTGGCTGCGTTAATAAAAATGGCGCCGATGGCCCTTTGCCCTTACCATGTGACAGGGCAAAGGTAGCATGGTGCCATTTTGAATACTGGCAATACGGCCCGAGTGCAGGAGGTCGCTCCCGGACCCCTGCTGGACTTTTGGCAAGTCTTGTGGGGGTCAGGAGGCCCCCCCAAGCTGGCCAAAAGTCCCTGGGGGTCCAGCGGGGGTCCGGGAGCGATCTCCTGCACTCGGGCCGTATTGCCAATATTCAAAATGGTGCCGGCGCTACCTTTGCCCTCACTATGTCACAGGGGCTGACCATCGGCCGACCGTCGGCCCCTATGACATAGTGAGGGCAAAGGTAGCGCCGGCGCCATTTTGAATGCTGGCAATACAGCCCGAGTGCAGGAGGTCGCTCCCGGACCCCTGCTGGACTTTTGGCAAGTGTTGTGGGGGTCAGGAGGCCCCCCCAAGCTGGCCAAAAGTCCCTGGGGGTCCAGCGGGGGTCCAGGAGCGATCTCCTGCACTCGGGCCGTATTGCCAATATTCAAAATGGCGCCGGCAGTACCTTTGCCCTGTCACATGGTAAGGGCAAAGGACCATCGGCGCCATTTTTATTAACGCAGCCGATGGCCTGAGAGCGGGAGATCGCTCCCTGCACTCCCGCTGGACCACCAGGTAATTTTAAAACCTTTTTTGGGGGTTTGGGAGGGTGTTTTGATTATCGGATCAGGCGCAGCTGATAATCAGAACTCAAATCGGGCTGGGCGATAAAAATTTTAAGATTTGGATCGGGACCGGAACCAATCAGATTCTGGTTCTGATTCACATCTCTAACAAGTATTCTAATCGACAGGCTATCTGAAATTGGCATATCAGGGATCCCACTCCTCTGGTTCAAATCTTATCTCAACAACAGGCAATTTAAAGTCAAAATAGGAAATTATGAATCCAGTGCAATCAACATAACATGAGGTGTGCCACAAGGCTCCTTGCTATCTTCCACACTTTTCAACATTTACCTCCTGCCCCTCTGCCATCTCCTCTCAGAACTCGATCTCCCTCACTTCATGTACGCCGATGATATGCAAATCCTCATACCTATCACTGACACCCTCGCCAATGCTCTTAAAACATGGGAAACCACCCTTTCCTTCATCAACAACCTCCTTACAAAACTCAACCTAGCTCTAAACACTACGAAAACAGAACTCATGATCTTTGCACCCCATCACCATAATGTCAATCCCCCTTCTTCTAACTCCCCTCCCTCCCTCCCTCCCTCCCCTCCTTTTCTCAACATGTACGGGACCTGGGCGTTATCCTCGACACACAATTTAACTTAAAAAAATGTATCAACTCCACCTTAAAAGAATGCTATTTTAAGCTGCACACACTAAAAAATCTAAAGCCCCTGTTGCACCAAGACAACTTCAGATCAGTACTACAGTCTCTCATCCTGTCCAAATGAGACTACTCTATTGCCGTACTCTTAAGCCCTCCCAAAAACACCATTGCCCTGCTGCAATTGCTACAAAATGCCGCGGCACGAATTCTGACCGGCACCTGTAAAAAAGAGCATCTTACCCCTATTCTCTGACAACTCCACTGGCTTTTTATCGCATCCAGGATCCACTTCAAAATACTCACACTCATACACAAAGCCATCCACAACCCAAGTATGCACTGGTTCAATGATTCCTTAGTTTCATTCCTCCAGCAGACCCACCAGAACACAGTACCTAGCAACACTATGCACACCCTCCCCTAAAGTCACTCAACTCACCTCCATGAAGGAATGTTCACTATCTATTGCAGGACCGGTGCCATGGAACTCCATGCCCACCAACTTGCGCCAAGAGCTTTGTCCAAAAAAGTTTAAGCAAAAACTTAAAACTCGGTTGTTTAAGCAAGCCTTCCCTTGATTCCCACATAACCTCTCAGCTCTCATATCTTCATTATCCTCTACAGTACTATACAAATCTCTAAACGTTCTGACATGTATGTAAAATTTAAATCCTCCTGCTTGTAAGGTACTTTTACTTATTCCAACACATAGCTCCTGTATATTATCAGTATTTTATACATCCCGATCTCAGTTTCATATACTTATTGATTGTATATAATTTGAAAGCGATCATTATAATTTCCTTGCTTGCAATTTATATCTCACTTGATATGTATTATCACTGTCTTATTATGTATTAGTACTTATTCCAACACATAGTGCCTTCACATTATAATTTCCTTGCTTGCAATTTATTATATCTCGCTTGTTATGTAAAATCACTGTCTTTTATGTATTAGTTCTTATTCCAACACATAGTCCCTTCATTCTACCAGTATCTTATACATCCCACTCGTTCTGTTTCATACACTTAATGACTGTATATAATTTGAAGGCGATTATTATATTTTCCTCTAATACCCCCAATGTATGTACAGGATCTCATATATCCCACTCGATACCAGCTTCAATTATTTACTGCTTGCTTTTAATGTTAAGTCGATTATTGTACTATTTTCTAACACCCCCTAAGTATGCACAAGTATGTACAGTCTTATATTTCCCTCTCTATCAGTTTCATATACTTAATGACTGCATTTAATGTTATGATGATTATCGCAATATCCTCTATCACCCCCTTAAGTACAATTTCCCCCCTCTCCCCCCTCGTGTACTTTCATCTCTTTCCCCGCCTCCTCTTTCCTCCCCTCTCCCTCTCCCCCTACCTCCTCCCAGTTTCATATATTTAGTATCCCACCTCCCTGGTTCAATATCAGTTTCATTGTAAAGCTTTTATGCTGCAGTTTTGTTTTATGGAAACCGATGTGATGTTACTAACGAATGTCGATATACAAAAAATATTAAATAAAAATAAAAAAATAAATCCTGCAGTATCACTAACCATCTTACCTCAAAGTAACACAACTCATCCATCATCCTGCAGTATCACTAACCATCTCACCTCAAAGTAACACAACTCATCCATCATCCTGCAATATCACTAACCATCTCACCTCAAAGTAACTCAAGTCATCCCTCACCCTGCAGTATCACTTACCATCTCATCTCAGAGTAACTCAAGTCATCCCTCGCCCTGCAGTATCAATAACCATCTCACCTCAAAGTAACACAACTCCTCCCTCACCCTGCAGTATCACTAACCATCTCACCTCAAAGTAACACAACTCCTCCTTCACCCTGCAGTATCACTAACCATCTCACCTCAAAATAACACAACTCCTCCCTTACCCTGCAGTATCACTTACCATCTCATCTCAAAGTAACTCAAGTCATCCCTCACCCTGCAGTATCACTAACCATCTCACCTCAAAGTAACACAACTCCTCCCTCACCCTGCAGTATCACTTGCCATCTCATTTCAAAGTAGCACAACAACTCCTTCCTCACCAAAAGACAGTTTTAGGGGAACAAGCATCACGAGGGGCTCCCTTGGTGATGCTCAGTGATTCACTAAGGCAGAGCTTCAGGACATTTGGTGCTGGCTGGGTCCATTCTTTAATTCCTTCCCTGGCCCCCAGGGAACCGCCCACTCCCACAAATGATTTTGGGGGGAGGGGTTTCGAGCCCCTTTGTCTTGTCACAGAATGTCCCTCCCTCTACCCTATCTGAACTAGTCTAACATGCTTCGGAGCAGGTTTGAATACCATTTGCGCCTGCATGCTTAGTGCAATGTATTAAACGACGCAAGCTGACCTGCGGCACAGGTACGGTTTTAATGGAACAAGCAGGGCAGGAGCAAGTGGAGGTCGTTCCAAGTCCTCCCTAAATAGCCTTCTTCAGTGAATACTGGGCAAAAGTATTTGCTTTGTGTTTCTACTTTTTTTTCTCCCTTTCCATACATTCCTCCATTTCTCCTCAATCTTACAATCCCACCACTGCACTTCCTCCTTCCCCTGTAGTACCTGAAATAAGTCTTGTCAGCTTCCACTACAGCCTTAACTATGTTGTCTTCAGCTTGCATCTTTCCCATCCTGATTGTCTTCCCTGCTTCAGCTTTTCCAGATATTCTTTGAGATCCATTTTATCTTTCAAATGTTAATCTTTTTGCCTTTACTTTTTTCAGCCACCTTCCTTGAAAAGCATGCCAGTCTCCTTTTCCTCTGACTTTTATTCACTCATAAAGATTTGTAATCCTTCCTATAACTTCTTTAAGTTTAGCTCACTAAAAGAACACTCTGCCCTGCCAGTGCCTCCTTAACATACATCCCCATTTTATGAATGCAGGCTACTATTTGGCCCTCAGCTTGGATAGATTATTAAAAAATCTAGCTGAAGGGAAGAAAGCTTTCCTACCACAAAACAAGTTAAAAATGTCAGCCCATTAGATTTCCACAAAGGGACTTCAGAAAGAAATCAGTTCAGACATTTTGCCCTTATGGAAGTCACTCACTGGAAAATGTTCCTTCAGAAAATCAAGGAAAACTGTTTAATCAGAGCAAATCTAACAGAAAGCAACGATGACGGTCTTCTTCAATCTCGCACATCTCGTGTAGGAAAAATAGTATATCAGTTCTAGACACGCAGGTAAATTCAGTATCAGATATTTAGGAAATAAGCATAACAAAGAATGGTTATATCACAGACTCAAAATAGTCTCACTGATTTTCCACTCAAAATGCCCAGTTACTTAGTCAAAATCTCAATAATTCCTTCATCAATTCAACATCTCTTACAGATTCATGCAAACATCATTCTAGCACCCCAAAAGGAAAGAATCCAGGGAATTTACCCAAGATTTTTCATTGCTTGTACAAGATAAGTCTTCTTCCAGACTTAAGAAGGTTGATGAAATCTGTCCAAAATAAACTTTTTATATGAGTCCTTAAAAACGATAATTCACTTACATATGGAAAGGCATATAAGGATTGTAAAATTCATCTATCCTGCATATATGTTACCAATCTGTTAGAATCTGCTCCTCCAGAGGGAAGGAGTTAGCAATCTGTAGAATCTGCTCTTCCAGAGGGGAGGAGTTAGCAATCTGATAGGATCTGCTGCTTGATACTCCTGTAAAGGGAGGAGATAGCAATCTAATGTACTTTTGCTAGCGGGTTGGCAATCTGTAGCAAATCTGCAAAGGAGTAGCAATCTGTTGTGGGATATGCTATGTGGATGGAAGGTGCTAGCAGATGAGAATAGCAGTCTGATAGAATCCTCTCCCCAAAGGGGAGGAGTAGCAATCTGTAGTGTACTGCCTCCTATGGGTCTGCTAAGGAATGGCAATATGTTATGATGTAGACTGCAGAGTTGGTAATCTGTACCAGCGGAGTATTGGAGATGGTGCTCAGCTGGACAGAAGGTAATTAGGTGAATCATTGGGCCGATGGCAGATGACAGCGCCCCCAGGAGGAAGTCCCAAGAGGGACCACCAGCTAAGCTGGAGTATGGAGACAGACACAGATAGTTCTTTTATTAGATAAGTAATATAACCACCAGAGGTGGCAGTAGTGAGCTGGTATGCCTGGCAGGGCTGAAGTCCCTCAGATACTGGAACTGCGATTCCAAGGTTGCTGAGCTGCAAAGAGACTGTAGATAGTGAAGAGACAGGATATGCAGTTATACATAGCCAGTACAAGATGATAACTCACTCCTCGAGGGCCTAACCCTTTCCAGCTTAGTAGCTGGAAAGGGTTAGGCCCTTGAGGAGCGAGTACCTGGTTCCAGGGACAGCTCTGAGAGAGCGGTGGTCACTCACAATAATCTGTATCTGGAGTAGCTTCTTAATCAATAAAGAATCTTCAGAGTGTTCAGGAACATAGGCCCTCGAGGAGTGAGTTCCGGTTCCTATATACCATCTGAAATAGTAACTCACAATGTCTGTACATGCAATAGCTTCTGGGCAAGGAGAATCTTCAAGGTGTTCAGGAACATAGGCCCTCAAGGAGCGAGTACCGGTTCCTATCTGTAGTCTGAAATAATAACTCACAATGTCCATCTCTTGTGATCGCTTCCAGGCAATGGAGAGTCTTCAGAGGGTTTAGGAACATGGGCCCTTGAGGAGCGAGTAGCGGTTCCTTTCTGTAATCTGAAATAGCGAAAGAGAATGAGGCCCCCGAGGAGCGGGTACCCCTTGTAGGTCCGGAGAGGCAATGTTTGCAAGAGTGAAGTGGGTCCGGGGGAAATCCCGCAAACAATCCTTTGAGTGCAAAGTAGACTTGGACAGCCGAAACTAGTCCAATCGGAGTCCTTGCTAACTCGATCTGTTAGCAAAAGTAAAGACCTTTTATGTTGGAAGCGGATGATGTCAGTACAGGGGGACGCCCCTGAGGTTTGCGCCCTTGCTGGTACTTACTTTGGAGCACGTGCGTGCACACGCCCTACGTCATCAGGAACATGGCGGATCTGCACTTCAAGCCAGCCCGGGGACGCCGGGGAGAAGCGGCATGGAGACGCCACGGCATCAAGCTGTCCATCAGACATGGAGGGAGTCGCCACACAGGTAGAGAGGGTGGAGCGAGGGCGAAAGCAGGCATGAATGCAACAATATAACAATTGTAAAACTCATCTAGCCTGCCCAGTTTACATTATGTTACAATGCCATAGGTGGTAGTTGATATCTAGCTTTCCTTTCATCAAGCTAAGGATCTTCTGTGCTTACCCCATATTTTCTTGAAAAGTTACTGTTTTTATCTCACTGTCTTTATGGTGCAGATCTTCAGGGAGAATATGTTCACATTCCAAACCAAACCCAGTTGGCCAGTGGAGCAGAATCAAAAGCTCAGAAACACAGAGATGATATTCAGTGCTTCCTGAGACCATGGTTGAAGAGTGCACATGGAAATGGAGATCGGTCATGGGAACATCGAGATGACATTGGTCACTCCTGAAATGGTAAGGGACAGTAACTAAAAAGCACATCTGTGAAAAACAGGCAGAATGCTATCACCCCAAGGCAAAAACTGCATTTATTATCTCACAGACGTTCACTATTATTCCTTCAAATGGAATGCCACAGGTGAATGTCTTCATCTTCTAATGCTGATGATGTCAGAGTTGGTTTCATGGACAAAAGGAATTCTATTTCAGTGCTTATCAAAATTGGCTGATACAGGCATGATCAATACTCGGAACAGACATGACTGATACACTTGAAGAAGAAGAAAATCTATAGAGTAGCTTGTGTCTAGCCATGCTTTCCAGGAAACTTAAACCTCACATGCAAGTTAGAAAGGCTGGAGAGTGATTTATGGAATATTACTTCCAAAGTCAGTGGTCCCAACAAGAAACAAAGCTTCATACAAATATTTATAGATGAGAGCCATACATATTGTCTTTAAAAGATGTAATCATCTAGGGACAATAATCAAAAGTTTGAACATGGTTAAATGGATGTTTACATGCATGAAAATGCAGTTTGAATATTTCTCCTTCTGCCCCTCCCCGCCACACACACACAGGCCGATGCAATAAAGTGCGTGCAAAAACGTGCAACCAAACTGGACGCATGTTTTTTGAACGCATGCATGATCACCTCTCCTTGGCATTCAATGCAATAGGCAAATGAGCCGCCGTGCTAAAAAGGACGCACTAGGGATAAATTATGCATCACTAGCATGCCCATAGCATCAGGAGCCCAGAAGAAGTGGCTGTGCACCGGTTAGGAAAATGGACTCTCAATTAATGGGTGTCCATTTCCCTAACCTGACTGTAAGCAAGATTTTATTTTTCATACTGCTTCTTGTGGTTCCTCCTACTTAGTATTGGGATGATTTTGGGGGGATTTTTTTGTGGTTTTATGGGGCATTTTTCAGACAGCTCGAAGCACGTAAAGACAACACCAGCTCTGGGGCTGGCATTAAGTTTCTCACGTTAAAACGTGCACATTGAGCACACAGTGATTTTTTTTAAATGGGGGTAATAGCTAATAGCCTCATCCACATGCATTTACACATGATGAGCTCTATTAGCTACGCACTCATTTGGATATACTAATCCCCTTATTGCATTGGGTGTTAGCCTAGCACATCCAAAACACACATCCAAGCACTTCTTAACCTGTACACTAGGCTCAGGGCACGATATTGCATTGGCCTGACTCTGAATAAGTATGCATGCTGTCTCACATTCTTAGTTCTTTTGTCTGTAGGGAGAAAAGGGAAGGGTTAGGTTGGAGGAAGAAAAATACACATAGTGATTTCATTTTAAAATCCTCACACTTACTTTATGATGCATCTTTTGTATCTGCTCCCATGCAGGTGGAAACTTTGAACCTATTCTATTGGCAAGCAGACAGTAGAACTTCAAGGGGAATGACTCCAAACCAACATCAGGAAATATTCACTACTCCCTACTACTTGGATGCAATGTGCAACTCCCTACTACTTGGACTACCAGTTTCCAGCATCAGACCACTCCAAATCCTACAAAACACAGCGGCTAGAATCCTAACAGGTACAAAAAAACGAGAACACATAACACCCATTCTTATATCCCTACACTGGCTACCAATTAAATACTGAATAGAATACAAAACCCTGACCATCACACACAAACTAATACATAAAGATCAAACAAACTGGTCAACCACTAACCTCATTCCTCACATGACTCAACGAAACCTACGATCAAACAACAAGGGCCTTCTGACAATTCCCCCCCGTCCGAACAGCACAACTAACAACAACCCGAGAAAGAGCATTCTCCATCGCCAGTCCTGACAGAACTAAGAAGCAATCCAACTTAAAAACATTCAAAAAAGATTTGAAAACTTTGCTGTTCATCAAAGCTTATAAAGACACCCAAGGTCACCCAACAACCCCCCTGCAACAGAACTCCCAAACGGACATAAACATGCTCAGTTTCCAAAGACAACATAACACCGTGACATCTCCAGCTGAGAACATAACTGTTCCCATTGCTTGTTAACTGCCACCTTATTACCTCAACGCTTTGTACCTTTACCTGCTGTACTGTAACCTGACTGTACCTGTAACTGTCCCTCCCTGTACATATACCTGACCATGATGATGATCTTTCTACTACCCATCTAAACTATCCCTCCTATCGAAATTTGTAAACCGTTGTGATGACATAACCGAATGATGGTATATAAAACTCGATAAATAAATAAATAAAATAAATAAATATTTCTTCATGGAGAAGGTGGTGGATGCCTGAAATGCATTTCCAGAAGAGGTGGTGAGGACAAAAACAGTAAACAAATTTAAAAAAGCATAAGATAAACACTGTGGATTCCTAAAGGCTAGAGCATGGAAATGAAGAAAAGAGTGCATGGGGGTAACATGCATGGAGCAGCAGTTACTACTCTTAACCAATTACCTTTCATGATTTCGACACAATTGTAACATCACTCTTTACTTCAATGGCAGGGGTAAAAGAAGAATTGGATTCAGATGACAACAAATGCTGGGCCCTGACTTTTATAGTCCGAGATACTGATACGCAGACATTAGGGAAAAAGTGCAGGACTGCTTCTATGGCCAAGTCCAAAAGCAAAGCACGTTCAAGCAGCATTGTCTGAATTATCAAGGCTGCTCACCTCATAAAAATGTTGCTAGCAGTAATTTTGTTATGGGTTTGGCAGTTGCTTAGCTTTGATTGTAAATATGACTTCCCTTAACATAAAACTTTGGGTAACCTGCATGGAGCGGCAGTTACTACCTTAGAAAACTTGCTGGGCAGACTAGATGGACCATTTAGTCTTTTTCTGCCATCATTACTATGTTACTACGAAAGCACATGGGTACAAAAGTACCCAAAGTGTGTGTGCCATGCAAATTTTCCAAGGAAACCCGATAGGGAATTTCCCTTGGAAAAATTCCTTTCAGGTCCATGGCTACAAAGTACCTGCAAGCTGCCCACAGGGTTAAAATCATCTTCATAATAAGCTATCAACATGTCAAAATCAGATCAGACAACAGAGCAACATCAACACACAACATGGAACCAGGACTCTTCCAGTGAGTTCAGAAATTGAAAAGGCTTTGTCCTGAGTAGACCTCCTTCTTCAAATCTCAGCTGCCATTCACAAATTGGACATATTGAATAGCTGTACTGACTGGTGCCAGGAGATACATCCAGGAGAACAGGTGTTTTCCAATTAATATGCCAAAAACATAGAAGAACCCAATAATAGATTAAATGGCAACTTTTCAAAACAAGGAAACTGTAAGATATTTTAGAGATACAAAGAACATCAGGCTAGTGCTTAGTTCAGACTTAGGAATCAAATAGTCAGCATTTTGTTCCTTCATGGGCTATCAAAAAAGTAAGATTGCTTTTCACTGACAAAATTCTCATTGCAAAATGTTCGCCAAAGAGGCTTTGGCTACCAGATCCATTAGAAATAGCCAGTGTCGCACCATTTCACACCAGTGTCTACTATCAGAGGGGCCAATTTCTCAGCCCAAGCCCTCTCTACTGAATCTGACACCATAGAAATTGATAGGAACATGATAAGTACAAAGGCATATTCTACTACGGTAGATTCATATCAGGGCTCTTATCAGTAGGGATGTGCATTTGTTTTGAAACGACATGAAAAACACAATAAAACAGACTGTTTCATTCTATATCATTTTAAAATAAAATGAAACAAAATCTCCACCAACATAAAATGGATTTTTCATTTTACTTCAAAAATAGCAGGCAATTGCCCCAGCCCTTCCAAAATTTAAAAACTGAAATCACTTCCAGGCCTTCTGCTATGGTTCCCTAATTCTCCCCCTCCTTTTGTTGTATGACGGCCTCAAAAGGCCTTGCATTCTGTTACGTAATGGGGTGTTTTAGTGTACCCTTGGGCCTCAGCCCGACCCCAGACGGACCCAGGACCGAACCGAGGGTTGACGGCGTGTTCCACCATGGCTGAAGGTCTTACCCTCTGCCAGGCCGGCAAGCTCCCATGGCCAACAACAGATGATGTTGGAATGTGAATAGTCCTCCAACCATTCCGAGCCCTTTCGGACCTGCTGCACAGAACAGCATGGAGCAGCAGGCCTGGCCTAAGGTCGAGGGCAGACGGGCCTTGACACGAAGACATGACAGCAGAATCGATGCAACGGCATCGCGGACAAAGACATAACACCAGGATCGATGCAACAGCATCGCGGACGAAGACTTGACACCAACGCTGATGTGAAGACATCATGGACCAGTGGTCGATGCGACAGCATCCCGGACCAGGGTCGATGCGATGACATCAGGAACAAGACATGATACCAAGAGTGATGCAATGGCATCCAAGATGAGACGAGGAACTGACAATGTCCAGACGAGATGAGAAGCTGAGAGGAAGGACATTGGCACTGTCTCTCAGGGCGCCCTATTCAGCCCACCTGCAGGACTGAGTCGCGGACCACCCCGTCCCACTGCGCGCCCTACACAGCCCGAGGAGGCTGGTCACAGACCACGCTGGGAGCGGGATGAGCGCAGGGAAGGATCCAGTCGAAGCAGAACTCCAACGACGGAGCTGATGTCGTCCGAAGCTCCACCAACGACTGGCAGGACATGACGGCTCAAGAGCACAGGACACCAGTCCACCTGTAGGCTAGTCCACACTCGGGCAAGACATCATCTGAGGGACCCCCGGCCTACAGGACCAAAAGGCTCAGGAGCGTTGATGACACAGCAAAGGGCAGAACATCAAGGAACCTGGGACATCAGGAAACAGAACATCCAGACGAGACACCAGGACACTTGGACGGGGACATCAGGCACGAACATGACTTGGCATGATGAGATGAAACAACAAGAACTCCATGGAGAAGATGAAGAAGACCTAATGGAGCTCTGGCAGGCAGGAGCCTCCAGAGTGAAGCAACTCCGGTGCAAGGCCAAGACGTACTGACGGAGCAGTCCTTTTATAGGGCTGAAGCAGGAAGTCCACTCCCTAGGTGGGGCCAGCACACTTCCTGAGTCTGGCCCTTTAAATCTTGCAGAGAGGCGTGCGCCGGCACATAAGGAGCAGGAAGCAGGGCTTTGCAGGTCCGTGGACAGCGGCCTGCACAGCGTACAGCGTCAGAAGTGCAGGGCTGGGCTGAGGAGCAGGTCCAGATGTTGGCAGAGGCTCCAGCCGCTGCAGACAGCCTCAAGGGCGGCTCCAGCCACCAGGGAAGACCGTGGCTTTTGCGGCCTCCAGCTGCGAAGATCAGAAGACATCGGCGGTGGTCCCGGCCGCGCAGGGGAAGACAGGAAGTCCGTGGCTCCAGCCACGGCGAAGAGGAGCAGCATGGGCGGCCTCCAGGCCGCAGGGAAGATCACAGTCCGTGGCTCCGGCCGTGTGGGCAGGCCCAATGGCGGCATCCATGCCGCGTCAGGTGAAGAAACAGCATGGGGTGAGTGAGCCTACTCGCGGGGGGAGACCCGCGGGCAGGGGATTCATAACACCTTTCAGATGATTCTTACCCCTTCTGTGTGATTTCCAAAGTTCAAACCCTGTCACTCCTGCTCCTCCAGGTCCTGAATTGAAAGTGGAACCAGCTGGCCCTGAGGCAGTGTCATTTTGTTGTTCTGCCATAAATATAGCAGTAGTAGATTTGAGATTATTGATTAATTTTCCTTTTAACTTCTTTATTACATTAGTCTGTCCTGTTTGACTATTAAAATGATAAGGTTCATATTCAAATAAGATCGGTGATTTGGTTTTGTGGCTGTGAAAAAAACCTGGCTTTAGGGTATTAGAGCTCTCTGTTTTATAGATGACTTAAAACTTCTGAAGCTAAAACGGTACATCCCTTAATTTTAGAGGAATTTGGGACTGAGCAGGTGGATGATATTATTATGAAGGTGGTATTTTATCTACTATAAAAATGTGGAATAGGCAGGGATAATAGTTCCTTTTGAGCCCAACGAGGGGTCCGGGAGCGAACCCGAGGGGAATCACGTGACGCCGCGTCACTCCGACGTGACACCGACGTCACGTGCTCCTTGCAAAGGAGTTCAGGAATGGCGTCCTGACCCCGCTGGACCACCAGGGAGTTTTGGTAAGTCTTGGGGGGGGGGGGATTAAGGCGGGTGAGGGGTTTAAATTTTTATTTGCACATATGGACATAGACTCAACTTATGGAATTCTCCATATGTCCATATTGACCGCAAATGGGACCCCCTTTCGACTTATGGACTTATGAACTTAAACTTTTGGTCTGCACATCCCTACTACCTGCCTTCTCAATAAGCTGTAAGCAAAATGGCAAAGAAAACTGCACGTTTTAGATGTCAAGAGAGCAATAGCATTTTATTTATGTTATGTTTGCCAGTTCATGGGCTACCCCGTGAAGAGGGTCACTCACCTCATGCTGTCGTCCCCCCCCCCCCAAAGCACAGCAGGATGCCAACATGCAGCCAAATGCTGCCACTCCTCCTTTCTTCCGCCTCTAGGCATGTGCACATCAAACCCTGGCAGATTTAAAGGGCCCACAGTAGGAAAAAGGCAGCGCACCCTTAGATGACATAACACATCTAACCCTATAAAGGGCCTCCTTTGCCTCTCCCTTACTGCCTCAGCAATGGGTCAACTACCCTTCCAGTAGTGTGACTTGCTCTTTCCTCACTCCATGTCTTCAGCCTTGCCTTTGTCTTCAGCTTTGTCTTGCCTTCCTTGTCTCCAGTCTTGCCTTTTCCTCCCTTGGACTGACTCCCGGTACTGACCATAGACTGTAACCTGACCTTTCTTATCTGCCACCTGTCTTGACTCTCTTTGCCTGCCACCTGCCTTGACCACAGCCTGACTATGGAACCTCTCTTAGTTTTCGCCAGAGACACTCACCTAAGACCTGCCAGCCCCCGGAGCCCAAAGGCTCAAACTGCAGGGAAAGGGGCTAGTATAGGCGAAGCTCCAGCTCAGTCTCTGTATTGTCTTCTACCAGTTGGCAGTGAGGACCTACTGGGATTTCCTAGTAGGTGGCGTCAACCTTACTCCAGCACAAGGATCCACTACTCTAACATTTCATTTACAGTAGACTCAAAGACTTCAGAAAGGGAGACCAGCTCTTTATTCTACAGAATACAAGCAAAACAAAGGTCTTCCAGCTGCCAGGTCTTCTATAATTGTTGAATAAGATTAAGAGGCTCATGCAATAAAATTCACTCATAAACAAATTTAGCATGGGCTCACAAAAAAAGTTTAAAAAGCTTATTAACAAGCCTCTTAATGAACCATACAAAAAGATGTGTGTGCTTACAGTCAAAAATGTTCACAATAGTATAGTCAAACTATTCTCATGCACGGAAACCTGAAAAATAAATGCATTGACTATATAGTGTGAGTATGCTGCTTACCAATGGCATGCTAAATAGTGTAAGCATGATAAACGGAGCATGTTCACTTCTCTTTACTCTTGGTTCTTCCTGATGACTTCCATGCAATATTGTTGATATGTACTGTGTTTGACTCTGTATACTAATGTTTTATGTTTCTAATTGTAACCTACCCTTGGCATCTTGTATAAGGGCAGAAAAAAAAACAAATTTAATAAATTATAAATAATAAACTGATAAGCATATTTAACAACTGCAATAAGGCTATAATACTCATTAAACAGCATATATCGTGCGATAAACACTATATATCATGCAGTATATCATTATCACAGTGATATTGTGCAATATTCATGCCTGAAATCAGCCCCTATTAAAATGAGCTGCTTTGCATGGAATTTGCATGCTTGAATTTTGTAGTTCCATGCAAAGCAGGTCATGCATACCTAATCCTATGTACATAAAATAATGCAGCTGACTTAGACATTTTTCAGTCATTATTTTTTCAAAAATTGCTAATCTACTGCAGAAACTCCGAGACCCTAACATGGGCCATGATGTTCCCATAGTAGAATTAAAAGGCCATGCAGCCCAACACATTCCTCCAAAAAAGTTTTAAAAAGTCACCAGAGGTCTTACTAGAACCCTATCTTGGGGCCACCATTCAAAGCAGCCCTGCAAAAAAAACTTAAAACATAGAAAACACATACTATGAGGAGACAACCTGGCTAACTATCCAAGCCTCTCCCCAATCCAGCAACCCTTCCAAAAAATGCCCCTGTGTCCAATAAATGCCCCCCACCCCAACCCCCCTTTCCATATCAAGTATAGGCTGATAGGGGCCTCTCAACTCGACAAACATTACCTTATGGCCTACAGGCTCCCAGCCTGGACATCCCCCTCTGACAGCTCTGTACCTTTAGAAAAATCATTGGTGGCCAGCAGGAGGGCCCGGAGCACCCCCTAGTCCCAGGCAGTGCCATTTTCCAAAATGGCATAGACAGGGCTTTGCCCCTACCATGTGGAAAATGGTGCCAAGTAGTAGGGGCAAAGGCCAATCAGCGCCATTTTGGAAAATGATTCCAACCGGGCCTGGGTCAGCCCGCTGGCCTCCTGCTGAGCATCAATGATTATTTTAAAGGTACAGGGGTGTCGGAGGGGGTCCAGGGTGGGAGCCTCTAGGTCACCAGGAAAGTTTTGTGAGGGTGGAGGTGAGAGGGCTCCCTATTGGCCTATACTTAATATGGAAAGGGGGGATCAGGGGCGGGGAAGCATCTGTTGGATCTGAGAGGGGATCTATAGAACTGGGAAGGATTGCTAGACTGAGGAGGAGTTTGGACAGGGGCCAGGTCATCACCACATGGCATGTTTTTTCTATGTTTTAAATATTTTTGCAAAGGCGACCCCGGGGTAAGGGTGGGATCTAGTAAAACCTCTGATGACATTTTTTTAAAACGTTTTGGGGGAAACATGTTGGGCCACATAGTCCTTTAAAGTGATGGTGACCCTGTGCCTTTGGAGCTGCCACTGCACTTTAACATGGCCTCTGTCACATTCTTGTGTCTCGCAGACTTTTTCCATGAGACAAAAGAATGCGGCAATACTGCCACAATATTTTGTCATGGAGAGGCAAAATATCATGGGACTGCAGCTTAGTGAATCTAACTCTAAGGGGAACGAAAGCGTGCAGCCGGCCGCATCGTGGTAGTGCGGTTTCACCCTCCGTGGGAGCAGCTGTGCCGCACACTATCACCCCCATAGTGCCACGGCAAAAGGTGATGCTATTTCCCGCGCTACTGCCGGCAATAATGTCCAAAACATTATCACCCGCAGCGGTGCCGCCACCTCATTAGCCTTAACCCTGCCCAAACTCCTCCCTAATGCCACCCCTTCCCCTCATTTAAATTTTGCCGTCGCAATGCACCCATTATCATGTGCATTAGGCCCATTGCATTTTAAAGAATGACCCTGTAACTTTGGTACAAGGGAGTTGCTTGTCAATGCAGAGGAAAGAGGTGGGAGACCTACTACAATCCAGTAAGTGGAGGTCAAAGGAGAGCAGAAAACTGGCTGAACTGCATGTGTAGAACCATCTGTCTTATACATCAGTAAGGATCTTCAAGGAGCAGTGACAGAGAATGTGGCTGGAGACAGGGGAGCATGTAAGAGGGGAGACCCAAAAGAAGAATCTAGCCACCCCAACTCAGAAGAGCACCAGGATCGGACCATTTCCCCCCTCTAGTATCACTCTGCAATATAGGCACCGCAATGCCTGCATCTCACAGCCTGCAACTAAGGACCCACTGCCCAGGGCTTAAATTGTACACAAAAAGGAAGTGGAACTGTGAAGGGGGGGGGTGGGATAGGCATGGCCAGGGCCAGGTGTGAGCTCTCTCACACACACACACACACACACACACACATAACCAAACAAAGCCTTGTGGCTAACAGCTCCAACATCCTCTATTCTCTGCTTCTTCCAAGGGCTGGGCAGCCATAAATAATCCGTGCAACTACTGGCTCTGTTCTATTTAAGCTTCAGATTGTGCTTATTCAAACCCCTTTTTGTATCTGTTCTTTCCTCTGCAGCGTCTGCTTCAATATCCCCCCCCCCTTCTGTTCCATGCAATACAGGAGCAGAGGTGGGAGAAGGGGGAACAAGAGGGGAGCACTGGGTTAGGGAGCAGATTGGCTGTTCTCTTCCCATGTGTGTGCAGTCAGACTATTCTATAACATGCGTGCAAGGGCTGACGAACGTGCTCGCCCGTGCACCCACGCGCCGGTTTAAAAGTTACCATCTTGGGGTATAGTCTCCCACTTCTTGACAAGCAACCTGTGCAAGGCTTCCTTAAATACCTCTCAGAAGACAGCTATAGCAGTCGAGAAAAAGAGAACTCAGTGTGCTCGGTTCAGCATGATCATACTGTTTAGCTTCCCCTCCATAAGTTAAAGATTCACATTAAATAATGGCCATTTACTGAGATCCCACTAAATTAATTGTGTAGACAGATTTTTTAGCACGAGTTTGGTATTCCCTTATTTCTATATAACATTCATTCATTTCCATGTGTGGCCATGCAACTGTTTATTTGCCCATGCTAACTACTTCTAGGACACTTTTAATGTTCACATTAATGCCTTCCTGCATAGCTCACTATTTATAGTGTACATACAATGCTCTTGATATTGTGCTCCCTAAAGTTTCCTGTATAGGCCCTTAAAGTTTCCTGTATAGGCCCTTACAGTTTCCTGTATAGGCTCCCTAAAGTTTCCTGTATATCCCTTCCTATTCCTATTCCTCTTATCCCTTCCTATTCCATGAAGCATATTTATTTTTCCCGCATTTGTCTCCTGTTTCTTGTTGATTGTACATCAATTATACGAGGCGGTCGTCCAGACCGGTTTCACAGTTTCTTCCCGTACTTTTCCTCCAACTCCTCTGCCTGCTCCCAGCTCCTTTTCCACAAGTTTTATATACCTATTGTATCAGCTCTAATTTTCTAGGTACCGTTTGTACCAGTTGTACCAGTTTTAGTATTCTACTGTTTTATGTACTGCCTTTGAGCGAAGTTTTCTGTTTATTGTAAACCGAGGCGATCTGTATCTCATATAGGAACCGCGGTATATAAAAATAAATAAATAAATGAAGATCATACAAGAGATTGAACCCTACACAGAAAAAAAATCTATAAATATTTAGTGGATCTATAAAACAACCCTATATGTTCACAAAGCATCACAAGGTAGAAAAAAATTGTTTTTTTGCAGTAAGGTTTGGTAGAAGTGTGCTGCAAACTGCAATTAATCCAACCCTGGGACTGCTTTTGTACATCTCACAGTGTACAACACTGGGGTGAGAATGTGACAGAATCTGGAGTTTCCTTACCATCAATCTGTTAACTCTCAGACCCCTGTCCATCCATCCCTCCCAATTTTAACTTTTAATGGTTTTGCTCTCAGTAAGGCAACTCATTTCCTTACATTTGTTGAGTGTATGTATCACAGTCTATTTTCTAATTTTGTCTTTTGAGTTTGTCTTCTATTTTTTTTTAATTCAGGGAAAGTTCTCACAACTGAGGCAAAAAACCACGGTATCAGTGATATCATTAGGAGCCTTAAAGAGAAAGGGCAAAGCTAATTCTGGAGGAGCCATCGGTCTTTCATCCCACAACAGTATACAATCCACAGCACACTGGTGTGAGGGAGTCCTCAGAACATGGACTGATGGTAAGGAAAATTCCAATTATAGTATCACTAACCAAGCACTGACAGCTTTGGAAAGTAGCTGTCTTTTGTCATTGAATTAAAATTATGTGTTTTCTTTTGCCTTTAAAGTTTCTCACAATGACATTTTTTGCTATCCATAAAATTCCTATAAAGAATGTGATGTGCACATTAAAGACCTTACTCTACAGTAAATGAGGACAGTCAGCTGTTAAAATTAATCCATTATAGCTTCCTCTTCTTACAGCATTTTTTTATAAATGGAACATGATAATTATTTATTGCAATGTCAATTTCTAGTGAATCAGTATGATATGGCATTAAAATACAATAACTGGATATGAAGAACATAATTATTGCAACTTGTCATGATAATCAGCATCCTAGGTGTAATGCAAAATGAAGATTGTCACCACCATTCCTGCAGTTATTAGAAAATATGGTTTTTTTTCCTTTGGTGCTATCCACAGTATGTGTACACAAAGCTATTGATCTTTTAACCATACTGAAGTCAAAATGATTATAAATTAAAGAAATGAAGCTTAATCCTCAGAGAAGGAAATTTCAAATGTATTAAACCTCCATATAAACTCTACAAACCAAAAAGTGCAATATTGACCCACTTGTACAATCAGTCTCAAAAAAGAAAGTGAGAAATATTCATGTAAATTTGATAGGGCGTCTTAGAGAATGCTATAAATAAGCCATGTGAAACAGAAAGCATCTTAGTGCACTTGGATTTAGAGATGTGAATCGTGTGCCCGATCGTTTTAATGATCAGGTTCGGATGGAGGGAGAAAAAAATCGGATCGTTAGAGATGTGAATTGGAATCGGTTCCGATTCCAATTCACATCATTAATTTTTTAGTGAGGCCTGAGCAGATAAAAATAAACCCCACCCGACCCTTTACAAATGACCCCTTTGCTCTCCCACCCTCCCAAATCCCCCCAAAATGTTAAATTACCTGGTGGTCCAGTGGGGGGGGGGGGTCCCGGCACGATGTCCCGCTCTCGGGCCATCGGCGCCATTTTGGCTACCACTGTTAAAAATGAGGGCAAAGGCGATCGGCGCCATACTGGCAGTCGATTGTTTTTCCCTCACTATGTCACAGGGAGCGACGGTCGCTCCCTGTGACAAAGTGAGGGCAAAGGCGATCGGCGCCATTTTGAAACCAGTCCAGCACCGGCACCGGCACCGAGGGTATGATTGAAGGGATGGCTCCCGGACCCCCCGCTAGACCACCAGGTACATGTAAAAGGTTTTGGGGGGGGTCGGGAGGGTGGGAGAAGCAAAGGGGTAATTTGTAAAGGGTCGGGGTGGGTTTTTTTTTTATCGGGCCATCGGTGCCATTTTTATCAGTGGTAGCCAAAATGGCGCCGATGGCCCGAGAGCGGGAGATTGCGCCAGGCCCCCCCCCCCCCCCACTAGACCACCAGGTAATTTAACCTTTTGGGGGGGTTCGGGAGGGTGGGGGAGGGTAAAGTATTGGTTTTAAAGGGTCAGGGTGGGTTTAGGGGTTGTTCTGGTGTGCCGGTTTTCCCGCCCTCCCCCCAAATAATTCCCGTACTCGATTTAACGATTTTTCACGATAAATCGAGGGAATTCCTATTGTATCGAGTCCCTTACTGATTAATGACGATTTTAAAATTATCGGACGATAATTTAAATCGTTAAAAAATGATTCACATCCCTACTTGGATTTAATCAGTCACCTAAAAAAACAGACCAAAGAATACTTATTTATTGACTTCTTTAAAGTATATATAACAGTGCAATTCAATACTGGCAAATGTTCCTTAGAATTGCCCAAAACAGAATATCAAAATGAACAATCAAGATACACTGACCCGATTCATCCGACATAGATGATTCCAACAAAGTTCCAAAGGTGCATGAAACTTCACAAACAAGATGTCAAACCCTTCAAAAAGATGTCCTGGAGACTGGCATAAAAAGCTTAAAGGAAATCTCAATATCATTTCAGCAATCCTAACTTTTACCTGCTTTGGGGGATTGTTCTTATTGATAATTTCCACAAAAATAAGCACTCATCATTCTATATGGAGACTTTACATGGCTACAGTACGGAGGGAAATCCCATTCTGAATCTCCACCAGCTCTGAGGTTATATCAATCACATTCACTGGAAATGATGAAAAACAGGCAGTCTAAAACCTAAATAAGTGAATAATCAAATCAATTATCAGTAATATACAATATCTTAACTTTGAAGAGATCTCAAAACAAGGTGCCCCAAATTTCCATAAAATGAAAATATTTAAAGAAATACAGACAGATCATTGTTAAGACCATCAGGAACAATGGTCCATAAATTATGTATTCCTTGCTCTTCATTTTACGGTAACCAAAAGGTCCACATCACCTCCACAAGTGAATTCAGGTGCTCGCACAATCATTGAAAACAATAAATCTGAAAAAGTGTATTATTTTCAAATGCAATGGATTACCAGTGGTGCCTCAAGATTCCTCCGACAAACTCTTATATGTTCAATCATTCTTGTGTGAAGAGAGCATATTGTCATACCAACATAACATAAATTGCAGGGAATTTAACAATATAAATAAAAGCAGATGCTTGACAAGTACTGAAAAATTAAAGCATTAGTGATTTTAGAGGAAAACGGAAAGGCTGTTCCAGTAGAAGATTATGAGCAAACTGAATTTGTGGATGAACAATCAGATCCTGAATATTATAGGCAAGCTGGAAAGTAAACAAAGGAAAATCTTCAAATATGCTATCGGAATGTGTTCTTGAAGTTTCTTGTACCTTTGGAACCTTGTTGGAATCATTTACATCAGATGAATCAGGTTAGTGTACCTTGATTGTTCATTTTTGTATTATGTTTTGAGCAATTCTGAAGAACATTTGTTAGTATTGAATTGCACAGTTTTATATACTTTAAAGAAGTCACTAAATAAGTATTCTTTGACACTGTTTTTTAAGGTGTATGATTAAACCTAAGTGCATTAAGATGCTTTCAGTTTGACATGGCCAATTTATGACACTCTATATGACACCTGATCAAATTTACATGAATATTTCTCACTTTCTTTTCTCAGTATATTTGAGTCAAATCAATTATGTGATGATTGCATTGATTAAGGTAAAACCTTGGCATATTATGAATTTATTGAAAATGTGTATTTCTGGTCTTAAAGCATGCTGCCTATGAAGAAATGTAGTTGTCCGAAAAAAATTTAAATTCTGTTTTATATGTTTTATTTCTCCCAAGAATATGTTTTCTGCTTTAGTGCAGATATCTAGCAAATATCTTGTAGGTTCATTTTTAGATACCAACAATTTGGGTTCTCTTGCTATATGAGACAAGCAAATCATCCGTTACTTTATATGATATGCTTCATAAAGTAATTCTCAGAGGTCCAAAATCTGTTTAACTAAAGCAACTTTTTTCTTTTAGCATATTTGATTAAACTTAATGAGTTAAATTAGTTAATGAAGCACGGTGTCCCAGTAAGTATATCTAGTGACAACAATTAATTCCTACGAGCCCATTGATAGATGGTGTTCATTGATGCAGTACAATTTGACTGCTACAGACTTATGGGAAAAATCAGAAGGTGAGGAATTGGAGTTTAAAAGTATCTGAGTACAGAGATGTGTTTTTAGATAAGGTAAATACATTTGAAACATCTTCATTTGGAGAATGTCCACACAGTGCCAAGCCTATTTTAAACCCTGGTGTGGATTCTGCAATGGGGGGAAGGATTCATCATCAGGAGTCAAGCTACTAACCATAACTTTTTCTAAAATGTGCCAATAAATAGTTGGGACTCCCTGCTGGTGTTCCAACAAAACTTTACTGAGTAACTTCTTCAACAGAAATAATTTGGCATGTTGTACATTTCTTTTTGGTTACATCTGAAATGAAAAATTGAAACATTAAATATAATCCTGTGTTCCCTTGATTTTTAAATGGGGTCCCCTGTGTTCCCTCCTAGATCATCCCTATGGTAGCTGGCAAGGTTCTTGCTTTTTATTGAGGGTTCCCATTGTTGATGCCTGGGATCCATTGCTTTACCCTGAAACTTAACTCCACACTTCTCCTCCTTTGTGTATTTTTAGGGCATTTCTCTGTTGTAACCTCACCAGGGCCAGTGGAAGAACTAGGCAAATTAGGCGCACACAGCTGGAAGATCAGCGGGGCCCTGATAGAGCTCATCTCACCATGGCTCGAAGAAAAAGGTCGTCCAAACCTGCAGGTATTCCTCCCCCTTCCTGCCTGTGAGGCCTTGGAAGAAAACGTTGCCAGAGCTGCGCACGCAGGAAGGAAGAGGAACATCAGCTGTGTGCAAAAGAAGAGCAGGGTTTATGGGCCACCGTGAATCCCATGTCATGGCGGCCCAAGAACAGGAGGAGGCCCGGTAGCAGGGCCACTGCAGATCCCACGTTGCAGGCGGCCTGAGAAGATTAGGGCTGCCACAGAGCCCATCCTGCGATGACCCGAGGAGGCCGAGAGGAGAGAAAGAGGCTGAGGGCCTGTAGAGTGTGTGTGTGTATGTATGAGATGAGTTGAGAGATCGTATGTGGGAGTAAGGACCTCAGTGTTTGGAGAGACAGCATGTGAGAGCCTCTCTGTGTGAGAGAGACAGCATGTGACAGTGAGAGCCTGTGCTTGAGCAAGACAGCATGTGGGAGTGAGAGAGCCTGTGTGTGTGAGACTAAGACAGCATGTGCAAAAGAGAGACTGTGTATGTATGTATGTATGAGAGAGAGCATGTGAGAGCTGTGGATGCATGAGACAGCATGTGAGTACGAGAGCCTGTGTTTATATGAGAGACAGTGTGTGAGAATGAGAGCCTGAGTGTGTGTGTGAGAGAGAGAAAGCATGTGAGAATGAGAATATGAGTGTATGTTTGAGGGGAAAAAGGCAGATGGAGAGAAAAGAACCTTGTAAAAGGAATTGGCAAAAAAAAAACAAGAAAGGGAGGGTGGGAAAAAAGCCCGTGACCAACGATTAGAAAACTAAGATTAGACAGCAAAGGTAAAATATATATATATATATAGATAGATAGATAGATAACATATGCAAGAGTAGCACTTTCTTGATGCTGATCTCGCAGTGTATGAGATCAACATGGAGGAAGTAGAAGCCCGCAAATATTTAATACCGCGGGGCCTGCACAGAGGAGGCAGCAGAACAGGCTTCGGTGCCATTAGCAGCAATTGGTGCCTCTCTAGAAGTCAAGCGGCAGCAGTGACAGCAGCAGTAGAGGAATGAGAGAGGCTGCTGGCAAAAGAGAAAGAGGAGGTCTGCCTTCAGTATGTGCACGTGTATGAATGGGTGCCTGCCTGAGGGGGTGGGGAGGGAGTAGTATGAGAATGAATGGGAGCCTGCCTGGATGTGTGTGTTTGTGTGTATGTGAGGGAGCCAGTGAGAATGAGAGTGCGTGTGTGTGCGTGAGAGAAAGCAGGTAAGAGCTTGTGAGTGTGTGGGAGGGGAGAAGGGTCTTAAAGTCTGAGAGTGTGTCAGTGTGAGAGAGAGAGAGGTTGCGGTGGGTATAAGAGCATGTAGGTGTGTGTATGTGACAGTGTATATGTGAGAGAGAATGGACATCTGAGTATGTGTGAGAGAGAGAGGATAAAGTTTGTGCACTCCCTTAACCTCCTAATCCTCGACAATGTCAGGGTGACTGGAAATCAAGAGTTCCCAGGTATGGACAGCAGGGGCTTTTTAAAATCCTTATTAGTTTTAATTATAGGGTGTTATTTGATATATCTGCTGTTTTGAAATATGTTATTGGTGCTTGGGAAATTTTAAAAAATGTATATTATTTTAATAAATAGAAATTATTCTATTTATCAGTAGTTTTGAAATATTGTTTTTAGTATGGTTTTATTATTATAATTGATGCTTTATGTTTCTTGATTATGTTTGAGGAATGGAGGTTCTGTTTTTCCATTCTTACACACAGAATCTGGCTTCATGGGATTTCCATTTCAGTTTTTGCCTAATTTGTGATCCTTTATTCTGTATTTGGTGAGAGTCTGTCTCTGCTCTGTGCGTTGTTGAGAAGGTGGTGTTTTTGTGTGCACTTGGCCTCAGCCCGACCCCAGATGGATCCAGGACCGAACCGAGGGTTGTCGGCGTGTTCCAGCATGGCTGAATGTCTACCCTCTGCCAGGCCTGCAAGCTCCCAAGGCCAACAACATGATGACGTTGGAAGTTGAATGGTCCTCCAACCATTCCGAGCCCTTTCGGACCTGCCACTTAGATCGGCATGGAGCAGCAGGCCTGGCCTGAGGATGAGGGCAGACGGGCCTTGACATGAAGACATGACACCAAGGTCGATGCTACGGCATCGCAGACGAAGACATGACACCAAGGCTGATGCGGACGGCATCAGAGACGAGGGCTGGAACAAGACATGACACCAAGACTGATGTGAAGACATCACGGACCAATGGTCGATGCCATGGCATCACAGACCAGGGTTGATGCGATGACATCAGGAACAAGACGTAGAAGCGAAGACATGACACCAAGACTGATGCAACGGCATCCAGGACGAGATGAGGAACTTGACGAAGTCCAGACGAGACGAGAAGCTGGGAGGGTAAACATTGGCACTGTCTCTCAGGGCGCCCTACTCAGCCCACCTTCACGGGCGGACCCAATGGGCTGGTCGCAGACCACCCTGTCCCACTGCGTGCCCTACACAGCCCGAGGAGGCTGGTCACGGACCATGCGGATAGCGGGACAAGCTCAAGGAAGAGTCCAGTCGAGGTGGGACTCCGACGACGGAACTAGATGTCTTCCGAAGCACCACAAAGGCTGGCATGACATGACGGCTCAGAAGCACAGGACACAAGTCCACCTGCAGGCCACTCCACTCTCGGGAAAGACGTCATCCGAGGGAGCGGGCCAGCAAGACCAGAAGGCTCAGGAGTGCTGAAGACACAGGAGCAAGACACCAAGGAACTTGGGACATCAGGAAGTGGAAGATCAAGACGAGACACCAGGACACCTGGACGAGGACCTCAGGCACGAAGACTTGACTTGACTTGACTTGACATGACATGACATGACATGAAGACGAAACAATGAGGAGCTCCACGAAGAAGACCTAACAGAGCTCTGGCAGGCAGGAGCCTCCAGAGTGAAGTAACTCTGATGCAAGGCGAAGACGTAATGCAAAGACAGCCCTTTTATAAGGCTAACACAGGAAATCCATCCATAGGTGGGACCAACACACTTCCTGTGTCTGGCCCTTTAAATACTGAAGAGAGGCGCGGCTGCACCCCTAGAAGAAGAGGAAACAGGAACTGTGCAGGCCCGTGGACAGCGGTCCTGCACCAATGTCCTCGCACAAGAGCAGGGCTGGGCCTGCAGACAGGCCCCTGATGACAGCAGCGGCTCCAGCCGCTGCAGGAGGCCCCGGGGGCGGCTCCAGCCGCTAATCCAGGCTGGGGCTTGCGGCCTTCGTGCTGCAAAGATGTAGCAGACATCAGCAGCGGCTTTGGCCGCACAGAAGGCAGGCAACAGTCCGTGGCTCACATCTGGGACACCCCCACTTTCAGTGGCATTAATAGAGCTCATCACCATTTTAAAATTTCATTATTTGCTGATGACATCATGTTTACATTAACAAACCCGCTCTTGTCACTGAAGGTGTCACTTCAGAGTTGAAGGATTTAGTGGGGTTTCCGGGCTTAAAATAAATTACGATAAATCTGAAATTCTTAAGATTAACCTCCCGGTTGCTTTCCTGAGAAGGTGCGTTCGAACAAGGTCCACTGTGGTATCTCCAGCTGCCTGTGCAGAACAACAAGCACTTGTAGTTGTGCCACACCGAACTACCATTCTAAATTTGGTATACTAAGGCCTTCTCTTATTTTTGGCAGATATAATGTACCCCTAACCTATGGTGGTCGTTTCTGCCAAATAAAGCCAAAGATAATAGCTTGCCACTTTTTCAAAATGGAAGAGGGTATGTAAATTGGTATAGTAGTAAAGAAATATAGGAACCTTGGTAAAATATTCATTTTGATGATGGCAATACGCCCTAGCCAAGAAAACGTGCCTTTTGACCATTTCCCCAAGTCCCCCTGTATGGTCTGTATAAGCGGTTTATAGTTAAGATCATAGAGTTGGTTGGCATGACTTCCAATGCGGATACCCAAATATTTCAAGGCTTTAGGTGCCCATTTGAAAGGGAAACGTGGCTTGAGGGCTTCCACTTCATGCCCCAGCTTAGAAGAAGTACAATGCGCCTGTCTGGCACTTTATTTGAAAATTATTGCATGAAAGCACATCAAATACGCGGGCTTATATCTAAAACATATAATTTGTTAAATGGAAAATTTGTAAAACCATTTAAACAACAAATGGTATGGGTTGCGGATTTTGATCAGTGCCTTTCTGATTCTGATTGGGATCTTATCTTTATGTCAGCCCATAAGTGTTCTATCTCCGCTAACCTGCAGGAGAATTGTTATAAGTTGATATACCGATGGCATTTTTCACCGGACAGAATTCATAAATTAGCCCCTATGGTTTCTGAGCTCTGTTGGCGGAACTGTGGAGCAGTGGGATCATATTATCATATCTGGTGGCAGTGTCCAAAAGTGTCTATTTATTGGAAGACAGTTCTTTCCTGGACCTCTGCTGTCTTACGCACTCCTATACTGGCCAAACCGTGGCATGTTCTTCTGAATCTCCCATTGGACACAGTACACAAAGAAGCACAGAGATTTCTTCAACAGTTTTTATTGCAGCTCTTATAACATTGGCCCAACATTGGAAAGATAATGAGGTACCCAGTCTGGCCAAGGTCCAACACAAACTTCATAGTATATACCAATTGGCTCGTCTCACAGCAGTACATCAGGATCGACTAACACCATTCTTCAAGATCTGGGCACCACATCAATCTTGGATGGAAGCCCAGTAGTAACAGATAAGACAGTGACACCCCGATTGGCCAGAACGAGATGCAGATGAAGCATTCTATACTTTGGCTCTACTTTTAATTCTTATTATAGACAAATATACTGCACATTTGGACTTATACCATCCATGACCTCTACTGACACTTTCAATATACTTATAACTCTTTCTTTATTTATTTATTTGCTTTGCTATTAGTTTTACCCTTGTTGTAATTAGGGGAGGGTGGGAACATAATATTTCATGTTTGATTTAATGTTTGATTTGCTGTTATATACCAACTTTCTATTGAAGCAAAAGGGTATATGTGATTTAACCTATGTATTCAAAGACGTTGGTGTAAATGTATGTCCCAGGACTGGTTAATACTGTTGTATAACTACTGCTGTTTTGCTTTAATAATAAAAACAGATTAAAACAAAAAAAAAAAAGAAAACTCCTACGCTCTCAAAATCCAACTCAAAAGTCCTCTAATCCCACTAGGGGTCACTGTCTGATATAGGAATAGGATTGGAACATAACAGCAACTTCCAAGGGGAGTGCTGTGAGCAGATGGTACATTCCACTGGCCTACATTGCGTAACATGACCCTTCAGTAGTGACAGAATCCTTAGTGAGGTTCCCAATGGCTCTAATACATTGAATAGACCAGTAGTTCTCAACCTTTTATCCGTCATGACACGCCTGACAGACATACCTGGATACTTTTGACTTCCAGTCACCCTGAGATTACCATGGATTAGTGGGGGAGGAGGGGGGGAGGGGGAGGGCAACTGCCAAGTGGGACCGGATGCTCACAAATTTGCTTTCATAAACACTCTTACCTGTTCACACTTACTTTCACTGCTCATTCTCTCACATTCTCACATGTCCATTTACACCTTTTCTTCTGCCATTCTCCCACCAGCACATACACACTCACGTCTCTCCCTCTTCCATACACAAATGCCCACTCACTTTCACACCCATGCTCACTTGCACTCAGCTCTCTCCTACTCACCTACATACACTCTCAGATCTCTTCTTCCTACACAAATACACACTCACTCACTTTCATAGACACGCTCATTCATTCTCTCTCCCCCCCTTTCAAAACGCACTAGCAACAGCAGACTCTAACTTGGGCTCCTGGAGCAGCAGCAGCTTCTTCCTTCTCCTCCTGTGCTGTGGAAGTGGACGCTGCCTGTTTCTTACTCCTCGTTTGATGCACGGGCAGGAAATCGCAATGATGATTGGCCAAGCCAAACAGGATGGGGTGGGCAAGTGGCTGGATACAGAAAACAGACTGTGCAGGAGCAGGTGGTATCACAAGGAAGCACAGTTAAGAGTTAAAAAGGTCCGGAGATGGTAGAAATCACTGTTGAGTTCCTCCTTTTTCAGCCGCGCAAGACCAATGGTGTTCCTTTCTTCTTTCCGGGTCCAAGCAGATTGGTTTTGCTGCAGCACCCGGAGATTTTCGGTATTGGCCCGGAGACCTGGTAATTCTTTTAGAATTCTGGAGTCTCCGGGCCAAATCCGGAGAGTACCCAGGTATGCTGACAGATGATGCTCATGTGCGTGACACATTGCACAGTACATTTAACAACAATACTAAAAAAAACAAATCCTAGATATTTTACTGTTGAAAATGATGCAGGAGAAAGATAATATTCTTTAATTTCAATAACTGATTATAAAATATCATTATTAAATGTTATTTTTTCACAAAAATGTTAATCTTTGCTTACTGCATCAGTGAGAAATCTGGGACTGATATGTATATGCAGCACACAGTTTTTCGATATAGGCAAACTCTCATGCATTTCATTGTCAACTTCAGAAAGTTCTGACCTATTCTGGAGTTTATATAAAGCAGAGTTAGGAAATTTCCCCTTTCAACTCACCATTCAAAAAAATATATTCAAATTCTGATATCCCCTCAGTAACAGTACTTCAAAATCCATTCCCTGCCAGCCACTTTGTGAAATAACATGACAACCTGCTAAAAAGACATGTAGAAATTATATAGCATACAAGCCATACCATAAGAGTACTAGCACCCAGGACTTCAACAGCAACAACCTTACCTATGAAAATGCAAGACTGCAAATATAGATCACAGTTCACTTACTATTGGAAAAACAATGAAAGCCAGACTGCTCTAGATTCCTACACAGAATCTACATCCTAGTTAGCAGAATTCCTCACCTCTGTCAAACATACAGAATGCAAACTGACTCTTATCTAACACAGAATAAAAGACCATAAAGTATAAACAAGCATACAGAGAAAAGCTGAAACTCAAAGAAGCGAGAGGGGGAGTGGGAGGTGCAGCAGGATGGTGGGGCAGGATACAGCATACCTGCAACATTTCTGGCTTGGATTGGTGGTGGCAATGATTGCCAGGGTTGAAGGCATTTTCGGCAGTGAGGTGTCATATGATGGAGTCCCTTTAAATGAGGACGCTGTGAACGAGACTGCAGGTCCGCCATTTTTTTGAATAGAGGCAGCGCACTGCGAGCATTTTTTAATACTGAGAAAAAGAGATGAATTAACAACACAAAAGAGCTGAGAAGAGCAGTGGTTATGCGGTTCCCCTGACGAAGAAGAGATTCAAAACTTGGCCTTGTTGGGTAAAACATGCTCATACTGATTCGATTTCTGAGCATCTCAGTTTGAAGCTAAGTATGGCTCGTTTACAATGAGTTGGTGGACAGGTTTCATTCATATTTATGGTGAACTTTTCACAATATTTTACAAGTGATAAACAATCTTCTTAGAAACAAAAATTGAAATGAATAAATTATATAACTGGGTAGAAGGTGGTGTTCATGATTTAAAAACATCAAAGATAACCTGGATGGTATCTTGAACGTATTTTATGAAACATCACTCTCCTCTCTAAAAACTTTTTTTCTATTGTGAGAAGTGAGTTTATAATTTTAATGACATGGTGATTACTGGTGTGCGGTATATTAATTTATTACACAAAAAAAAGTTAAAAATAAAACAATAAAATCAATTAATTCGATGTGGGTTGGGTAGTGTCAAGTAGGTTAATTTACCCCTATTTTGTGGATTGTTTGGTGGTAAGGGTTGAAGGAAAAGCAGCAACAGGGAGCGGTGGTGAGGAATTGTAAATACCAGCTCCTTACTCTGCACTCTCCTCAAGCAGCAAGCACATGTGGCTGTTATAGAAACCATAGGCTTGCTTGCTATGTCAAATCTTTGGTGACATACCTTCCGACCCTTGGTGACACACCAATGTGTCCCAGCACACTGGTTGAGAATCACTGGATTAGATAATAATGTCTGCAAGTGATCAGTGAGTTCAGAATGTACTAGACTTAAATATTTCAACATGTCGTCTATAAGTCTATCTCATGTATATAAGCTGATAGGTAATTTTGAGACTAAAATCCATTGAAATGCATTGACCCGTGTATAAGTCAAGGTTTAAAATGAGTGATTTAAAATTGAATTCTTATCAAGAAGATAAGAATTCAAGGAAAGCCATGTCCAAATTAAAAAACTTCATGCGATGTGCTAACTTTAGGACAGGTCAGCGGCACAACCAGAGTTAGCCGCATACGTTAAGTAGCTATATTGGAGTTAGTCACTTAATGTATGCGGCTAACTCTGCTCTGTTTCACAGTTAGCACGAACATACATGCATACCTCAAGCATTTTATAGTATACACGGAAAAAGTATAGTATACATTCATAAGTCGAACTGGCTTTTTTAGGCCTATTTTCCAGCATAAATTTCTTGATTTATATACAAGTGATATGGTAATTTCCTACTGGACAGATCAAAGATCCAATTGCTTTTCTAGAATAATTCCCACAAGTTTCCAGGACTATGAATCATTTACCAGAACCCTCATTATTATGCTGAAAGCATAAGGGAAGTCTTATAGTGTTTCTTCTGATGCAAAGCGGTATCAAACAAAAGCATTCCATTTTCCATTTTGTAGGTCTAGGATTTAAGGTAGATCTCCTGCCAATATTCCATCACTATGAGAGAAAATGATACAGTATCCTCAATTAGACAACCAGTAGCAAAATGATTACTTCTACTACTACTACTACTACTACTACTACTACTATTATCAGTGCATCACTCCAGTATAGTGGTATTTCTCTTAGAAAAAGCATCCCCTGTAGCATTCTTGACAGTGGTGTCATTCCAGGATAGTATCACCCATGAGTTCAGAACTAAGTAAAAATTAACAGGCTTATTCCCAAACCAACAAACAATAAAACAGGGAATCAAAAACTAATTGCCAATCTCTGATGTCCGGTTCCTCTTTTGTGAGTAATAACCTCCTTCTAGGTTTTAACTTCTTGACTCTTGTGCTGAGGTTAAAGATCTCCTAGATAGATTTATGACTGCTGATTCCTTCATCACCGATTCCTTGATTGTCTCGTCCTTGAATAAGGACAATGAACTATTATGGCAGATTCCAGTTGTCACCTGGTGCTTCTGGGAAGATATCCTAAATCTAAAAAATGTCGATTGTTGGTCTGTGCTTGCAGGTTACTTGAAGTGGCCCCTTCTGTGTCTATGTCTGCCATCTCATGATTGTATTTAGGAAAATCTTCTCCTGAAGAATCATCAGAAGACCCTGCAAATGTCACCCATTTCTTCTTTGGTTTCTGGATATTTATTGATGACCAAACGTAAACATTACCTCGTTTATAATCTGTTTCGTCTCGAAGAAATTTAGTCGATTTTAACTGTCTAAGCTCTTCTCTGAATTTGTCCATTTGGATCTGGAGGACTTCAAAGGATTTCTTATAGGTATCCACCTGTTACAGAAGGGGAGCGCTAGGAGAGCGATCCCATCTTGGGATTGTGTGCCCTTGGGCCTCGGCACGACCCCAGAGAACTCCAAGGCAGCACCGAGGGTTGGCGAGGCGTGTCTCAGCATGGGTGGAGATGGATGGTCTGACCCTCTGACGGACCTGCATGCTTCTGGAGCCAACACATGGTATTGGTTATTGAACAGCCCTCCGACCGTTCCCAGCCCTTTCGGACCTGCCACAAGGAATGACAAGAAGCAGCAGGCCGGATTACAGACGAGGGCAGATGAAGGCTCTGGAACATAGAGACTCTAGATGTAGACGAGGAACTTGGAGGTACAGACGAAGACTCACTTGAGTGCGCAGACGAAGACTCATACAAGGACTTTGGACGAAAGTTCAGAAGCAAGGTACTGCAGGCAAAGGTATTCAGGAGCAAGATCAAGTACTGGGTTGAGACTGCAACGCAACACGCCCTACACAGCCACTACCCAAACCAGAAAGTCAAGGAGGAAGCAGAGCAAGCCTCAGGTAGGTCCAGATGGCAACGGCAGCCTCCCAGGCCATGGAGCAAAATCGGGATAGACTGTCCAGGCAAGGCCCCAGCTTCGGTGCAGCCTCCAAGGAAAAGGTGAGAGGCCTCTTGTGGCACAGCTACAAGAGCAATCGTAACACCACCTTCTTCTGTTTCTGTAGATCATTCAAGGCTGCATCTATAATCCTCTTTCAGTTATACCGCCACTGTTTGAGTTTTTTCAATAATCAAGATCATGAGATCCAGTGAATATTTGTTGAGGATCTTATTCCAGTTTTGAACAAATTTGAAGTCTTCACTATATAACCAGGGTTCCTTCTGAATTCTATGCCCTCTTGGGATTCTTTGGGAGTGGCAATTAGGGATGTGAATCGTTTTTTGACGATTTAAAATATCGTCCGATATATTTTAAATCATCAAAAATCGTTAGGGCCACGATACAATACCAATTCCCCCGATTTATCGTTAAAAAATCGTAAATCGGGGGAAGGGGGAGGGCAGGAAAACCGGCACACTAAAACCCCCTAAAACCCACCCCCGACCCTTTAAATTAAATCCCCCACCCTCTCCGAACCCCCCCCCCCCAATGCTTTAAATAACCTGGGGATCCAGCGGTGGTCCAGAACGGCGGCGGTCCGGAACGGCCCCCTCAATTGAATCCTGTTGTCTTCAGCCGGCGCCATTTTGCAAAATGGCGGCCGCAAAATGGCGGCGGCCATAGACAAAAATGATTCGACGCAGGAGGTCGTTCCGGACCCCCGCTGGACTTTTGGCAAGTCTTGTGGGGGTCAGGAGGCCCCCCCAAGCTGGCCAAAAGTTCCTGGGAGTCCAGCGGGGTTCAGGAAGCGATTTCTTGCCGCGAATCGTTTTCCGTACGGAAAATGGCGCCGGCAGGAGATCGACTGCAGGAGGTCGTTCAGCGGGGGTTCCGGACCGCCGCTGAACGACCTCCTGCAGTCGATCTCCTGCCGGCACCATTTTCCGTACGGAAAACGATTCGCGGCAAGAAATCGCTTCCTGAACCCCGCTGGACTCCCAAGAACTTTTGGCCAGCTTGGGGGGGCCTCCTGACCCCCACAAGACTTGCCAAAAGTCCAGCGGGGGTCCGGAACGACCTCCTGCGTCAGAATCGTTTTTGTCTATGGCCGCCGCCATTTTGCGGCGGCCATTTTGCAAAATGGCGCCGGCTGAAGACAACAGGATTCAATTGAGGGGGGCGTTCTGGACCGCCACCGTTCTGGACCACCGCTGGATCCCCAGGTTATTTAAAGCATTTGGGGGGGGTTCGGGAGGGTGGGGGATTTAATTTAAAGGGTCGGGGGTGGGTTTTAGGGGGTTTTAGTGTGTCGGCTCACGATTTTAACGATTTTCACGATAGTTTACACACCCAAACGGCAACAATACGATTCCCTCCCCCTCCCAGCCGAAATCGATCGTTAAGACGATCGAGGACACGATTCACATCTCTAGTGGCAATACTCTATAAATGTGCCTGCATGTAGTTCAATGTGGATCAATCTTTTATGGGTGACTACTACCGAATTCCATTGATCCTATTTACCCCTTTCTTTTCCTTCAAAAATTGATGGTCTAGTTCATAGTGCTTGTAACTATGCTTCTGAGAAAGAGAGTGTTTGGTCCCAAGCTACTGAGTCAGTCATATTTTGAGGCAAATCCTAGTGTAAACTATAATAGACCAAAGCCTCTGATGTGAAACCCCCTACAACAAACAATAAACTACAAAAGGGGGAATTAAAAAATAATTGCTAATCTCTAATGCCCGGTACCTCTTTTGTGGGCAATAACCTCCTTCTAGGTTAATCCCAGTCTAACATCTTTCAAATGGAG